>NC_081561.1:55073473-55150538 GCF_022355385.1 Mustela nigripes
GCAAAGAAGAAGTCAAATTATCACTCTTCGCAGATGATATGATACTATATGTGTTTCCATGTATTTTTTGAATTCCATTTTGACTTCTTTGTTAACCCATTGGTTGTTTAGCAGCATGTTGCTTAGTGTCTACTTATTTGTGTGTTTTCCAGTTTTTTTTTTCCTTATAATTGTTTTCTAGTTTTATACTGCTATGGTCAGCAAAGATGCATTATATATCAAATTAAATTTATTGAGACTTGTTCTTGTGACCTAATACATGAGCTATCCTGGAGAATGTTCCATCTGCACTTAAAGAAAATGTTTATTCTGCTGTTTTTATTTGAGATGTTCTGTATATATGGGTTCATCTGGTCTAATGTGTTGTTCAAAATGATTTGTCTAGATGAACTATCCATTGATACAAGTAGTGTGTTAAAGTCCTCCACTATTATTGTAGTACCTTGAATTTCACCCTTTATGTCTGTTAATATTTGCTTTACAATGTGCTTCTATATTGGGGGCATAGATATTTACAGTTGTTATATTCTATTGTAGTTTTCCCTTTGTCATTCTGTAATGCTCTTCTGTGTGTCTTACCACAGGTTTTATTTTGTCTATATTGTTTGAAAGAAATATTGTTACCCTAGCATTTTTTTCTCATTTCTATTGCAATGGAATATCTTTTTTCATCTCTTTAGTTTTCGGTCTGAAGTGAATCTTTTGTAGGTAGCATACTGATTGGTCATTTTTAAGCCATTTGACCATCCTATGTCTTTTGATTAGAACATTAGTTCATTTACATTTGTATGTAACATTAGTTCATTACACTTAAAACAATTATTGGTAATTATAAACCCATTTCCACTTTGTTAATTGTTTTCTGGTGGTTTTTCTAGTGCCTCTTTATTCCATTCTTCCTTCTCTTCTTGTTTAATGACTTCAGGGTTATCCTCAGATTCCTTTCTTTTCATGTTTTTTGTCGATTTTGTCAGTTATAGGTTTGTGGTTTATCATTACCTTGAGGTTCATATAAAATATCCCATGTCCGTTTCGCAGTGAGTTTAAGTTGGATTTCTTAAGTTCAAACACATCTATAAGCACTACCTGTTTACTCCACTCACCACGTTTTATGTATTTGACATTGCATTTTACGTATTTTCATCTTGTAAATTTAATTATTGTGCTAATTTTACTACTTTTGTCTTTTAACATTCATACTAGCTATATAAGTGACCTACTACTTTATATTTGTTTTTACCAGTGAAATTTTTCTTTCATAATGTTCTTATAGTTATGGCCTTTTCTACTTATTGAAGTTCCTTCAGTATTTCTTGTGCAGCTGGTTTAGTGGTGATGAACTCCTTTTTTGTTTGTCTGGGAAAGTTTTTCCTTCAATAGCTTTTTTTTTTTTTTTTTTCCATTCAGCAATTTGATTATATCATGCCACTCTCCTCTAGCCTACAGTTTCTACTAAAAATAACAGCAATATTATTACGTGCATTTCCTTACAGGTATCTAGTAGCTTTTCTCTAATTACATTTTAATCTTTTCTTTTATCTTTAATTTTGAGATTTTCGTTATTAAGTGTAGTAGTGTGGTCCTCTTATTCCATTTCTCTGTACTTCCTAGACCTGGATATCTATTTCCTTCCCTGACTTAGGAAACTTTTCAGCTATTGTTTCTTTAAATAAGCTTCTTGCTTCTCTCTTTCTCTCTCTCTTTTTTGTAGTACTGCTATAATGTGAATGATAGTTCTCTTCATGTCCCAGGGTTTCCTTAATCTATTCTCTTTTTTCATTAATTCTCTTTTTACCTTTTGCTGTAGCTTAGATGATTTCTATCTGTCTTTTAGGTCACTAGATTCTCTTCTGCTTTGGATACCCTCGTGTGTGTGTGTGTGTGTGTGTGTGTGTGTGTGTGTGTGTCTGTGTTCTTTTTCATTTTAGTTTTTATGTTCTTTAGCTGTGATTTTTTTTTCTTTCATCTCTTGTTGAAGTTTTCATTGAGTAAATCCTCTTTTTACTCAAGTTTTGTGAATAGTTTTGTGACTGTTATTTTGAACTTCTTATCAGATTGCTTATCTCTGTTTTATTTAGTTCTTTATCTAAGGCTTTTTTCCTATTCCTTCATTTAGAATATATTTCTCTGTATCCTCATTTTATCTGAGTCTCTATTTTGTTTTTGTTTCTATATTTTAAGTAGGTGAACTACATCTTTTGGTCTTGAAACTAGTGACCTTATGCAGAAGGTATCCTTTGGGGACCTAGAAGATAATCCCCCATGGTCATCAGGACCAGGTTCTTGAGAGATGGCCCTTGTGTAGGAGCTGGGCTGTGACTATGGCAGGTATGCTGGTATGTGGGGCCTTCCCCCATTCCCAGGCACGAGTTGCTTTCAAGGGTTGGGTAACTGTGAGTAGGACAGTTTGGGGAGGGTAGGTTCACCAAAGAAAGCAGTGCTAGGATAAGTTCTGCTAACAAGGTAAATGGATAATGTCAGAACAGCTGCCCACCACTGTCAGGGCAATTAGGCTAAATAATAGTGAGAAAAATGACTCCCCCCAGCTCTTCTGTTCCCAGAGAAAGTTCCCACTGATCTCTCTTCTTCCAGAACACACCCTGAAATCACTCAATAAATCTCCTTCACATATGGTCCAGGTGCTTTTCAAACTGCTCCTTTTGTGCTCGGTCTTAAAGCAATGTAAATTGCGTGTGGGTACTTTAAGACTGGCATCCTGGTTTCATATAACCCACCCTCTTTCCCAGAATTAGGTCCTACTGATTTTCAAAGCCAAATATTTGGAGGGCTTATCTTCAATGTGTAGATATCCATAGCAGAGAGTGCCCAATAGAGCCTTAGACATCTTGCTCTTCTGAGAGAACTTCTGTGCGTGTGATATCCTTCTCACTTGTGGGTTGTTCTGCTGGGGGTTTGGTTCCCAACCAGACCACGTCTCTGTCCCCCACACTTTTCAATGTGGCTTTTTCTCTATAGCATTAGCTGTAGAAAGTGGTTCTGCTAGTCTTCTTGTCATTCTCAGCTGCTTTGTATGCAGGTGCAGTCTTGTGTGTTTGTGTGAAGAAATATACTCAGGCTCTTCATACTTGACCATCTTTGTCTCACTCATAGAAATTCCTTCAATAACTAACACTTGATAATAAACGAAATAAACTAAAACTATTTTGTACAAGATTTAAGGTACAAAAAGCCAATTATTTTTATTGGCTACCATAACAGTAGGTTGTTATGGATATATTCTCAGTTACTACTAATACTAATATTTCTGTCACTTTCAGATATAACAATCTAGTAAATAGTTTTTAGTTGTAATTTTTGTCATAACAGAGTTAAGAGAATCCTACTTGCCAAATCATTCTACCACTTCTAGGTTGACATTATTGGAAATATGACTTTCAGAATTGTCTTCAGAAATCTCCCAGTGCCAAGCGCAGTATATTGGATAGCTGCCCCCCAGTTTATGAATGCAATGAGAATATGGGTGATACTGAATTTTTCAATTCATTGCATAGGTCTATAAACTTATAACAATGACCTGAATGTTTTTTAAACATTATTTTAGAAAACTTAAGAAAGGTGTTAGCATCATTTTAAATATTTGCAGTGAGGGCAGCATCTTTTGTTTTCTCAACAGATGGAATTGAAGTTTAGCAATAGTCAAAATTTAGGGGGTACAAGACTGGTAAATTATATATAGATGCAAGATAAATCATGAAAATAAGCCAAAACAAAACAAAACTGCAAATAATGAGAGAAAAGATTTTCTGTGACCTCTTAACTTCAGGAGTCAGTCCAGATAGTAACATTCCAAAGAAAGCTTAATCAAAATAGCATAAATAAAGTATCCACTAATAATGAGACTACCATGAAATATAATACTTGATTAAATATGTAAGATGTGATACTCAATAGTAGTAATTTGACCTTATGAAGTAATGTGCATTAAATAGTTGTTTTGAACTGTTTCCTGGTTTTACATAAAACTATTACATACAGTATTTACCTTGAATTTTCTTGTTTAGAGAATTAGAAATAATTTTTAAATAGAATGCCACACTTAATAATATAGAATAAATTTTATGAAAAACTTAATGTGTTCTCAATAATTTTAGAAGGCTCAAATAGATCATGCATCTGGGTTTCTTTTTTTAGAAATTTATTTGTATATTATCATATTTACTTATATTACATTCCCAGTCAGCTATGGACTAAACTTCTAAAATATACTGCATCATATGAAGTGACTGAAAAACTTATCTCTGTCTCATTTTTCTATTTTTCCCCCACCTCCACATTATTTCTATCCTCTTGGAATTTCCCATTGTTATCAGCTACTAGAAAACATTGAAGCTGAAAAGAATGCAATTAGGTATAGGGAGTAATGACTGAATTTGGCTTACCCCAGGATGAACATGAAAATTTTCAGAACTGTGAGCAGATTTATGTGAAAGAACCAGGAGAAGAACCGACAAATTGGTAAAGCATATTATCAAGTCAATGGTGAAAAGTAGGACAAAAGTATAGTGTACAGCTAGTATACTTGTATTTTTAAATGTTTGGTTGTAAGTCAAAGTAATAAAAAACTCACATTCCATGAACACTATTCCCATCTATGTCATGGATATATTTGCCAAATGCTAAATATTCCTTCATAAGTTTTTCCTTTCATTTGTTATAATGGAAGCAGTTTTTAGATGAAGCTTTATATGACACATTAAACACTCCATACCCATTAGCTTATCATAGTTAAATTGCACTTTATTTTCTTTCTTAGCTCCATAAGAGACTAGAACCCTTTGAAATCTAGTGGGAGCCCCACCTCTCTCTCCTGTCTCAGACACAAAGCACTTTCACACATTCTTTAGGCTCAGATGAACACAGTGTGAAAGTTAATAATGTGATGTTTGGTCTAACATGTAGCTGTGTTTATATATCACCCCTCCCCCATCCCAACCACACCCTATACTAAACACTAAACTCTAGGTGTTCTGTATCTTATCACATCATAATACAGTGTCTAATTCTGACATGCATATTTTAAAACTCTCTCATTCAAACGTTATCTCCAACCATGTGTTGATTCACAATGACTAAAAAGAAAAGTGATTTATGTATCAGGGAATCCATCTATTATTCACAATAGGAGATATAACTAAATCCTTATGAAGCTATTCTTTTCCCATTATCTTGGTACTTGGAAGACTTCATCACTAAGCAGAAAGCTGCTTGCTAAGTAAGGACTTAGTAGATAGATGCCCTTAAAAAATCTTTCATAGGACTGATATTCCTGGTGAGTCACCTATCCTTACCACAGATTTCAACCTAATATACTTAATATATATTTATATGTTGTAAAATTACATATATTTATTTATATGTTATATATAATTATTCTATATATATGGATATTTTCTTTCTGAAATTATCAAGGTATAAGAACAAATTACTTGTTACTGCTTCACTCTCTTTACAGATACCATGAAAATGACCATTTTTATGGACTTTTGTTATCCATTCTCATTCATGCCTCATGTAATAATAATATTCAATTCAACTCAGGAAATACAGACCTAAAACTGTATCCTTTAGTTCTTAAAGAGTACTGAATACTTATGGTACCACCACCTCAGTCTCTTAAAATGTTTTTGATTTTAGCCACTGTTGTCAATAGTTCCATTCTATACCTGGTGAGAATCTCCTGTTTTTGCAAACTGAGTGTCATACACTCAGGTCAAGAAGAGATCAAAGAAAGAGGCAGAGTACTCCAGATTGGTAGATGGCATTTTAATTAGCAACGGAACTTTGTAGGCTCATCTCAGGTGGCTGTAAATGAGTAGATCTCTGTAACCACCCAGCAAATCTTTAAAGTTTATGTAGAGGCCTTAACTGGCTATCAGTCATATATGCTATCCAGATTGTCTCAACAGCACATTACTATCCCAAGGCTATGTTTAAAGGCAGACTATAGTGCAGGAAAGACAAGCTGAATGTATATTCCAAGGATGGGAGGTAGTGAGGAGACTGATTGCCTGGATCCAGCTTGCTGGTCAACTGGTGATCATGTCTTTTCATTGACCTCCTCTGATACTTCATCTCTTATAACCAGCTAATCAGCTCTTAAATCTCATATGTCCCCTTCCTCTGTAGTGTGCTCTGAATAGTCAGAGAATTTTATTAACATGGAGGTAGCTCATTTGATGGCTGTCTGGTTCCACTGGAGGCAAATGCCACAGCTACAATACAGTCACATGTAAGAGAAACACATTAAGACACTTAAAAAAAAAAAAAGACACTAATTTCCAAAATCAGTGACAATTTTTTCTACCAAGAGCCCCATGATTCTAACCACTGACTTATTAATTTGCCTAGTCTGAGTGTCAGACAGTCAGGGCATCTACCTGTGCTTTAATAAAGATGACACATTAGCAGACTCCTTAGTTATGAATACATACCATTATGTTTGGTTAATGGTACAGTACCTCTTTGTGAGACAGTAGTAATATCCAAAGTCATCTTGTTTTGGATCACAGCTTTTCTTGTTAGAGATATTTCAGTATTCAATAAGGATAGGCTTTGTAAGCTATCATTTAAGATTTGCTGGGTGGATTTAGTAAGGGGTTCTCTGTATGATATGATGTCGTCCAGGTCAACGAGAGAACAAAGAGATGGCAATCAAATGATCATACCAGTCGAAAACAGAACATTGCCCACCTGATCTTGAGGAGATCGAGGTTGTCAGTTTTAGGAACTTGACCTGGTGATACATACCGTCATGTTGGCAAGGTGAGCATTATTAGTCATGAGGACAGCAGGCGGGATCTGCCAGTAATGTCCCCTACTCTTCTCCCACTTTCAGTGGTGTATGTTCCATTCCAGGGATAGCGTGTTTCAACAGGTCCAGCTTTCAGCTGAACAATGGGATCCCCGCAGAGATTGAGTAGTCCCCCCTCACTGAGGAATGTAAAGTAACTCCTCCATCCTGGTGGGACATCCCAAAGCAAATTCCAGTAGATGATGACTTTCTCATGGATGTTGGAGCTTGGTGTTCCCAGCAGCATAGCACAGTGAGCCACACTGAGAGGTGGCATAGTGTCTGTTTTGCTTGACCTCCAAACTTTTCGGTACTCTGTGTATGGTCCCCAGTCTAACATATGGTGCAATAGGCCCTACTAATTGTCATTCAAATGTATTAGAACTTGGGGCAATACACTCGGCCACAGGGCCAAGGTGATTTTTCCTATGATTAATTTTATTTCTTGCCTTAATATTTCCATTTTTCCTTTTTTACCAACCCCACTTGTATGGGTCAGAGGGGAGATGAAATCTCCATTTGAGGTCATGTTGCTTTGCCCAGTATTGCATAACATGACCTTTGAAATATGAGCCCTGATCATGGTCTATTCAACAAGGGTATCTGTAAATGGTACTCAGCTTTTCTAATCCCCTAATGGTGCCTTTTGGGTGTGTGCAGCAAAAGGGGAAAGGTTGGGTTAAGTTAGACTAAGTGTCCATACCAACCAGGTATATTTAGAACACTCACATGGAGAGAGATAACCAATATAATCCATGTTTCAATTCCTCACCTCTTGGAACTCTGGTGGATGACCCCAGATTTCTTTGGCAGTTGCCTCGGGTATCGTTTAAAACATGGATTGCTTGCTGATGCATTAACCAAATCACTGTATTTCAAAGGCAACCCAGCATCTTTGGCAATACACCATCCTACCCAGGCACAATATCAGCCACTCTTCTTAGACACCCAGTCTGTTATATCTCCTGAGGGGACAGTTGTTAGGGTTTGCTCCCAGGCTAGGGCATCAACCTTCTGATTGGTAGGGGGTGTCAATGCCTTATGACCTAGGGCATGGTAGACAGTGAGGAATGCTTTAGGCTTTTGCAGGTGAACTTAAATGACCTCACGAATATCCTGACCTCAAAAGGACCCACTGATGATCATCCACCCCTTGGCTTCCCATTGTGTAAGCCATAGGAATAATCCCTTTAGAACAGCCAGCTATCAGTATATAGGGTTAATGGCCAGAGCTCATGAGTGATGACCAGCCAAACAACTCTGTGTTTAGCCTAGTGACTGCTGTGTGAGAGGCTGTATACAGAGAAATTCTGTTTACACTGCTAAGAGAAATTGATTTGTGAAAGTATATTGGGTTTCTGGTTCCTTCTAGACCTGGGACCAAAAGGGTCCTTTCTTTCTGTTGTCTCTGCCATAGCACTTAACCTATACCTTTGGAAGTCAAGATGCATCTAACTCAAATTGTAGCCCTGCTTGGATGATATCCAGAGCTTTAATTTGCTTCATTAGTATTTTTGTTTTCTCCGAGGTGGCTTGCTGCTGTGAGCCCCCAGTCTCACGTGTGCCTTTTCATTACCAGGTGGCATAAGGGATGAAGGCACTATGCCAGGGGGGAAATATCCTCTAAAACCTCCAAATCCTTACAAAAGTTTGCCTCACTTTCATCTTCCTAGAGGTTAGATGGCATTATACCTTATTAATTACAAGTTCTGACAACATACATTTTACACACCAAGTGAGTCCCAAAAATGTTATGGTAGTGTCTGGGCCTTGAGTTGCCTACAGGTTAATTGCCTGTTCTTCCCATCATAGATGTTCCAGCAATGTGTACACAGTGTTTTGAAGCGGAGACAAGTCATCTTTTCAGATGTTCCAGGAATTCTCTGGAATTTCTTCTCAGATGTTTCAGGGATCCTCTGAAATTTCCCAAAGTTAGTTCAAGGTCAGTAAAGACCTCATTTAGAATTTAATTTTGGGGAACTTTGTCAAAAATATCAAAAGGGGGAGTTAAAACAATGGATTATAAAGGAGTGTAAGTCACTGTGAAACAATACTCAGTTATGTATTTAACCAAAATAAAAAATACTTCAGTGGCAAATACAGAAGGTACATAAGTATTAAAAAACCTTAGCTATTTTAATAGAGAGGGCTCAGTTTTATTAAGTAATCAAAGATGTAGTTAAAAACAACATGAATCACAGGAAATTATTTTGATAAAACACAATGTTTTCTAGGCATATTACTTAAAAGGCAAAACAAAATAAAACAAAAAACCTTTCATAATCCCATCAAGAACAGACCAAAGTTCAAAAATATCTTTGGGCAGATAGAAGAAAATTTTGTTTTACATAAGTACAACTTGGTATTAAAGTCTTTTTTTTTTTTAAGCCAATTAAATAAATTCAATTTTGGTAGTACTCCAAAGGTAGAAAAATATCACATATACATAATAAATAACCCTAGACATACATAACCACACAGATACCCCAAGACTTTCAATCTATAACTTTGGCCATGATTTAGGTAACCCTCACATGGCTAAATACTTCTATTAATATTTATGGAGAAGAGCAATGGAATTTAACTAACTTGGCTATTGACATAAAACAACAGGGATAAAACTAATCCTAAAGCCAAGTATCTATAGCCTCGATATTATGAGTTATTATCACATGTGTCTTATAGAGATGGAGATATTAGCCTAGTCCTTGCTATACATGTATGTATATTATTTATAGAGATACTTTTAGTCCTCATTTCTCTGAAAGTATCTTATCACCTATGCCCAACTGATACACTTCAATAGACATTATCAAAATTAATTTGAAACATAAGTTTATATCAACTAATCTTTAGAGATATACAGTGGTTACTATATGTTCCCCTATTAAATATTTAATACATTAATATTTGCTCTCTGTGTTAAAAATGCCATTTTTTTTACCCTAAAGTTGTTATGATTATATGTGATTTCCTGTGATCTCTGGATAGGTTTTAAAAATGTAATGTCAGAGGAATTTTTATGAAGTTTAAAATAAACACTTGAATATCAGAAACTTAAGCATAAAAGATAAGTAATGTAAATCTGCTACAACTTTAAGATAAATCAGCGAATTTCTTTTAACAATAGAAATCTTTCTGTGACTGCTAGCTGCAGCACAAAATTATTGAGGTATACTGAAAGACAAGAGGTTTTCAGGTACATTAAGTATGTGTCCATGAGGGAAATAATGAATTGCTTAGAAACGCTACAGAAAGCAGAGGGTCTCAATTCTTCTAGCAAGATATTATTTTTACCAGATTTATATTTTATGTTTCAGTTTTTATTTTTCCTTATAGATTTCAGTTTATGTTGTAAAGACCAAGGCCTCTAAATATAAGGAGATACATCACCAACTGAAAAATCCTATTCACAAGAAAGGCTTTATCTTTCCTCTGGATATTATAATTTTCTTTTTTTCTAAAACTACTGACATTGTAATCTTGATTTCCAGACTACATAATTTAAAACAGTGGCTATTATCTACATAATAGTGGTCATCTTTGAAAAATAAACTAATAAGTTGTTATTTTTATTAATGTTTGGATTAAAAGCACTGCTTCAAAGTTAACATTTTTTAATAATAACTTTTTATAAAAGAATAGTAAAATCTTACTCCAGTTTTGGTAATGGTGGCTCTTCCCCAAATATTTCCTTCATTAGTTAGATTCTGGTGGATAGTTTGGCTGATGAATAACTTGAATTTCCATTGCTAATAGAACTTTTCTTTGCCTTTTCTCTGGTGACCTGGGACATTTTGCGCAGTGTAGACCCTCACAAAAAGCGTGATGACTATGGACTCTGAAAAACAACCTGAGGTTTTGAAGTGGCCGGGGCGGGGTACCAGGTGGTGGGTATTATAGAGGGTACGGATTGCATGGAGCACTGGGTGTGGTGAAAAAATAATGATACTGTTATGCTGAAAATAAATAAATGAAAAAAAAAAGCGTGATGAACTAGATTGTTTGCTGTCAGATGACTTTTCTATCAATCTACTAGAAATAGTAATATTCTTCTGATTCTCTTCAGCACTATCTCATGAGCACCTGGGGTAATACCTGGCACATACAAGGCACTTAACACTTGTTTGTGGAAAGAATTCATGAACTTCCAACTTATTAATTCTGATTGTTTTTCGATTTTTTAAATATTAAAAATTTATATGCAGAACATTCAAGGTATGGTTCTGTGAGTTTTGACACATGTATACTGTCATGAATACAGTATACAACTCAAAATACAGAACCATTGCAACACATCCAAAAATTTCCCAGTAATCCAGTACCAGTGCTTAACAGCCTCTAATCTCCTTTTTGTCCCCTTTTTGTTTTACCTTAAAAGAATGTCATATGAATGGAAATGTACAGAGTGGAATTTATTTTTTTAGTCCACTTTTACTTAGCATACAGTATTTGGGATTAATCTATATTATGTTATGTAAATAAATAATTGTCTTTCAATGGTAAAGTCTTCATGATCAAGGCCTAACCTTCTAAAGTGTACCATTTGTGGTTGTGCTAACATCCATTAAAGTAACAGAATTGAGGGCCACCTGGGTGGCTCAGTCAGCTGGGCTTCAGACTCTTGGTTTTAGCTCAGGTCATGATCTCCATCTTGGGATGAAATCTTGCTTCGGGGTCTGCATTGATCTTGGAGTCTGCTTCAGATTCTCTCTCCCTCAGTCCTTCCCCAACTGGTGCTCGTGTGCGCTCTCTCTCTCTCTCTCTCAAATTAAATAAATAAATAAAATCTCTCTCTCTCTCTCAAATAAATAAAATCTTAAAAAAAATGGGAAGTAACAGGATTGAGTCACAATTAGCAGTTTTAAGAAAAAAAATACTACTTTGTAAAATTTTAACTCTAAACAAATTATTTTGGTTCTTCTCTCATGCAGCACCCCTCATTTCCAGGTTGGAATCCTAAAGGGGGAAGAAAGTTTGATATGTCAGGAGAGGAGTAAGAACTGGAAAACCTAGGGAAGAAATACGTCAATAGCTAAGAGATGATTATTGAGAAAAGAGACAAAAATAAATCAGAAATATGGGCATTTATTTATTGGTAATAAAGACAACTATGTCCGTGATTTTGACTCTAGATTTTTTCCCCCCACCTTAGTTAAAACATTAGATAACATGAATTCTTCCTGACTAGAAAATTTACATTGCCAGGATGGATTTCTGTGGGTAGAAAGACAAGAGATCTTAATGGTTTCATCGCACAGATCCCAGGAAGTCCTTTTAATACAATAAGTAATGATTTCAGTTCTGCACAAGACAGAAGCAGAATTGTTGGACACAAGGAATTATAATTATGAATGGAGACAGAAATAGTTTACAAAAGGAATATATTTGAATCAGAACAGCTATCTAAACAGCCCAATTTGTTAGGGCCAATTTAATGTTAAAACCTGTTTAACTATTAGGGCCTGCTTAGCCAGAGCAACTCCATATTGCCTAGGTAGCCATATTGTTGTTTACATCCACGGACTTCATTCCAGGAATAAACACCCCTGTAGTTCCTGGTAGGGTTCCGGGTATCGATCCCAGGAGTAAATGCCTTAACAATAGAAGCCACATACCTTGGGTTTGCGGTTATGCCCTATAAAACCAGCCTGTGAGATCAGGAGGGGGTTGGTCTCTTCGGAGGCGGCCTTGGCTGGTCAGTCTGACTTCGAATGCTTGGCATAGAATAAAGCTTCACATAACTTTCACTTTCTCAGTCTCATTCCCCTGGCCAGTCAGTCTAACTTCTAATGCTTGGCATAGAATAAGGCTTTGCAGAACTTTGTCTGTCTCGTTCCTTTGATAACGGACCCCAACTCAATTCATTAAGCACATTTTCCAGTAATTTTTACAATATTCACTCTCTGCAATGAGCCAAGCATGACTAATTAGAAAATAAGATAGGGTAAGATTCTGTCCTTGAGGATCTTGTACTCTAGCAGGGAATATAGACAGAGTGGCATTAGAAGGGAGAGAATGACAGACGTGAAATCATATAACAAAGGGGACAAGATAACTACATGTGTGAGAAGGAGGGAAAACGCCTCAGGTATGAGGCACACCAGAAAGTTCAATGGTAGATTCACAGAGATTGAAACCAGAGGAGAGAGAAGCATAATGTAATCGAATCAAGTGTAAAACAATGGGAAGAAGCTGTGCAGTAAAGGCTTAGCTCAGGCCTCGGCTGCTCAAACTGCACATTCCCAAAGTCTTTAGCACTTTCCCTTTTTTCAGTTCCTGGGAAGTGACCCCTTAGCCCTTGTATTATCCTGCCCAATAAGAGTGTCTGTATACTTGAGGTTCTGGGGCAAGTCAGATATCTTAATGCCAACGATATGACTCATGCTGAACACTTGTTTCTATATGCCCGAGTCTTTGGGTCATGCTGTATCAGTGATGCTGGAGTCCTGAGTGCTAAATCCATCATGCAGGAGCCTGCAGGCCTCTGTGACTGACCCCCAATAAGAACGTTGGACACAAGGTTCAGGTGAGCCCTCACTGTCAGCCTCATGTATTATCACATATTGCTGCTGGGGGAATTAAGTACCTCCTGTAATAGTTACTGGGATAGGACACCTGTAAGCTTGCATGTGGTTTTTCCTACACTTGGTTTAATTCATCTTCTCCCTTTGCTGAGTTTAATCTGTATTCTTTTGCCAGAATAAACTGCAACTGTGGTTGTCACAGGGTTGTTTTTTTGTTTTTTGTTTTGTTTTGTTTTGTTTTGTTTTTAGTATTTTGAGCTGTTCTCATGAGTCATCGAGCTTGGGGACCCCTGACACAGAGGTGGATTCAGAACGTCCCTGACAGAATGAAGAAGAAAAATTGTGGTTGTCAGGTTTATGGTCTGGGCAGGTAGAAAGGAAAAGAGTTGCAGCCTGATGGTTTGCATTTTTTTTCTCTGAAGATCTATTTTGCTGAAATAGAATCAGGTGAGCATGTAGGAATTAGGGAAAGGGCTCATGTTTTGAGGGGAGTTTATAAGAATTGAAAATTTTAATGTTGAAAATCAGAGGGCAAACCTGGGAAAGTTTGTGGTATTTGAGGAAACTTGAGAATTTATTTAAAGTCTTAAATCCTTAACTTAGGGTGATCTCTGTCTATAAATTTGTAGGCTTCTCTTTAGTTGTGCTCTATGATTCCTTCAGTGGTTGGGTTTTTATCAAGTTATGAGAGAAGGACAGTGTCATTAGAGTGCATTAGGCTGATGATATAAAAATGGTTGATTTCATCTATACTGAATAAGGAATACAGTAGGAGGCTGAAAACAAGGAAGAAATCAAGGAGTCAGTGGATCATGGGTCCCACTGAGATGAAAAACAAAAAAACAAATTAGGGTACCGGATACATTTGAGACACTGAATGGAACTAAGAGTTATGATACAAGATAGGATAATAAAATGGCTGAATTCAATATTTGAATTAAATACTTTCTCTTTAGTAGTGGCCATAAGAAATGTCTCCAGAATGAAAATAATCTCTAAATTTGTGTCATAGTCATGGAAAGCAGGCTAAATATTTTTTTAAATGATTCAGTGAATACTAATATTTATGCTTTTTTATTAACATATTCAGGTACTTGTATGGAAGAAAAGCAACTGAAAATGTCTAGACATGTAGTATATGAATTTCAAATGTCAAGCCATACTCAAAGGAATACATGAGAATTCCCTGATCCCACACCCTCATCCACACTCAATTTTATCAAGTCTGATAATTTCTTTTAAAAATGAATATAATGAAAAAAAGAATATGATGAGCACAAATTGGTGTTTCTTCAACGAATTCTGTATTTTAGTGAGTTATAATATGTATAGTTTTTTTCTTGCATTTTATCTTTATTATGTTTGTCATCTTTGCTTTGTTGTTCATGCATTTTTGTCATAAACTTGTTTGACTATGATGTGCTCAAACTTATTCCTGTTTTCCATCATGGCTAGTGAGTTCTGCATCTTATTCATAAGGATTTTTCAATCCCAGGATTCCTAGAATTGCATTTTGTATTTATTACAAAACTTATGTTGTGTTCATTAATAATAGTGAGCCTGAACTTTATTTTTACTTAGAGATAAAAATGTAACTTATTTTTTCAGAAAAATCTAATCAACTTCCTAATTTCCTTTATTAAATGGTTCAGCTTTTATACATTTAAATCTTTATTGCATTATAAATTTGCATATATAATTGCTCATATCTTTTCCATTGATATACTTGTATTACATTTATAATGTTTTCTGACATTCCTCTGTTATATTCTCTTTAAAAAGATTATAGTTAATATGCAATGTTATTTTTTAGGTGTACAGCATAGTGATTCAACGATTCTGTACATTATACAATGCTCATCATGAAAAGTCTAGTTACCATCTGTCACCATACAACATTACCACAGTGTTACTGAATATACTCCCTATGCTGTACTTCTGATCTTCCCGACATATTTATCTTATAATGGAAATTTGTATCTATTAGTCCACTTCGCCCATCTTTATACCACCTCTGCTCTGGCAGTCACCAGTTCTCTATGCTTATGACTGTTTCTGTTTGCTTATCCATTTGCTTTGTTTTTGAATTTCACATGTGAGTAAAGTCATACATTATTTGTCTTTCTTGGATTTATTTCATTATTACTCAGTTATTAACACAATACCTTCTAGGTCCATACATGTTGTCACAAATGGCAAGATCTCATTTTTTAAAGCTGAATAATAGCCTGTTGTATATATCTACATTTTTTTTTTCTTATGAAGTCATAGTCTATGTGATGCAGTCCTTGAGTGTTGTGGTCAAAAGAACACAGTCCACTGAAATAACAATTACTTCAAAATAGTGCAAGTCCTTTATGCATTTCTCAAAACTGTAAATGGTACTTCTAATTTCCAGCAGTACTTTGTTTCTGTTTAAATTCCAGTTAGTTAACATAGTTTCAGGTGTACAATTAAGGGATTCAATACTTCCATACAACACCTGGTGCTCTCACCAGCAAATGCACTCCTTCATTCCCATTACCTGTTTCACCCATCCCTCCATCCCACTCCCTTCTGTAAACCCTCAGTTTATTCTATAGTTCAGAGTCTATTTCTTGGTATGTCTCTCTCTTTTCCCCTTAGCTAGCTTGTTTTGTTTCTTAAATTCCACATATGAGTGAGATCATATGGTATTTGCCTTACTCTGACTAATTTTGCCTACCATAATACTCTCTAGCTCCATGCATGTTGTTGCAAATGGCAAGATTTAATTTTTTTGATGGCTTAGTAATATTCCAGTGCCTCTGTGTGTGTGTGGGGGGGGTACACACATCTTCATTATCCATTCATCAGTTGATGGACATTTGGGTTGTTTCCAAAATTTGGCTACTATAGATAATGCTGCTATAAACATCAGGGTGCATGTAACCCTTTGAATTAGTGGTTTTTTGGGGTGAGGGGATTATTAAATATCCAGAAGTATGATTCCTGGATAGTAGGGTAGTTTTAATTTTTTGTGGAAACTCCATACTATTTTCCACATTGACTGTACCAATTTGCATTCCTACCGACAGTACAAGAAAGTTCCTTTTACTCCACTTCCTAACTTACTTCTTGTGTTTTTTACTTTAGCCATTCTGACAGGTATGAAGTGTGGTATCTCACTGTAGTTCTGATTTATAGTTCCCTGATGATGAGTTTGTTGGGCATCTTTTCATGTGTCTGTTGGCCTTCTGTATGTCATCTTTGGAGAAATGTCCAGTCATGTGTTCTGTCCCTTTTTAAATTGGCTTATTTTTTGGGTATTGTGTTTTGGAATATCAATTATTTGATATAATTTATCAAGTAAATATTTCAGATTATCTACTTAGATAGTTGTATATTTTTAAACAATTATAGTTTAGCTTCTTTTCTAATTTTTATATCTATTTTATTGATTTTTCAGATCATTGACTGGGAAATTAAGCTTAAAATGATAAACAATATTCAATTAAATTTCGGTAGTTTTCTTCCTCAATATATTCCTAATCTATGGAACATTACCTTCTTTGTTTTCAAACTCAGCTTTATTCACTTTTAAAACCATTTCTAGAGATTTGATGCCAGAAAGACAAGTTGCAAAGTATGCTTAAGTTATCATCTTGAAAAGAAAATCAAAAGCTCATATTCAATTTCTAATTAAATTATTCACACGAAGCATATAAGATTAGTGCCACCAAACAAGTACTCTCTGGGCATAAAATACTTTCTTAAATGACAGTGGAAATGCTGATAACATTCTAAGTCCTTATAGGCTTGCAACAGTTTGAGTTAAAAGTCCCTAATATATTAAGGAAAAGTGATAGGAGAGAATCCTTAGACCTAGATAGACTCTTTGAAACACTTTCTTAGCCCAGAGCATTCCTTTTACCTATGCAGAAAAGGAATCTCTGGGAGGTGAAGTGTCTTCTAAACCATTTGTCAAAAGGTAACATTTGACTGGAATCAAGGTCTCATGATCTTTTGCTTTTCTGCCACCTTTTATTTCAGTGGAGAATGGGTTTAACGAGAACTGGGTCTCTGGGCATAGCCCTGCATGTTAAACCCTATATGGTGGATATCTTTATATATATATGTGTGTGCATACACACACACACATGCACACAGACACAAACACACACGCACACACACACACACATATATATGTATATCTCACAGATATTTAGGTATCTGACAAGAGCCAAGGGCATTTTCTTCAGAATTTTATAATAACATAGTTTGATAGGCTCCTAGCCTGAACAAAACTTAATAACCAAACCTTATCTCTATGTCCATATAAAGTAAGAACATCTGTTTAGAAAAAATTGCTATAACAGATCTAAAGAGGTGACTTGTGTCACCAAAGGTAAGAGTTCTTTTAAAAACTCATGTTTTTTTTTTTTTTCTCCCCATTCTTCTACTCTTTTAAGGTATTTTCGCAAAGGAAATAGTTCTAGGGTTTTATTTACACTAAAGTCTTACTGAACTGGACAGTAGAAAAGAAGAAAAGCATTTATGCATATAAGATGATGAGGAGGTTCTTTTATATACCTTATCTCTCTTTGGGAAATACCAAATATTGAACACAATATATTTAAGCACAAAAAATATTTTCAGTTGGGTTGTAAATTAAGTTTTTAATGGAAAAATACAATTTATAAATATAGATGTATATATTCTATAAAAATATATTATGTAATATACTTTATATTAAATTCTTAAAATAGAACATATTTATAAATATTTGTGCATATACATTTATGTGTGTGTGTATATATGTATACATATGCTATATATATTATAAATCATATCATTCCTTTATAAATGATGTTCTATTAAGGAGCATGACTTCATAGTATTGACCAAGAAAATGAGAAAAAAAAAAATCTTTCCTTCATTTGTTCCTAGAATGTGTTCCGTTTCCTTGGAAGTTTGATTATTCTCAGCACATTTTTCCTTTCACTGCTGATTCTTTCTTTCTCTGATAGTATTTTATGCTATTCTTGCCTTTGTATTTCTGCCTGAGTATCTTTTTATATTCTTTTTCATTCCTCTTGCATCTGCTCAGCCCAGATAGCTGAATAGAGCTGTCACTGACATGACTTTAGGTAGTTACTGCCTTTTCTTTCTTTTTTTTTTTTTTTTTTAAACAAAACCTGAACTTAATAAAAATGTCTTTTTCCCCCATCCCTAAAATATTGCTAGGAAGGGTTGTTCATATTGTTAAAAATGAGTGTACTTGTTAGAAATCATAGAGACCTGGTATTCTCTGCACATAGCAATGCTGTTACATTTCTCCCCTTGAGGAAACAATTCTTTGGCTGAGTTCCAGATGTCAAAATGAGAGTGGATTTTCAGATTTAATCTGTTTTTAAATTACTTTTAAAAATTTGTACAATTTCTTTGGGGAACAGTAAAAACTGATGCTTAGTAATTAGAAATGTCCTTCACTTCTAGGGTCAAAAAACACTAATTAAGTTAGCAATTCATTATGGGATGGTTTTGTTTTCGCTTTGCTTCTGGCAAACCAAGTATTCACATTTCTATCAAATTCTTATTGCCTTTCTCCTTGTTGTCTAAGAGCCAATTGCTAATATGTTTCTCTCTTATTATGGACATGCTGAGACAGCAATATTTTTACATTCATTGCCCCAGCTGCCATAGTAAATAGTAATTTCCTCAGGGTTATTTGTTTCTCCTGGGGGCAGGGGGAGGGGCAAAGGAAGTGCAGAAGGAGAATATAAAATACAAAAATGAAACACAAAATTTAAAGGAAGTAGGAGTGAAATGTGATTTACTGAGAGCCTATGTAAAATATTATTTTCCTAAAACAATGTACATTTGGAATGCTCTTAATTTGAAACTTTTCTTATAAGTAGAATCTAAACCCTTGGTTTCTCTCTGTTTTTCACCACGGATTTCTAGGTTCTTTGAATTTATAAAAAAGCAAATTACTCAGTTAATCCAAGAAAGCGTTATATAGGAAGAGAAAGAAATGAGAAAGAAGGGAATCTCATTTAGTTTTTTAATTCATTTGAAGTTTATTTTTGTACAGTGATAAGAGAAAGTGGTCCAGTTTCATTCTTTTGCATGTTTTTTTGTAAACATCATTTGTTTTTTAAGCACCATTTGTTGAAGGGACTGTCTTCCATTGTATTTTCATTCCTTCCTTGTCATGATTAATTGACCATATGATTATGGGTTTATTTCTGGGTCTTCTATTGGTCTTTGTATCTATTTTTTTGCTACTACCATATTGTTTTAATTACTACTGCTTTGTGGTATAACTTGAAATCTGGAATTGTGATACCTCCAGCTTTGTTTTTCTCTTTCAAGATTTGTCTGGTTATGGTTTGTGGTTCCATAGAAATTTTGGGATTGCTTGTTCTAGTTCTGTGAAAAATTCTGTTGGTAGTTTGGTAGAGATTGTGTTAAATCTATAGATTTCTTTGGGTAGGACAGACATTTTAACAATATTTATTTTTTCAAACCATCAATATGAAATGTCTTTCCATTATTTTGTGTATCTTGATTTTTTTTATGAGTATTTTATAGTTTTCAGAGTATAGGTCAATAATATTGTAAATGCAATTTAGTTGACAAAGAATGGTCTTTCCCACAAATTTTCCTGGAATATTTAAATATCTTTATATTTAATAAGAAAAACTTGGATATATACATCTCATAAAGAAATTAATCTTTGTCTTCTTTGAGGCATAATTTCAACACACATAAAAACTACACAAAGGAACAATTGGATAAATCAAACTTTATCAAAATTTTAGGAAATTCTGTTCAAAATTTTTAAAGACATAAAAGATAACTATGAACTGGAAAAATATATGACTAGATATTTGTGTGTGTATATGTATATACATACACACTCATAACACAAACATACAGTGTATATATGTGTGTGTATACACAAGAGTAAGAAAAAATGTAACTTTTTAAAATAAAGATTTTATTTATTTATTTGACAGAGATCACAAGTAGCCAGAGAGGCAGGCAGAGAGAGAGGAGGAAGCAGGCTCCCTGCCAAGCAGAGAGCCCGATGCGGGGCTCGACCCCAGGACCCTGGGATCATGACCTGAGTCGAAGGCAGAGGCTTTAACCCACTGAGACATCCAGGGGCCCCTGTGCTACCATTTGATCTGTTATACATCTAGCTATTTGCCCAAGAGAATTGAGAGCATTTGTTCATACAAATACTTGTATACAAATGTTCATAGCAGCTTTTTTATAATCAAAGCAAAACACAGCACAAAAGTCCATCTACAGGTAAATGGATTAAAAAAAAATCAGTTTGTTTTTTTTTTTTAGCTCTAAAAAGGCATTGTTCATCCATGCCACAACATGAGTGAATCTCAGAATAATCAGGTTGAGTGAGAGAATCTAGACCAAAAAAAAAAAAAAAAAAAATTACATAGTGTATGACTCCATGAATATACAATTCTAGAAAATGAAGTTTTTCATTTTCATTTTCTCATTAAGGAGAATATCACATCAATCAAATTTGAATTTTCGATATCTATATCTATATTTTAACATGCTCAAGAAGAGTTTCAAGAATGAGGTTTCAAAACCACCATCATAAATTTGGCATGTAAATTTCACTTGTCATTCACAATACATTAACAAATGTTCTAAAAAGGAATACTGTATTTGGAAGTAGTGTAGAAGGAAAGGAGAGCAAACTCATCTTTGAGCAGCAATCTAATCTTTCATCTGTTTCAAAAGTATAATAAATGTAAGTATAATATATAGCATGACAAATGTATGTCATTGAAGACCCAAATTGTTTAAGGCAATAGACAAAAAAGAAAGATATTTTTGGCATTAAAGTTATTGAAAATGCTTGTTGTGTAATAATTAAACTTAGGAACTCACCCGGAAAGTAAGCCCATTCCTCAATGTGAGAATTAAAATATCATACTATACTGTTTTGTGCCTTTGTTCCTGCTGTTTATATGACCTAAAATTTATTTTCCTTTGTTCTGACCACCTAAATTCCAACTATTATTTATGAATCAGTTCAATGATTATCTCCTCTTAGAAAACTTCACTTATCCTCCAGAGATAGATTAATGCCTCTTTCTTGTATCCTTCCTGTTTCACACTTCTCCTTCTGTAGCATTCACACAGTACACTAAAATGTGTCCCCGCCCCCTACACTTTATCTGCTTAAATTGCTCATAAACCATGTGAAGAAAACACTTTTCATGAATGCTAACTACATTACAGTTTTTAGGTAAAAACCACAAAATAAAGAAACATCCTTTATATTTTTCCAAGGCCTATTTTAAGAAAACATTAGCTGAACAAACATATTTAAACAAAGTTTTAATATGAATCACAAAACTTTAAAAATATAGGTTCCTCAAAATAGCTTAGGGCAGAGAATAAGCTTATGGAACAAAAATTTTCCGACAGTGTGACTCTCAGGGAAACCTAAAGAGCCTCTTTGTAGAATTTAATGGAAATTCCTTTTTTGACCTGCTTGAATTTATGCTATTTAAAAAAAAAAAATCCTCTACTAAAAACCATTATTTTTTTCCCTTCTTCATAACTGGAGCTGTTTGAAATGTACATTTGTAGAAAGGCTGAAGACAGCTGAACAGCTTTGCTGGATGGACAGTTTCCTAGATACAGTTTTCCCTCATTACAGTAGGACTTGCTCTTTGAGAAGCTGGCTTCCCAGCTAGGGAGAGAAAACATCAGGCAATCAGACATTAGCTCTGTGTTATGTGGTAAACTGCACAACCAGTTGTAGGAAAGGGAGCATGAGCTGTAGGATTAATGGTTGAGTTGACATATTTGAAGAAACTTAGATTGTCCCATAGCATCAGAGGTGACAGAGAAAGAGAAGATAGTGTGTATTTTGACATTATTTTTGACATCTTTAAACCAGCAAGTGTGGTTACTCTTGATTGCTTTCTTTAGGTTTACTATTAGTAAAATACCACAATTCTTCCTCAGATCTTCACTTTCCCAGCTTCTCTAATGTTTAGCATCACCAAATAAAAAGACCCTATTAATATTTTATTTAACTTTTATTTTTTAAGTGTTCCTAGATTCATTGTTTATGTACCAAACCCAGTGCTCCATGCAGTAGGTGCCCTCCATAATACTCACCACACCCTCCCTTCCAAAACACTATTTCTCAGAGTCCATAGTCTCTCACAGTTCATCTCCCCCTTTGATTTCCCCCAATTAACTTTTCCTTTCCTTCTAATGCCCTCCATGTTATTCCTTATACTCCACAAGTAAGTGAAACCATATAATAATTTACTTTCTCGGCTTGACTTATTTTACTCAGCATAATCTCTTCCAGTCCCATGCTGTTGATACAAAAGTTGGGTATTTGTCCTTTCTGATGGCTGTGTAATATTCCATTATATATATGGACAATATCTTTATCCATTTGTCTGTTGAAGGGCATCTTGGCTTTTTCCACAGTTTGGCGACTGTGGCCATTGTTGTTATGAACACTGGGATACAGATGGCCCTTCTTTTCACTACATCTGTATCGTTGGGGTAAATATCCAGTAGTGCAATTGCAGGGTCATAGGATAGCTCTATTTTTAATTTCTTAAGGAATCTCCACACTGTTTTGCAAAGTGGGTGCTCCAACTTGTATTCCCACCAACAGTATAAGAGGGTTCCCCTTCTCCACATCCTCTTCAACACTTGTTGTTTACTGCCTTGTTAATTTTGGCCATTCTAACTGGTGTAAGGGTGTATCTCAATGTGCTTTTGATTTGAATCTCCCTTATGATGAACATTTATTCATGTGTCTCTTAGCCATTTGCATGTCTTCTTCAGAGAAGTGTCTGTACATGTCTTCTGCCCATTTTTTGACATTATCTGTTTTTTTGTGTGTAGTTTGAGGAGTTCTTTATAGATCTTAGATATCAGTCCTGTGTCTATAGTGTCATTTGCAAATATCTTCTCCCATTCCATGTGTTGCTTCTTTGTTTTGTTGATTGTTTCCTTTGCTGTGCTGAAGCTTTTGATCTTGATGAAATCCCAAAAGGTCATTTTCGCTTTTGTTTCCTTTGCCTTTGGAGACATATCTTGAAAGAAGTTTCTGTGTTTGATATTGAAGAAGTTACTACCTATGTTCTCCTCTAGGATTCTGATGGAATCCTGTCTCATGTTGAGGTCTTTTATCCATTTTGAGTTTATCTTTGTGTACGGTGTAAGAGAATGGTCGAGTTTCATTCTTCTTCCTATAGCTGTCCAATTTTCCCAGCACTACTTATTGAAGAGACTGTCTCTTTTCCACTGGATATTTTTTCCTGCTTTGTTGAAGATTATTTGACCATAGAGTTGAGGGTCCATATCTGGACTCTCTACTCTGTTCCACTGCTCTGTCTGTCTTTGTGCCAGTACCATG
Organism: Mustela nigripes; assembly: GCF_022355385.1. Lineage (NCBI taxonomy): Eukaryota > Metazoa > Chordata > Mammalia > Carnivora > Mustelidae > Mustela > Mustela nigripes. Next base: position 55,097,211 of record NC_081561.1, read on the forward strand.
CTATCTTGGTGATGACAGCTTTGTAGTGAAGCTTGAAATCAGGCACTATGATGTCCCCAGTTTTTTTTTTTTTTTCAACATCTCCTTAACATTTCGGGGTCTCTTCTGGTTCTATACAAATTTTAGGATTGTTTGTTCCAGCACTTTGAAAAATGCTGGTGGAATTTTGATCAGGATAGCATTGAAAGTATAGATTGCTCTGGACAGTTTAGACATTTTAACAATGTTTATTCTTCCAATCAATGAGCATAGAATGCTTTTCTTTTTGTGTCTTCTTCAATTTCCTTCAGGAGTGTTCTCTAGTTCCTTGAGTACAGATCCTTTACCTCTTTGGTTAGGTTTATTCCAAGGTATCTTATGGTTCTTGGTGCTATAGTAAATGGAATCAATTCTCTGGTTTTCCTTTCTATATTTTCATTGTTAGTGTATAAGAGCAACTGATTTCTGTGCATTGATTATGTATCCTGCCACATTACTTAATTGGTGTATGAGTTCTATTAGTTTGGGGGTGGAGTCTTTTGGATTTTCCATATAAAGCATCATGTCATCTGTGAAGAGAGAGAGTTTCACATCTTTTTGCCAATTTGAATTCCTTTTATTTCTTTTTGTTGTCTGATTGCTGTTACTAGGACTTCTAGCACTATGTTGAAAACAGTGGCAAGGGTGGGCATCTTTGTCATGTTCCTGATCTCAAAGGGAAGGTTGTCAGCTTTTCCCCATTGAGGATGATATTCACTGTGGGTTTTTCATAGGTAGATTATATGAAGTTGAGGAATGTTTCCTCCATCCCTATAATGTGAAGAGTTTTAATCAGGAACGGGTGCTATATTTTGTCCTATGCTTGTTCTGCATCAATTGAGAGGACCATCTGCTTCTTCTCTCTTCTCTTAAAAGACCATATTTAAAAGGAGAAAGGTTATAGAATTTAGTCATATGATTTTAAGTCCACAGTATCTCCCAAACTTTATACTTTGTGTACCATTGTCAAATAATCGGGGTCATCACCATGATTCCTTTTTTAAAATGGCTATCCCCTAACATATTGGTTTATATGTTAACAATATTGTGTTACAGTTCTAAAGAATAAAAATTCCAACACATTGGAAGTTGATATTTTGTGGCTGTAAATTATGATTTTGGGGGAAAGATTTTATTTATTTGAATGAGCAAGAGAGAGAGAGAGAGAGTGGAAGAATGAGTTGGGGAGTGAGCAGAGGGAGAAATCTTCTGTGGAGCAGGGAGCCTGATGCAAGACTCAGTCCCAGGACCCTGGGATTATGACCTCAGCTGAAGGCAGATGTTTAACCGACTGAGCTACCGAGGTGCCCTAAATTGCTAATTTCTATAAATATTTTGCATTATAACTTGACCAAGCTTTCTTGACCTCAATACTGTTGATATTTTGGGGCAGATAATTCTTTGTAGTGGGAATTATCCCGGGCATTGTAGGATATTTAGCAGCATCCCCAGACTCTACACAGGAGATGCTAGAATGCCACAGTTTTGACAGTAAAAAATATCTCTAGAAATTGTTAAATGTTTCACGGGGTAAAATCCCCAACCTCCACTCAAAATCATGATGTTTTGCAAGGCTGGTATATACACAACTGTTTGAGATGGTAAAAAGAGCAGACTTTTCACAGAAACAAAATTGAGGTTTTGAATCCCTGGTCTATTGTTTACTACTTCTGTGAATTTGATGAACTTATATAATATCTTGGAGCTCAATTTCTTTCCTGAAATTTAGGAATAATAAACACTAAAGTAAATTATGTGTAAAATACATAGTAAATAATAACTTAAAAGCTCCTAATTTTTATATTTAACAATAGTTATCTTAATTATTATGCATACAAACTTTAAAATACTTTAGATTTTGAGTTTCAAATAGTAGCTTTATGAAAAACATTAATCTCCACCCCAGCAATTATCCAGTTAAAATGATAAATAAATAAGGATATTTCCACAGCAAAATGGAATAGAAAGTTGTAAATAGCAGACAAGGAATTTCCACTGCTATCTGAGGGACAAGTTGAATAGGGGGAGATATAACTGATGAAAATTGAATGAATTCTTCATTCAGAAAGTCATTAAAATCTGTTAGTTAATAAGCCTCATCCATACAACTATTTCTTTTTTTTTTTTGTATTGTCTTTAAACATGAAATAAAGCTTGTCAACAATTAGGAATATCTAAAGAGGGGGAGGAAATAGTTGAAAATGCAGGGGGTTTGGGAGAAGGGGGTGGGATTATGGACATTGGGGAGGGTATGTGATTTGGTGAGTGCTGTGAAGTGTGTAAACCTGGTGATTCACAGACCTGTACCCCTGGGGATAAAAATATATGTTTATCAAAAATAAAAAATTAAAAAAAAATAAATAAAAAAATAAAACATTACTTAAAAAAAAATAAATTCAGGCACATAAAACAATTTTTGAAAAACTGGTGTATATAGAGATTCTACTCTACCCCAGGCATAAAACAAGAAAATAAAAGGAACAATTTATGAACAACAAAAAGCTTTACAAATTTCTTTTCTTTCCTTTTTTTTCCACCCAGAGGAAGATGGAGAGAGAGACCATCTTAAGCAGGCTCCATGCCCAGAGACACTATTGGAGAATGCTCTGGAGCTAAAATACCAAGATTTCAAGTTGCAAAGACCCACCAATTACTTAGCAAATAGAATGGGGGTGCTTTGCATACTTAGATATATCCCTGCAAGAAATTGAGGAATATAAGAACATTATATAAATCTCCAAAGAGCAGGGGAGACAAACAAAACAAAACCCCAGCATCTGCAGGGATCAATAGCAAGAATCAAAGCTAAAAAGACAATGAAATGAGGGGCGCCTGGGTGGATCAGTGGGTTAGAGCCTCTGCCTTTGGCTCAGGTCATGATCCCAGAGTCCTGGGATGGAGCCCTGCATCAGGCTCTTTGCCCAGTGGGGAACCTGCTTTCTTCCCCCTCTCTCTGCCTGCCTCTCTGCCTGCCTCTCTGCCTACTTGTGATCTGTCAAATAGATAAAATATTAAAAAAAGAAAAAAGACAAGTCTTTTGGATTTCTGGTGGAAAATGAGTTTGATGTATAATTTTGCAGCTACTTATGCTTTCATACATGACTGGCAGCTGACAACAGGTTTTTGTAACATATAATGAGTCAAGTAATAGAGTCCCTACAAGTGTTTTGTTGTTTTTGTTTTAGGAAGTTGTCTGGAGGATGAATTTAAGAGAGAAGAAAAAATTTAGAAATCTAAGTAGTGGGTAATTCCAAAATAAAAATCTAAATGTTACAAATGTGACCCAAATTGGACCTAAAGGTAATAATATGACTATTTGAAGAAAAATGGTGGGATGGTAGAGATGGCATCACGAATGACCTAAGTTCTAAATAGTTACAGGAAGAAGACATTAGGGATGCCTCTGTGGCTCAGTTGGTTAAGCATCTGCCTTTGGCTCAGATCATAATCCCAGGACCCTGGGATCAAGTCCTACATTGGGCTCCTTACTCAGCAAGGAGACTACTTCTCCCTCTGCCTGCCTCTCACCCTGCTTGTGCTCTTTCTCTGACAAATAAAATCTTTAAAAAAAATAAAATTTATTAATTTTTTTTAAAAATTGAGGAATACAATACATAACTAAAATTGAATCAAAAAAGGTGATATAAATACTATTAAATACTGAAGTAGAACTCAAAAGAAATATTTAATGTAACAAAGTGTTTATAGGAAAATAAAACTGGAGATAGGGAAGTGTGTGGTGAGAAAACATTGTTTTTCATTATTTTTTATCATTTTTATATTTTTATGGACTTTATATTTTATATTTTTAAAAGATTTTATTTATTTGGCAGACAGAGATCACAAGGAGGCAGAGAGGCAGGCAGAGAGAGAGGGGAAAGCAGGCTTCCTACTGAGCAGAGAGCCTGATGTGGGGCTTGATCCCAGGACCCTGAGATCATGACCTGAGCTGAAGGCAGAGGCTTAGCCCACTGAGCCACCAGGTGCACCAGGACTTTATATTTAAAAAATACAAGTACAGTGTCATGTTCTAAAAATTCTCAAATATAAAGTCATGGAATACATAATCCAAAAAATAGAGCTTATCTAATCATTTCCTAAACTCAAATGTGTTTGGCAGATTTGCAGCCTTCAAATACAGAAGCAACACCACCTTTCAGCACAAGCCTGTCTTAACAGGAGACATACACTTAGCTTTTACTTACTTTTTATCTATCAACTTATTCATCCATCTATCCATTTTTACCATCTTCTGTTTACACCTTCACCTTCCTTTATCTTCTCTTTACTCAGACCTCCATTTTATTTACCATGCACTATGAAAGCCTTAAGAAGCCAATGCCTCTTCTATACCCATCGTAAAGAAATGCAAATTCTGTGACATCCCTTGGTGTGAGGAAAGGGATATTGCAAAATCAGATGCAGAGGATATGAATGTCAAAGGAAATAATAGGACAGTGGTAGCAATAGTAATAGTCAACCTTTATTAATGTCAAAATAAATGCAGGGCTCTTTACATCCAAAATCCTGTTTAGCTCTAAGGATAAACTTTCAAGGATTATTAGCTGTTTTACAAATAAATATACTAGGGTTTGTGGGTGCTAAGATAATACCATGAAATATTAGAGATTGAATGTAACCCTAGTCCTATATGAAATCAAAGATGATAGTCTTTGCTTGTCACCAAATTGTTAAAAAAAAATGGATTTCTGTTTTTATCATAAGATTTTTAGTTGCTGATTTCCCTTATGATTAAGCCAGGTACCTTATTTAAAAATACTATGCAGCCATCAAAAGAAATGAAATCTTGCCATTTGCAACAACATGGATGGAATTAAAAAAAAAACAAAACAAGGGGCACCTGGGTGGCTCAGTCAGTTAAACTTCTGCCTTTGGTTCAGGTCATGATTCCAGGGTCCTAGGATCCTTGCTCCACAGGAAGCATGCTTTTCCCTTTCCGTCTGCCTGTTGCTCCCACTGCTTGTGCTCTCTCTCTCTGTGAAATAAACAAAAAATAAAAATCTTAAAAAAAAAAGAAAAAAAAAGCAGTCTTGAATAGTTGTGGTCAGTACTGTCTTTAGATGCTTATTTCAATTTAACTCCTTTCCTGTGCCCTCCAGATAGATGCTTGTTCTTCTGTTTGGTTGAGATCTAGACCTGACTACCTTGCTTCCCTAATTTCATTTGTTTAGGCTGCTAAGGTAAGGATTCCTCAGGGGTGAACATCAATGTATAGTGCTAGGAAAGCAGAAATGGCTTGCAGAGTAAATATCAGCAGAAATAATAAGATTAGGAAAAGTCAATAGGAGATGCTGATGTAGGGAGGCCATATTTAGAGATTTGGATGCCCCTGAGGAGGCAATGCAAGCAGACTTAAATATGGATGGGACTGATAAGCAGTGGAAGGTCAATGTGAAGTAAAACATCAGTGTGAAACTGCTCTTTACCTCCTACTTCACAAAGCATGACACTAAGTTGACTCTGAGTTTCTACATTTTTGGTTTCTGCTTCAGTTTCCAAAAAATAAAAATAACCACATAGCAAAGGCTTATAAAAAGTCAACTACTATGTCAGACAAGGGAAACTGGCAGGATTCAGCATAAATCAGATAAAACCCAGATAATATCATGGTCCATCTCAATTTAAGTAAAATATAAGCTTAGAGCAATAGTTTCCTTATGAAAATTATACATAGGAAAGTTGTATGACATCATTGTCTGACTGTTTCAAGTTAGCCCACTGTGTAACATGTGAAGTTGTGGTTACAGTTCTCAATTTCAGATTATGCATATGCTACAGATTGCTCAGATAGGGAGTTACCAAATAGCACCATTTATATATGCAAGTACGTGTGCAGGCACACATGCACAGGATTTGAAATTTTGCATGGCAGCTAAATGACAAAAAAAAAAAATCTATTACCCTTCTGTAAAGTATGTTTCTTCATTTTTATATTCTCTCTGCAAATGTAAACCAACCTTCAGCTCTGAAGGGATTTGGAAAATATATGAAAATGGATTATGCTTTAGATGTGTGAACTAGATCATGCATTTAGAAAATCCCACCTCAGAAATATATAGTTCAATGATAGTTCACAAAGTGAATACTACATGAGCACAATTAGTCTAACAAAAGAAATTATCACAGAATATCAGAACCTTTCATTATACACCCTTTCAATCACAACCCCTCCCCCACCACCAATCTGAGTTCTGTACTTTTTTTTAAAGAAGATTTTATTTATTTGTTGAGAGAGGGAGAGAGAAAATGCACAAGTAGAGGGAGAGGGAGAAAAGTCCCCTGATGCAGGACTCGATCCCAGGACTCTCTGCTCAAACAGATGCTCAGCTGACTGAGCCTCCCAGGTGCCTCTGAGTTCTGTATTTGTATACAATTCTAGAAAATGCTGAGCATTTTATTTCCTAAACTATCAACCTTAAATAGTATAGTTGTAGGTATTTTGAAGTTTGTACAAATGCATTATATTGTATGTGGTTCTTGCTTTGGTCAACATTATGCATATGACTTTTTTTTTTCAAATTGCTAGGTGTATTAGTAGATCACTTTCACTGTTGTAGAATATCCCATTTTATGAATATGCCATTCTAAGTTTACTGGACACTGTAGCTGTTTTGAGTTTTCTGTTATTGGGATGTGGCTCTGTGGCTATGGTCCATTGTTGTACCTGTTTTCAAGTGAACGTGCATGGTGATTTTCAATGGATACATGCCTCGGTGTATAACGGCTTTAAAATTTAGTTTGTATAATCCGTTTTATTACTGCAAATTGACTTAATATAAATTGAATATTGTTTTTCTGAGTAATAGGAAAAACATTGAACAACATACATGGTAAATTTTTCCCAGTCCCAGTTTGGAGTGTGTGTTTCTAGTAGCTGGCTCAGTAGCTTTGTCTGGTTTGCCAGGTGTTTGAGATCAATGAATATGGGAAATAACTTGGTCCCTGTGCTTTTTGTCCCAGGAGGAATATGCCATTTCATTTTATCTTGAAATTTGGAATGAGTGACTCAGCATCCTTATGAAAGAAATTTCAGGTGTCATTTTGAGGAAGCACTTCATCCAAAGACTTGGGCTTTGCTCCACTTTAGAGGAGTCTACTGTGCAAGTCCTGATCATGTGAATCAGCAGAATGTATGTTTGAGTTATTTTTCTCATAAAAGTTGTCACTGTGTGGCCCCCTGTCATATCAAATATCTGACTTGATTACATCTGGAGTCTGTCTTTGGAACACAGATGTTGTTTTTTATATTAGGAGTGGGGAATGAAGTCATGACATGAACTTCATTAACACCACACTGCAAACACCTAATTTAAATAGCATGGCATACCAACCTTCCTGCATATAGATGAAAGAGGTGTGAAATGGAAAATACAAGTGCAGTTTTAGATACATGTTAATATACTTTCAAATGAACTGAAGGAAATAAAATTGGATAAGCATACCAAATAACGAGCCCGTTTGACACCAAATAACGAGCCCATTTGACTCCAAATCACATGGTTCTGAAGACTCTTTAAAAAAAAAAAAAAAGTGGCATGACATAAAACTGAACCATTATACTAAGACTAAACCAAAGCCAGATCTCTGTATAAGGTTATTTTACTCAATTAATGTCAGTGGAAGGGACAGTGAATTATATATGCACATAATAATGCACATACACTGAATTTTGTAGCATCCATCAATTTCAAATGACCTAGGAGAGAAATGACAAATACCTGTGCTACAGAGTAAAGGAATTACCTTAATTAAGGACACAGATAACGGAAAATGGACTCTGTAAACAACATGCCTGTTTAGGCCCTAATTTTTCCTGCACATTATGGGGAATGCTTGCTATTAACAAGATAATCTTCTCAAGGATAAAAGATGGCATCAACCTATGATACTACTAAAAATATTTCAGAAGTTTCCCATTCTCCAAGGAAGACATTAATGATGATTGAATGTTAGAATCAGATCTCTGAACCTTTCTTGTTCTTTTGTCACTACCCATCCTTGGGCCTTGATGAATGGCTTCTACTGATTTTCTCAGAGGTAACTTACGGGACCTGAAGGTATTACGCATACATTAAAGATTCTATTGATCGTATATAATCAAAAGATCAGCAGAGTCCTCATCCCTCAAAGTTGACAGAAATAGGTTGGAGTGTTGTAATGAACTATGATCGAAAGCTTCCCTACATGATACCAGTTCTCTTATGGAATTGAAGTTAGTGCTCTATGATGTTTTCAGATACCATATAATTGATAAAAAATGTTAAGAAAGATTATGTGTAGTGTGGGAATCCAGGTGATGGGTATTGATGAGAATAAGGGATAAGAATTAATATTTATCAAAATATTCCTTTGTGCCAACTGCTTTACTTTTATTATTTACCCTATTTCACCGAACAACCCTTTATGAAATCACTGTTTAAGATAAAGAGGGAGGTGACTGAGTGTAAATTTAAAAAAAAAAAAAAATGGCTCAAGGTAATGCATCCTGCAAGGTGGGGAGGAAGGGTTTAAATTTAGATCTATCTAGCCCCTAAGTCAATAATCTTTCTTCTACAACAAACCAGTTCTGCAGAGAAATGGTAGTTCAATTTTCATGGTAAAATTTTTCTCTATGAGGTAAACATTATTTATTGCAATAGAATGTTTAGCAAATTTAACTTTGGCGGAGAGTAAAGTATTTACCTTTTTACTTTCAATGAGGCAAATATTTCATCATCTTTGTAATATATGTTGAAAGAAACAAGAAGTCAATGAGAAAACTGGCAAGAACTGGTCAGGAATTATGTAGAATAGTCCAGGTCTTGTTCTTCCCTTGATTCAACCGATACATTCCCCAAAGTTTATTTTGTATCTTTGTACAGAATTGGAGAAAGGGCCCCAGAGCCAGTCAAGGTGCCCCACAGCACTAATGTGGACCTTTGCCATCATCTGTTGAGTATTCAGATAGACGGAATGAAAGCAAGCAGGTAGAGGGATTAAAATCCTCATTTAAGTTCATTCATTATCAGGTGATACAGTGAAATTGAATTAGCTACTAATTTTCTTTTTGCTGGATGTCTCAAGTGATTTCTTTTGAAGATAAATATATGTGCTCATCCCCTTTGAACTATAAAGTCTTCCCTCTGAATTCATATTGTCATAGTATTCTAAACTCTGATCAAGCTAACTCAAAATTCTTTCATATTTATTTAATGGTTTTAAATCTCACTCATCACTGCAGTTGAGTTGATTTTGCAGGTAGAGGTAAACTTAGGAATGACACAAGGATCAGTGAGACTAAAACATGCTTCAGAAATCTTTAAGAAAGCCCATTGTAGACTTACTGAATGCTATTTATCTAATCCTTTTAATAGTCTAGTAAATATATTCTTACAAATGAAAAGATATAGTGAATATATTATTTGTTCTCTAATGTGGTAGAGAAGAACCCCTATAATCTGATATAATTAAATATCCTTCATGTACTCAACATGAAATGAAATTGTAAGATGCAACCTTAAGAAATGATATACAGAAAAATAGAGCATTGTGGATGGCTAAATATTATAGGAATAAAGTGTGTACTATTCATAGAAAAATATAACCTGAACACCAAGGAAAGATTATGTGTGTTGAATTGGTCCAAGACAAACTTAGAGGGAAGGCTTACCTTTGATAAATCCTGGAAAGTAGGTATAGAGACTAGAGGAGAATATCGCACTTGGGGGAATTAAATGGGCAGTGGTGGAAATTTACATAGTGCACTCCAAGGACAATTAGAAGAGTAGTACAGTTGAAGTGGAAATACTATATTGGTAAGTAGACATTTTTGGAAATGTGGATTAGGGTATTTTGTAGGACCACAAATATCAGATGCAGACTCAACTACAATTCCCATTTTGATTGCTGTTATTGCTCCTATTATCATAATGGAACTATGTCACTTGTGGGCTTCAATTTCTTGTTTTAAAACATGAAACGTTTGATCTGATGATTTCTGTGTTCCCTTAAAGATTGAAAACTCTGTGATCCTAAGACTACAAGATGTTTAGACATTTACTGCAGGTAATGGAGAAATCGTTGATATTTCTGAATGAGAATGTCCCTGCCAAAAATCCAGTTTTGCAGTTAAATGTTCTACCACTGAGCTATATCCCCTAAAATCCAGTTTTGGATAATTACTCTGGATAAAAGGGAAGAGATTTTAGTCCAGAAAGCCACATAGTAAGGTATTTCATTAGTCCAACACCAAAATATTGTAATACTATTGACTGTACAAGTAAAGATATGGCTATGAAGAGTATATAAATCAAGTCAAGGCAAAATAGAAACCCTCTTGGTATGGAATTCACCACCCCCTCTAATTTATCTGGGGCTTTTTCTATTGCTTTGGTACCCTGTTGTATCTCATATGAAGGGGAAAATGAGCAAAGGGACAGGTGCCTTGATATTCTAAGATACATGGCAATGCTTAACTCTCCTTTTTCTCCCAATACTGGGGTCAGAATGGGAAGGCTAACTGGGCTAACTGTTCCTTAGCTTATGACTCCTTGGGGCCAAAGTAATAAAAATAAAACATCTCTGGTCTACTCTCTAACATGGTCTGGTTCTCTAACATGTTAATCACAGTATTTTTAATAATATAAAATAGCACTAAGGGGCGCCTGGGTGGCTCAGTGGGTTAAGCCGCTGCCTTCGGCTCAGGTCATGATCTCAGGGTCCTGGGATCGAGTCCCACATCGGGCTCTCTGCTCAGCAGGGAGCCTGCCTCCCTCTCTCTCTCTCTGCCTGCCTCTCCATCTACTTGTGATTTCTCTCTGTCAAATAAATAAATAAAATCTTTAAAAAAAAAATAGCACTAAGAAACCCAAAGAACTTAAGATATATCTACTATACTAGAAATTACAATTTAAAAAGTATTCATTTAACATAAACCCATTACTTATCAATACAATTAATGTGTTTTAATAAATGTTTTTCAAAGCAAAAAGATTAGTGAAAAGAATGTCATTATATTTTTGCAAGCCTTATTAATGTGTGGCCTATTGGAAGAGAGATTATCCTATTTGTTTCTGTATTCAGTTACAATATCACATACTAGGTTGTCTCTAGAAAGCTCTATATAGATGAGAAAATGAGATTGAGAGGGTAAATTATGTTTTAATATTATATTTATATATTTAATATTATATATTTGATATTATGAAGATAGTTTTGATCTTCTGGGTCCTCTGTATTGAGCTCTCCAGACCACATGGTGAGAATGCTTACACTAGGATATTGAAAATGGGAAGAGAAATTATCTAGGTGAATACACAGTAAAAATGGCAATGAATTAGCAAATTCTGAAGGCGATAAAAGAAGGACTTATTTTTGTCAGAGAAATTATCAGCTAATCAGTGATTCCAGAACGTTTATACATTTTCAAAAGGCATCAGTTATCAGCTCTGTTACATAAATGTACATAAACTCATTTGTACCTCTAGAGACCAACAGTTTTACATGAGCATCTCATCATTGGTTTCCTGTAATTTTGATACCGTAGTTTTAATGCCCTATTAATTTTTAGTTAATATGTAACTCTTTAACAGCATATTATGGCGCACAATGGTATCATATCTCTGCTAAGTCTTCATATGTGACAAGTGTTCTTACGATTCTAAGGAGTAGAAAGCACTGTCTACAAAACATATTTCTGTTACTCATGTCCTGACCCACACAAGAAGAAATAGTGTTCTAATACTGTGATGCTCTACAGAAACAATTAAATATTGCCTAAAAAAATTGTTGTGAAATAGTAGAATCCTTGCGCTGGCGTTAAAAGAAAAGTGTCAGTGATAAAAAGAAAAGTCCAAGGGTGCTGACTTCCTTTTGCCTGATATGCAAGTTAATGAGTTCAGGGAACCTCTCTCTGGAGGAGCTGTGACTGATGACTAAGATAAGCCCTGTGACTGAGATGTCTGGTGAAGGTTATTTTGGGGGAATGTTTATTATCAGGACAATGATGGCCTGAGACATTCTGAAATGAGGTATTTTGTGTAATTGGAGTTGGAATTAGAAAAGCTACAGTATGAATTGGTGCCAAAAAGAATGTCCATTTAATAATGTGAAAATAAAGAATCCTGTTACAGTAAGAATGTTGAAAGACAGGGGCACCTGGGTGTCTCAGTCAGTTAAGCAGCGGACTATTGATTTTGGCTCAGATCATGATCTCAGGGTCATGTGGTAAGCCCTGCATCTGGTCTGCACTCAGTGGACTGTCTGTTTGAAGGTTCTTCCCCTCTTTCTCTAAGATAAATATTTTTCAATAATAATAAAGGAAAGACAGATTAAAGATCTTAAAAACAATGATTTGGTGAGTGCTGTGAAGTGTGTAAACCTGGTGATTCACAGACCTGTACCCCTGGGGATAAAAATATATGTTTATAAAAAATAAAAAAGTAAAATAAAAAAAAAATAATGATTTTAAGATTCATAAGAAATCTAAGATTTCTCTGATTAGGCAAATACTGTGATGAAACAGCATGAATTTAAAATATTGACCATGACTCACTCATTGCTTCTCCCTGTTCCTCCCTATATGAAAAAAAAAAAAAAATATATATATATATATATATATATATATATATACACACACACACATTAGGAACAAAGACATTATGTAGAGGGAAATATATGTATATAATATTATAATGTATACTATTATAATATGTAATATAATTAACATATTTAATATATGATCATGTATCATATAAATATATATCAGAATATATAATATAACATGTTATATATTATATATATATTATATATTTATATACACACACACACACACGCACATATATTGGGAGAAGCATACATTTTCCCCTTAAGTCATGTCTTTGATCCTGTTTGTTTTTTCAGTTTCCTGGGTATTTGTTATCTTCCCTTTACCTGTGTAAAGTGTATGTTTGTGTATACATATGTATGTGTAAGTATACATATGTATATATTATGTATAAATATAATCATCCAGTATATAATAGACCTGCAAGAATGTCTTCAATCCCAGCAGCAGTCGTAGTGGCTGTAGTAATGTGTTCCACATTATCATTGGGGAAAAAAGGGATCAAATAGGGTTAAATTATCTGTGGCTATATCACACGAACCCCTGTTTACAGAGAAAAAGAGAGTTAAACATTGCCATGTATCTTAGAATATCAAGGGGCCTGTCCCTTTGCTCTTATCCGCCCCCTTCATATGAGAGATAACAGAGGGTCAAGACAATAGAAAAAGCCCCAGATAAATTTGAGGGGTTGGTAAATTCCATACCAAGAGGGTTTCTATTTTGCCTTGACTTTACTTATATACTCCTCATAGCTGTACCTTTGTACCTAAATGTGTCTAGCACATTTAAAAGCTAAACGGTGCTCAGTAACATTCATATGTAATATGAACTTTCTGTGGTTGTGACATAGCATTGTACGTTCATGGGAATTAATAAGCAAGTTCGGTTCTCATTTACTCATATGGCCAGCCATGTAAAATCTTTATCATTTACAGAGTACACGCATATTATATACTTGGTCCATTCAAAGGTGTGAGGTGGGAAGTGTTGTGTTGGTTTAACAAAACAAACTGAAAGGTACTGTGTACCTTGGTTAAGGTAACATAGAAGGTAGAGAATAAAGTCAGTGTTGGAATCTGAATCTGACCCTACTGTATTAGAGTCCTAGGGCTGCCATAACAGAGTACCACAAACTGCGTCTTTCAAACAACAGAGATACATCATCTCATGGTTCTGGGGGCTACAAGCACATCAAAATGTCAAATCGGGTTAGTGTCTTGTGAGGGGGAATCTGCTCCCTGCCTCTCTGCTGGCTTCTGAGGCTTTGCTGATCCTTGGCTATAGATGCATCCCCTGTTGTCTGCCTTTATGTTCACATGATGCCTTCCCAGTGTGTGTCCACACTGCCTCTTTTATAAGGACACCAGTCTTACTGGATTTGACCCTATTTGTATGCTAGTGTGATCTCATCTTTGTTAACTACATCTGCAAGACATTATTTCCAAGTGAGTTCATATTCTGAGGTCCTAGAGATGAGGATTTCAACATATGAATGTTGGGGAACACAGTTTCACCCATAACAGGCAGGAATGCAGGATTTTTCCCTCCATATCTCTCCTATAGTTTTTTGGGTATCTCCATAGTGTCCAGAAAAACAAATGACACAAAATAAAACAAGAAACAAACAAAACACAAAATAATCAAGCGGCAGCTGCAGCAGGACTAACTTGCCTATTTCGTGTGAAGGCATCTGAGCATGTTCCTCTACAGAGAGAGGAAAACTGTCTTTATGATCAACCCTCCCTTTGTAGCAACCTACCATATGGAGCTAATTAAAACAACTACAAACCTCATCGTGGCTGCAGTAGTACATTTCACATACTGTAACACATACCAAATGGAAAAAGGGATAGTCATCTTTACCTTTAATAATATCCCCTTGTTTAGATATTTACAGGCTAAACACACTTCCATAGAGGTCAACTCATTCAATTTTTATAGACACATGACTGAGACAGGGTTTACCTTGTCCTCACTGACAGTGAGTGAGCTCTGACTCTCTGAAAGGAAATGCTCTGACCGCAACTAACCAGCAAACCAGCAGGGGCAGAGCCAAGAAGGAGGCTCATCCTTCATCTCCCTTGCCCAGTTTTCCATGCTTTCCACAACCTGCCATGTTTTCCCTCCAGATCTTTTTTTCCCCCAAATCCAGACTTTTCCTACTATTCCTGCCTAATGCCTGTGCTTCTCATTTCTGTGTCTTTAATCCTGCTTTTTTCAGTTGCCTTTAATCCTGTTTTTTTCAGTAGTCTGAATATATCTGTCATCTTCTCTTCACCTGTGTAAATCCTATGCATCCCTCCTACTCAGATGAAAATTTCTGCCTTTTCCAAATAGCTCACACTCACCTTTTTCTTCTTAAAAAACAAAGGTACATATACTCCAAAAATTAGTGCTAGATGGCTCACTAATGGTCTCTATTAGTTTCACAAGTCAGGTTTTCTCTCTCTTTTAAAAAAAAATCTTTATTAGATGTTAAATTATCAGAAGGTCATAAAATAATATATACAAACACACAAGTGTGTATATACAATGCATGACTGTGTGCATTTTTTTTTCCAGTACCAATTAGTCTGGCCAAGTGGTCTAACAAGGGCGCCAAAGGACTTTTTGTTCATTGATTAATTTATGCTCCATCTCCTTGACAGGATATTTATTCATCCTTGACTTTCTTAGAGTATCCACACGCTGTACAAAATAGATGTTCTTTATTGGATAGTTTTTGAATTAAATTGAATGTATCCAGTCACAAAATGTTAGTTTATAATGATTAAGGAAATGCCCCTGAGCTTTCATACAGATATGCTATGAACTAGTTTATGCATATTTTTATATACCAAGAAAGCTAGTATAAAAAGATATTTTTATGTAATGTTAATGAAATAAATTGAGTCATCAGCCTGGGTTAGTTTATATTTAATTTTCTTCCCCTAAGGTACTAGAATTCTTTACTGAAACCATTGCTTTTTTTTTTTTTCTTTTTTTATATCCTCTTTTTGCTTCAAGTATGTCGTGTTATTTTATTAAGCTTATTGGAGTTAGATTATAAAATAGAATATCTTGGGGTGCCTAGGGACGCTCAGGGGACTGAAGCTTCTGCCTTCGGCCCAGGTCATGATCACAGGATCCTGGGATCGAGCCCCGCATCGGGCTCTATGCTCGGTGGTGAGCCTACTTCCCTCCCCCTCTCTCTGCCTGCCTCTCTGCCTACTTGTGATCTCTATCAAATAAATAAATAAGAATATTTAAATTAAAAAAATAGAATATTTTATAAAAGTACAGCCTTTGCTCATTGGTTTCATAATTTAGAACAAACAAGCAGAAAACCACAACCTCCTGGCTTCTGCTTTAGATATGGAATTTTGTTGACTCAACAAATAAGAGTCCAAAAAGCCCATAGCACATAGTCTGATCCTGTTGCCATTATAAAGCCATTCACTATAATGCCTTTTCTAATATAGTTAGGAAATAGCACTCTTAGACAGCTGGGAAATGTTGTAGGTCTGCTTTTTCTTGTTGACTCATAGCTTGTATTTGGATTATAGCAAACAAAAAGCAGTAACTTTAATAAAGATTTTCACTGTCTCGGAAAGGCCACTTACTGTCCAGGATAGCAGAAGATACACATGATGTGTAAAGAAAAACAATTGAAAAGAAGTTCTAGACAATTGAAAAAATTCCTCCCCACCTCTCTCCTGCTCTCCAAGGAAATATTATCAAACCTAGGGCAATTCTCAAGACACCTTGAATGGCATTTAGATATAACGAAGAGATATTTTAAAACTCAGGGAACTCCTAAATTCAGACTACTTTGGATAACAAAATGGAGAGGCAAAGTGCTTATTTTGAAAGGTGGTAAGAGCACTGACACTACAGTTTCCTTATGCCCACATTAGTTCAGCCCTTTTTGGTTGTAAGAAGTAGAGTCAAGTCAATGTACTTTGGACTCCCGAGTGACCAATGGGTCCCCAAAAAGGGAAACTGAGTCAAAGCATGTATCCCTTGTAATCCTTGTAATCAGTGGCTTCTTACAATGCTAGTCCTCCTTTCTTAGAATTTAGACACTCGTCAGGTATTCTGTGCTGCTTCTCTTTAGGTAGAAATTACAGAGAAGTTGCATACTAGGCTAGTCTCTTTTGAAAACTGAAAATTTTTTGTTTAAAAAGTAGTATGTAAAGAGCATGTAGAACATAAACGCACATTTAAAAAAAAATCATCCTGCAAATCCCACTCAGAGAAGGAACTAAAATGTTGTCAGCGCTGTAGAAAATGTCTGCCTTTTCCTGCTGCATCCTCGACCTCCCAGAGCTGGGCATTATCCTAAAACTGACAAAATCATTTCTTGGCATTTATTTAGGGCTTTCTGTCATCTATCCTTCTATCTTTCTATCATCTATGTATCATCTATGATCTATGTTAATGTTAATAAGCCATATATTAGTTTTCCTGTTTTCATAGAGCATTCTATACATACAGAATTCTATACATACATATGTATTCTATACATACATAAAATATACATACTGTATTATTTTAAATTAATTTTTAAGTTAACATATAATGTACTATTTGTTTCCAGTATGTAGGTCTGTGATTCATCGGTCTTAAACAATACACAGTGCTCACCATAGCACATACCCTACCCAATGTCCATCACCCAGCCACTCCATCTGTCCCACACCCCTCCCCTCCAGCAACCGTCAGTTTGTTACCTGAGATTGAGAGTTTCTTATGGTTTTTCTTGCTTCTTTACATTTTTTGATAGTATCCATGCCTGTTGTTATAGTGCTGTATGTTCTAATATATGGATTTACAGTAATGTATCTGACTATTTTTGTCTATTGGATATTTGTTTGATTCTAGTTTTACCTATTTTCAGGTTGCTCCTATGAACATTCTAGTGTCTGCCGATATCTTTGTGAAGAGATTCTCTAGGATATATAATTGATCCTTGAACACCATGGAGATTAGGGGCACTGATGTTCCACACAGTTGAAAATCCTTAGTATAACTTTTGTCTCTCCCAAAGCTTAAGTGCTAATAGCTAGAAGCCTCAGTGCCAACACGTATGGAAAATTAACACAAATTTTGTGTGTTTTACGTATTATATACATATTCCTATAATAAACTAACCTGGAGAAAAGAAAAGGTTAAGAAAATTGTAAGGAAGAGAAATACATTTATAGTACTATATCCTAAAACATTTTACGTGTAAGTGCATCCATACAGTTCAAATCCATGTTGTTCCAAAGTCAACTGTAAACAACTATGGGATAAATTAATCATGTTCAACATTACCAAGAAATGACACATTGCTCTCAAAGGGAACTGCATAAATTTATATGTCACTAGTGGTATTCAAGTGGTTCCTCAATCCAGACTCTCAAAAATCCCGAGTTTTCAGTTATTTTAACATTTTTCCAAACCAGTGTATATAATTATTTTTTGATAAGATTTTAATTTGCCCTTCCCAAATTACTACAGGGTTTGAACATCTTTTTGTTTAGTAACCATTATAGTTTCCTCCTTTGAGAAATTACTATTAAAACTTTTCTGCATTTTGAAAGGGGTTTTCTTTTTTATTGATTTACAAGAGTTCCTTTTGTAGAAATGAAATCTTGCCATTTGCGACGACGTGGATGGAACTAGAGAGTATCATGCTTAGTGAAATAAGTCAATCGGAGAACGACAACTATCATATGATCTCCTGATATGAGGAAGTGGAGATGCAACATGGGGGGTTAAGGGGGTAGGAGAAGAATCAATGAAACAAGATGGGATTGGGAGGGAGACAAACCATAAGTGACTCTTAATCTCACAAAACAAACTGAGGGTTGCTGGGTAGAGGGGGTTTGGGAGAAGGGGGTGGGGTTATGGACATTGGGGAGGGTATGTGCTTTGGTGAGTGCTGTGAAGTGTGTAAACCTGGCGATTCACAGACCTGTACCCCTGGGGAAAAATATATGTTTATAAAAAAAAAAGTTCCTTTTGTGTATTCTGAATACTGGTCTTTCGTCAGTGATATCTATGGCAAAATCACAAAAAATTAGCTTGTGGCTTGTTTTCTCATTCTCTTTATGATGCCATTTGGAAGAAGTTTCTAATGTGATCTATTTTTACTTTAGTGCATTGTTTAGGAAATCCTCCCTTACACCAAGATAATGAAGACATTCTTTTACATGATATCTTAACATTAGAGATTTACTTTCTGTTTTTAATTCAGTCCACTTAAGAAGGCAATTTTGGGTTTAATATAGTAAGGATAATTAGTTACTTACTACCATTTATTGACAAATCCACTTTCTCTTCACTTTCCATTTCATCACCTCTGTCACTTATCAAATGTTAATATATACATGGACACATTTTTGGGTCCCTATTTTATTACATTTTTCCACCACTTATAATAGTACATTATTTTGACAGCATTTATAATTTGTCTTGAGATTAAGCAGCATGATTCCCCTACCACATCCTCCTTATTTTCATAAAGCATCTTCATTGCTCATGTTTCTTTACATTTTCATAAACATTTCATAATTTAGTTATCAAGAACAACCACAAAGATGCCAGTTTTTTAATATTGTAAATAAAATTGGAGAGGTCAGCTATATTAAAATTTCTTAACTTTTATTTTTATTTATTTATTTTTAAATATTTTATTTATTTATTTGACAGAGACAGATCACAAGTAGGCAGAGCAGTAGGCAGAGAGAGAGGGGGAAGCAGGCTCCCTGCTGAGCAGAGAGCCCAATGCGGGACTCGATCCCAGGACCCTGAGATTATGATCTGAGCTGAAGGCAGAGGTTTAAATCACTGAGCCACTGAGGGGCCCCAAAATTTCTTGACTTTTAATATGTGATTTTGATCTCTCATTTAACTACAGCTTTTCGTATCTTCCAATAACATGTTACCAATTTCTTCAAGAAGATTTTTTTTGGGGGGGGGTATTGTTTATAGCCTAGAATTTCATGTTTTGGGGAAGTGATAGAATTTTTAAAATTATATTTTGTTTCCATTTATATATTTTTTACTCATTGTTGCTGATCTACACAAAAGATAGATTTTTATGTGTTGAATTTGTATCAAGTTACTTTTTTAAACTCAGTTTTTCATAATTCTTCTGTTTGTAACTTTGCACTTACCCATGTACATAAAGATATATCAGTTGTATATCTGCAAATAATGGCAGCTTGTTTCTACCTTTCTAATATCTTCTATTTTTTTTCATTCTAGAATATTTAATATACAGTGTTACATTAGTTTCAGATGTATAATATAGTGATTTGTCAATTCTGTATATTACTCAGTGCTCATCAGGATAAGTGTACTCTTTTTTTTTTTTAAGATTTTATTTATTTATTGGACAGACAGAGATCACAAGTAGACAGAGAGGCAGGCAGAGAGAGAGGAAGGGAAGCAGGCCACCTGCTGAGCAGAGAGCCTGATGCGGAACTCGATCCCAGGACCCTGAGATCATGACCTGAGCCGAAGGCAGCGGCTTAACCCACTGAGCCACCCAGGCACCCAGGATAAGTGTACTCTTAATTCCCTTCTATTTCACCACCACCCACCCCCCGGCCAAGTACCCATCATTTCTTTCTCTGTAGTTAAGAGTCTGGTTTTTGGTCTCATTTTTTCGTTGTTGGTTTGTTTTGTTTCTTAAATTTCATATGTGAGTGAAATTATATGGTATTTGTCTTTCCCTTACTGACTTATTTTATTTAGTATTATACCCTCTAGATTTGTACATACTGTTGCAAATTCAAAGATTTCATTCTTTTTTATGGCTGAGTAATATTCCATTGAACATGTATACAATATTTTCCTTGTCCCTTCATCTTTTGATGACACTTGTTTTGCTTCTATAATTTGGCTATTGTAAATAATGGTTCAATAAGCATAGAAATACATATCTTTTCAAATTAGTGTTTTTGTCTTCTTTGGGTAAATACCAGGTAAGGGAGTTAATGGATCATATGATAATTTTATTTTACATTTTTGGCGGACCCTCTTATCTTCCACGGTGGCTGCACCAGTTTGTATGCCTACCAACAGTTCCTTTTTCCTTTTTCTCCACATCCTTACCAACACTCATTTCTTCTGTTGATTTTAGCCATTCTGATAAGTGTGAGGTGATATCTCATTGTAGTTTTGATTTGCATTTCCCTGATGCTGAGTGATGTTGAGCATCTTTTCATTATCTCTTGGCCATCTGGACATCTTCTTTGGAGAAATGTCTGTTCACGTCCTTTGTCCATTTTTTTTTTAAGATTATTTATTTATTTATTTGACAGAGAAAGAGAGATCACAAATAGGCACAGAAGCAGGCAGAGAGAGAGGAGGAAGTACACTCCCCGCAGAGCAGAGAGCCTGACAAAGGGCTCTATCTCAGGACCCTGAGATCGTGACCTGAGCTGAAGGCAGAGGCTTTAATCCACTGAGCCATCCAGGCGCCCCATCCTTAGTCCATTTTTAATTGGATTTTGTTTGGTTTTAATGTTCAGTTGTGTAAGTTCTTCATATTTTTTAGATAATAACCCTTTATCAGATATATCATTTACAAATATTTCCTGTCATTTAGTAGATTTCCTTTTAGTTTTGTTGGTTAATTGCTTTGTGGGGCTGAAGCTTAATGAATTCATTTATCAGTTCTAGTAGTTTTTTGGTGTTTTGGGACTTTCTATATATTGTATGCTATCATTTGCAAATGGTAAAAGTTTTACTTCTTATTAGTTTGGATGCCTTTTATTTCTCCTTCTTGTCTGATTGCTAGGAATTCCAGTACTATGTTGAATAAAAGTGGTAAGATTGGGAATTCTTGTCTTGTTCCCAATCTTAGGGGAAAAGTTCAGTTTTTTTTCCCATTGAATATGATGTTCATTGTGGGTTTTCATATATGACCTTTATTATATTGAGGTATGTTTCATATAAACCTACTTTGTTTAGAGTTTTTATCATGAATGGATGTTGTACTTTTCCAAATGCTATTTCTGCATCAACTGGAATGATCATATGTTTTTATCCTTTCTCTTAATGTGATGTATCATGATTGAATCATCCTTGTCTTCCAGGTATAAATCCCACTGGATTCTGGTGAATGATTTTTTATAGTATATTATTGGATGTGGTTTGCTATGTTTTGCTGAGGATTTTTGTATCTATGTGAACAGAGATAGTGGCCTGTAGTTTTTTTGTTTGTTTGTTTTGTTTTGTTTTGTGTTTTGGTAGTGTCTTTATCTGGTTTTGATATCATAGTAATGCTAGCCTCATAAAATGAATTTTGGAGTTTCTTTTCCTCTTCTGTTTTTTTGAAAAGTTTAAGAAGAATTGGTGTCAACCTTTTTTTAAATGTTTGGTAGGGGCTCCTGGGTGGCTCAGTTGGTTGTGTCTGACTCTTGATTTTGACTCAGGTCACTATCTTGTGGTGGGATTGAGCCCCCATGCTGAGCACAGAGTCTGCTTCAGATTCTCCCTCCCTCTCTGTACCCCCATGCCCAGCTGGCTTGTTCTCTCTCTCTAAAATAAATAAAAAACTTTTAAAAAATCTTAAAAAGCAGGTAGAATTTACCTGTAAAGTCTTCTGGTCCTGAACTTTTATTCATTGAGACTTTTTTCTATTACTGGTTCAATTTCATTGATGGTATTAATCTGTTCAAATTTTCTGTTCCTGATTTAATTTGGGGGAAATTATGTTTCTAGAAATTACCCTTTTCTCTAGGCTTACCGATTTGTTGGCATGTAATTTTCCATAATATTCTCTTATAATCTTTTGTCATTTTGTCCAAATGGATAATACATTTTGTCCGTTTACATTCAAAGTAATTATGGATAGATATTTATTTATTGCCATTTTGTTATTTGTTGCATGGTTTTTTTTGTAGTTTTTCTATTATCCTTTTTTACTCTCTTCTCAGAGTTTGTTGGCTTTCTTCAGGGATATATTTGAATTCCTTTCTCTTTCTCTTTTGCATGTATATTACTGGTTTCTGATTTTTTTTTTTAACCTTTAGGTTTGTTTATAACATGCTTATAGCAGTCTATGTTATGTGGACAGTCATTTAAGTTTGAACCTGTTTTTTACTCCTCCAACCCCTCAAGTTTTAGTTATGTGCTTTCATACCTAAAATTCTTTTCTTCTGTGAAACACTTGACTAAGTTTTATAGATAAACTTCACCTTATTGGTTTCATGCTTTTTACTTTTCTTACTCCTACTTATGGCATTTTCTTTCCATTCAAAGGGTCTCCTTTAACATTTCTTGTAGGGCTCATTTAGTGATAATGAATCCCTATAATTTTTATTTGTTTAGGAAATCCTTTATCTCTCCTTCTATTCTAAATTTTATCTTTTCACAAAACTCTTTTGTAACATCCCAGAATAGATTTGGTCACACTACTACAGAACTCTATAACACTTTCTGTATTTCTTGATTGTAATATCATACTTGTTTTAGTGGTTTAGTGTATCTTCCTGCTACATGTAATCATTAGGAGATCAGGAGCTCTGATCTTTATATTCAACATTTTAACCCCCAGAATATAGTATGATGCATTGAAAATAGTAAATCCTCAATATTTATTTTTGAATGAAGGAGAGAAGTACCCAGATTTAAATTCTATATTTCAAGGAATTAAGCAAAATACTGGCATGCAGGCTAAGTGAACTAATGAAGAGCAATCTTAAAGTGTTGTCTCAAGCTATTCCCAGGCCTTATAAAAAAGAATACTGAATCCTTTAGAATACATGATGCCAGATGACTTCTTTGCCTTTAAAGATAGATTATCACAGATCTGCTCTTTCTTCCTCCTAAGGACATCTCACCGTCAAGATATGCATAGAGGTTTATGTATGTATGCATACATATTTACAAAGACAGTGGGAGGAAAAGCCTTGCTGCTACATACAGCTGAGTTGCTGCTGGCTGCAGTCATATTGACATGGTGAAATTAGGTGTTGCTAGGATAAGCAAACTCCAAAGAAAAGATATTAGAGAGACTGAATTAAACCAGATCTCCAGTGATATCCTTTAGTCAATTGTTCATGCCTACATGCACCTGCAGTTGTAACAGAGTATTCCTTCCTTCTCATTTATGCCAATTTTATTTTGATTACCACTACTTACATCTTAAAGCAACCTAACTAATCCAAACATCGCATATATACCTTTAGGATTTAGAACTTCACATTATTAAAAGCAAAAATATAGATACTCTGTTTGAAGAAATGAATCACGCATACAAATGTGATTTCCCCCCACCTGGCCCGGGGGCATTAAGATAAGGGCATACAACATTAGTAAGATAGTGACACTAAAACATACATGTCTGAACTCTAAGCATTATAAAAGGCCACACATATTTTTGGGCAATGATCTTTGTATCATAAAGTCTAGAGTTAACATAAAATCTATTCCTTTAATACTTATTTACAATCTTATACAGCAGGTTCATAACTCAAAAACTTCATTCTAGATTTTCATACTTCATAGAATAAAACTTACTAAGAATATATATATATAGAAAATTATTTATAAGCTTATGAGATCTACAAATGTTAACTAATAGGGAAAGATTTAAAAAAAAGGAGGAATACATTTTCAGATACTAAAAGATTGTTGCCACTGAGAGTATAGAAAGATTAGAATATTCACGGAGTTGTTGAAATAAACCTTTTGTTTGTTTATTTTTGGCTAGTGGCAATGATAATGAATAAGCATTTAAAATAAAACCATGAGACAAAGGGGAAAAAATCCTACTAGACTTTAAGGTTTATTGTATTGAGGCCCATTCATCTTAAAATTATTTACTTATATGGGGTAAAACTGAAAAATGATAAATTGTGTAGGAATTGGGCTGCTTAGTTCTGAAAATATATAAATAAGTTTAGCTCCTGCGGTCAAGTCCATTTCTGAGCATGCATTCACATAAACAAAATCAGCAGAATTTATATTCATTGGTTTCCCTTTGCGCTCATCAGAAAATGGGTTCCTGTGAACAGTATTTTCATGGTTAATTATGGTTGCTAAAATTTTTCACACAGACAACACAAGTTAGGGCACTAAACAATGTTTTTAAATAATTATTGCCAGAGGCCAACTGTTGCCAAATTGACTGTGTATGAAAACAAACAACATAAACACTGCAAAGCCTTTCTCATTCTTGGTGCTCTAGAAAGGAGCAGCTAATTGGAATGTTTCCTCTTGTGGACAGACTGCATGAACAGGATTGAGAAATAGGCTATAAAAGAAATTTTTTTTTGAAACTCACTGCTTAGCTTACTTTTTACTTCTTTTTCATATCCTGTTTTCTTTCTCTTTTTCTTTCTTTCTTTCTTTCTTTTTTTAAATGGGTATTTAAGTAATTGGATTGTACTTTAGAATTGACTAGAAATTTAAAGATTTTTATTTTTTAAATAAAAAGACAGAGATCACAAGTAGGCAGAGAGGCAGGCAGGGGGCAGGGGGAAGCAAAATCCACGCTGAGCAGAGAGATGGATGTGGGGCTCGATCCCAGAACCCTGGGATCATGACCCGAGCCGAAGGCAGAAACTTAACCCACTGAGCCACGCAGGCACCCCTCATATCCTATTTTCTAATAAAGCTAAAAGAATAGATAGTTGGTCCTCCCTTATAAGGGCTTATAAAATAAACTAAATATGACTGCACATTACCATCATACACTGATACTTGGTTCTCCTTCCCTTTCAGGCACATGGGAAACTGCACTTCTCTGACTACTTGCAATTGAGTAAGTAATGTTGTTTTTATCCTATGCCCATTATAAAATGCAAGTACAAGTGATATTTATCAAGCTTGGTGGTAAAAAAAAAAAAAAAAAAAAAGGAAAGAAAGAAGGAAAATGCATGGTTCCTTAATCTCTTCTTTCCTCTTATGTAGTGATGAAGAAGGTTATTCTTTCAGGTAAAAGATGCTGGTATGTTTATTCCTAGGTTCCTAAGTGATAGTATGTAGCATTCCTCCATCATTTTGGGTAGGACACATGACATGACCAGATACTAATTTTAATTTGTGTTAAGCCATGGAATTGGGTGGGAGGAGGAATTGTTTTGCTGGGCATACCCTATCCTCTTATTATAATTTACTGCTAAGGGGAAAGAAATGCCACCCAATACCACCTTTAGGCTGTGGATATTGAGAGTGTATATGGTGTATATGTATTTATGTTTGTGTAGAAGTTACATATGCTGTTTCACTAAAACATAGCTTCCTATGTTTTATTTTTATGCAATACGTTGATGTACATCATGTACAGGATGTTAATGATGACATTGAATTAAGTCTTGGCTATTTGGGGGCTTTTGCTTAGGGGAATAAATGATGTCTGATGCCATTTCCTTTTGGACATTGTAAGTTTATAGGACTGTGCAGTGTCTGGGGAAATCTTCCCAACGGGCATGTAGAAGAAAATTAAGTGAGACTACTCAGGAGGAATCTATATTAAAGGTATAGGTTTGAGAGCCATTAAACTATAGGTAGTAGCTATTATGATAACAATATGCAAGAGTATTTAGGAGAACATGCAGAATAAAATTTTTGTGAGAGTTAAGAAAGGGGAAGGAAAAAGCAAAGCAGAAAGAAGAGTAATCTAAAACAAGCTGTTTGAGAAACAAGGAGAGTATTGCAACTAGAATAATACTTATTCTATAATAATAATAATACCTTCCCCTCTTTTTCTGTGATATGTGAGTACCTTGAACTGGAACAAGGATCTAAATGAAAGACAAAGAGTTCATGTGGCAGCGTGCTACCCCAGCCCAGAACTGAGTTTTTCCTTCCAGAATTGTTGTGGGATGAAAGAAATCTTTCTTGCAAATTTCCATTCATTCCCACAGGACAGCCCACATTCCATGACTGGTTGATAAAGTTTCAACCCTTTCCTTCATTTGAGACAATTTGAAGGGCTGTCAGCTCCAGAGCTCCTTCAGGATATGGGGTGGCTTTGCAGCCACCACTTTGAGGTTTTACTTTTGTTTCATCTTGCTCTCTGCATCCCTCACAGGGGCTGATCTCAGAGTAGTCCTTAGAAGTCTCCTAAGTACATATCACAGACCAAGACAGACAAGAGACAGAATAACAATTGGTACAAAGAATTGATACAGGGAGATACAATTAGAGGAACAGACTGAAGAATTTATTAATCAAAAGGATGTATGCTTATCTGGCAGTGAAAAAGGCATGTGCATGTGGGTGGAGGTAAATGATGAAATGAGAACAAGGAGGCTGTTACGGCTGTGAGCTGTATTTATTTTTCTATGTAGTTGACTATTTTGTTGAGATGGAGAAGGAGGTCTTTGAGGTGTGAGCAAAGTTCCGACTTTTTAATATAGGAGGTATGGAGAATGCTGAAGAAGGTGACCAGGACAGGTAGAATGATTGCTTAGAACAATGCTGGGGACAAAACTGAAGTTGAAAAGAACACAGGACTGTGAAGAGCAGAGGTGTTAAATGTTGACTGAATTATCTCACATGAATTGACAATCTGAGTTTCAGCCTTTCATCTAAATGCTTGGGACTAGCCGTTGGTATTTTATAGAATTGCTGTGGTGGTGAATACAATATTGTGTTAAAGTGAATTTTAATAAATTATAATAACCAAATGCATGCCAACCAACAGTTGTTTTAGTCAATGTAAAGAAATATTGACTGCAGTTGGGAAAGGTAATTGAACAATGTGCAGAGAATATGGATGTAAACAATCTTAAGCATAGAGTAATGTAAAACCTTAAGGTCTGTGCTCTGAAATGTCACTCACTGTTCACTTGCATAAAATCTCTACCAAGTGGTTGGAATTTGAAGTTGATAAGGAGCTTTGTAAGAATGATTTACAACTGGCTACCTTTTGAAAAAGAGTACTCCAGGGGTAGATCAATGCACTCTAATAGAACCACTTATCACTGCACTAAATGGCATGATTATTCTTGTTGTTTGATTCCATTCTTCCTCAGATCTCGGAATTCACATAGTGTCTGATGGGTCTGTCTTGTCTTGGCCTGAGGTGTAGCTAGGCAAGTCACTGCAGTTTGAATTTGTTCTCTACCTGTTTTGGTCATGTCATATTATTAAAATTGATTCCATTAGCTCTGTGTCCTGTTCGCTCTCTGGAAACCTCCTGAGAAGCAGGGCAGGGGCACAGTCAGCATCTTGGTTCCCTTTGTTAATGAACTGGGATGAAGTCTGAATACAATGCATCTTCAAAAAAAAAAAATATATATATATATATATATATATATATGTAGACAAACACATAGAAAAGACAAAAGGCATTTCAAGAAAGGGTTGTAGTTTATATAAATTGTATTTCCAGATGCTGAAAAAGGAAACATAATGAATAGTGCACCAAAAATGTGTGGCGGGATGCATATCCCTCTATCTACATACATACACAAACAATCTAACACACTTTCTCCCCCATCCCTTGCATATTGGAAAAATGCAAAATAGATAAAGTTTGATTTATTTTAAAGATTTTATTTTTGAGGAATCTCTACACCAAGTTTGGGGCTTGAACTCAACAACCCCAAGATCAAGAATTAGTTGCTCTGCTGACCCTAATAATGTCTGATTTTGAATGCCCGCACCTCAAAGCTAAGCCAATTTTTATAGCAATTATTTTCCCTCTCTCTCCTTTTTCCAGGAGTCCGCCCTCATCTCAAACATTTCCCAAACATAACAAAACTACGTTAAAGGCCTTCCAAATACTATTGCAAGCAAAAGGAATATACAAGTGATCAAGAAATAGTCTTTCCTATAGGAAACTCAGTACTTAATAAGGCACTGGCCATAGCTCCTGGCAAGTGGGTTTGGTACTACAAAGTGAATTAAAAGATTCCACTTGTTCATTTGAGAGAATAACCCTTTGTTTTCTAATTGGGGAACAACTGAGGACAATTGATTTAAATGATGTTAACCAATTATTTGCCATGTATTACCCTCCTAATTTTTTAAAAAGATTTTATTTGAGAGAGAGAACTCAAATGGCAGAAGGGAGGGAGAAGCAGACTTCCCACCGAGCAGGGAGCCCAATGCCAGGCTCAATCTCAGGACCCTGAGATCATGACTTGAGGCAAAGGCAGCCGCTTAACCAACTGAGCCACCCAGGCGCCCCACCCTGCTAATTTTATAAATGCCAACTTGTTTAATTCTCACAACAGACTCATTAGATTAATATTTTCATTTGCTTCTTTATAGTACTATTGCTAAATTGATAGCCTGAAAAACATAAACTCAACATTTGAGCAGGCACTCTGATGCTAAAGGCTTTCCTAGGAACCCGAAAGTCAGTGTGACTGACCATCACCTCATATTATAGGTAAGGAAGAGCTAATCTTAACTATAGACTGTTTGCAAGGGGGGATTCAGAGGCATGCTTGTTTGCAAATCCTTAGAGAATGTTTTATTAAATATTTCATTGTCTCTAATAAGATTAAATTCTTAATTTTTATGAAAATTTTTCTTTTGTGAAATTAGTGGCAGGAAAGGAGTGAGGGAGCCTCAGATGCCACTCTTTGAAGAGTTTCAACTGTGCTAGTATTTGATACATTAAGAATGTGGAAAATATCTATTGCATTTCAAAAAATACTGCACATAAGTTATCCTTGATTTAGAATTACCTCGAAAGCACAACATATTTTTCCTGTTTTCTTTTCTCCTAATGACTCAAGAGTTTTGCAGATCATTTTTTTTTCTTTTAATTTAGTGAAGTGCTTAATGCTGGACCATGATTCCATCTGTGCACTGATTATAGGTGAGAGGTTTATGAAGTGATGGGGAGGGAGGTGGAAGAGATTTAATCAGCTCAAAACATAGTCTCTTTATCCCTCCTCTAAAAATATTCTGCTAGAGTTGTACTGACTAAATAAAATATGAATCAATTTGCTATTTATACAGCTTAAGAGATCAGCATTAGAGGACATTTGTGCTTTTCCTTTTCCTTTTAGCAAAGAAGGACAAAGGATTAGTAATCCTTAGAAGATTTATTAAAAGAAAAGTAAGCCTAGTTAGATGCTAGTTGAATTAAATGCATTAGCAAATGCATGTGTGTGCTTGTGTGTCCATGTAGCCTGAATACCATTACTTATTACTTAGCAAAGCTAAAATAAAATATCTCACCTCCAAGTTTTTAGGGTTTAAGCAATGTTCAGTCTAAGCTGGCATTTGTTCACAAAACCATAAGTAATAAAGCTTGAAGTACTTCTTTGGGAGAGAGAGTAACTGTAAAATGGTATGAGTATCAGGGTGTTCTTCAATTATCTGCTGATAATACTCTGTGTTCAGAAATGCTAGGTGAATAGTATTTTGAAAGCTAAGGGAATAAACATTCTTATATAAACTGCCAAGTATGTTGTAGTAATCACTGATATAATTATATTCTACAGTAGTTGGGAAGACTGTGGGAGGGTCCAGGATGCTGTAAGATGGTAAGAAAGGAAATGGAACTTTCTGTTGGGGTGGAGCATAAAGTGCACAGTGAGGAGATCCACAGGGCTATGATCTGCCATTAAAGTGGGAGAGGATAAGACCCTGCTCTCAAGTAAGTGCGTTCCAAGTGGCCTTCTCGTCTTGAGATCAGTTTCAGATATGGTCAAAATTAATCTCTCTTTCATTGGCCCTTCTACTAAACTCCTCAAATTTCAATCTAATCCCTGTTTTATTATGTATTTACTTTTTTTTCCTTTTTTAAATTTTTTTATTTTTTATAAACATATATTTTTATCCCCAGGGGTACAGGTCTGTGAATCACCAGGTTTACACACTTCACAGCACTCACCAAAGCACATACCCTCCCCAATGTCCATAACCCAAACCCCCTCCCCCTAGCAACCCTCAGTTTGTTTTGTGAGATTAAGAGTCTCTTATGGTTTGTCTCCCTCCCAATCCCATCTTGTTTCATTTATTCTTCTCGTACCCACTTCCAGCTAGGCTCTCATTGAAAATAGAAGGAGAGATTAAAAGCTTCCAGGACAAACAAAAACTGAAAGAATATGTATTTACTTTTGCATATGATTCTCATCTGTCCATGAAAGATAGCACAACAAGAGAGAACATGGGATATGGTATCCATGTGAGCCTGGGTTCATCTCCTGGCTCAAATACTGATGAGTTGTGTTCTGTGCAAGTCAATTAAACATCCTGTGGCTCAGTTTCATTCTCTGTATAATTGGTATATTAATAGTACCTATTACTCAGGCTTAGGAATTAAATATGTTAATTTATGTGAAGTAATTTGAATATTGTCTGGCACTTTGTATGTGCTAGATTGACATCTTAAAATTTTCTACTCCACCTAACCAGAGACACTGGGAATCTTATTTGGCCAGCCAAAGAAAAGTGGCGAAGTCTTATAAGATATAATGAATGATTAATACAGTCTACCTATAAGACTTAAACTCCAGGCTGCTACTTGTTTTTTCTTTTAAAGATTTTACTTATGAAAGAGGGAAGAAAAGACAAGCCAGGGTGGGGGAGCAAAGGAAGAGGGAGAAGCAGTGCTGGGAGCAGAATCAGCAGAAGCTGAGCAGGGATCATGACGTGGGGCTTGATACCAGGAACCTGGGATCATGACCTGAGCCTAAGGCAGGTGCTTAACCGACTGAGCCACCCAGGCACCCAACTCCAGGCTACTCCTAATAGACTCTCTTTCTCTCACTCCTTTCTCTCTCTCTCTCCTCTCTCTCTCTCTCACACACACACACAGAGAAATCCCTCCAAAAGAGTAGTATGTTTTCAGTCCGTCTTTTAAGTAAGAGATACATAATACTAAGACTAATTTAGCCAAACCTCTTCAGTTTCCAAATGGCTTCTCACAAGGGGGCACAGAAGCTAGAGGTATATCTTCAAATACTGTCATAAAACATGAAAAGAGAATTTATCTTAAAAAAAAAAAAGTAACAGAGCCCCCAAACTGGACAAATTACTTATTTTCAATACATACTCAGTACATCTATTCAACCATAATTTATTTAGTGTCTCCTATATGTCAGGTTCTCTGTCATGTGTTGGATCCACAGAAATGAAATATAATTTTGTTTCAAATGTGATAGAAAAAACCATGGTGAGTTGATGCCTAATTACAGGAACAAAAGGTGGTGGAAGTCTGAACAATGAAAACAAGATTGGTATGACATAGAGTTCTAAAGTACTAAATGTCATGCTAGATGAATTAAAAGAAATTAAATGATGTTCAATCATGTATGATGGATAATTACTCTACAAGGAAGTCAGATTGGTTTGATGAAGTTTTGAGACTTTGCTTTGAATAATTTTCAAGGATTCCATCAGGTGATCAAGTGGGTGGAACTTGAGGATGCAGAGAGAATATCAATGGAAATTCAGGAAAATATGAGTGCTCGATAAGGACTTAATAGAAAACAGGTATCACTGGAGAGACTGAAGAACTTGAGAAAATGAAGCAGAAAAGATCAATGTAGCATGCTCTAAAAGCCTTGCTAAGACTGTATTCCAATGGGTAGCTATAGAAAATACTCTAGAGAATGAGGTTAATAATCCAGAGAGGGGTATGAAAATATAATTGTGATGGTAATATAAGTCATGGGTTAGAAAAAACCAAAATAACAAAAACCATACACAGTGGGATAAGATAATGCAGTCAGAAGGCCACATTGATAACAAAATGAGCAGACTGAAATATAAACTAAAAGTTTGGAGTGAAGAAGACAGAAAAGTAAAGATGCCTCTGATCTTTCTTATTTGCATCACAAGTGAGAAAATCATTCCATTCATTGAGACAGAAGGTAGTGTAGAATAAAATTTTCTCAGGGATGGGGATAATTATTTCAGTTTTGAAAGGTAGATTTTGATTTGCCAATGAAACAATAACCAGGACAGAATTGGCTTTGCAAGTTCAGGGCTCAGTAACAGTGGTGGATGAGGAGAAAGATCCTCGGCTTCTAACAGGGTGTTGTTTGAAACCATGGAAATAAATGGGAATATTAAGAGCTGGGGGAGTAGAGGGAAGAGGACATTATTCTATTTTTCCATCTTATAAAAGATACTATACTAAACTCTTTAGCTGGATTGCATATTAAGGTCAAGTTCACTGATGTAAACATAGCATAAAGCAGCATTTACTGGATGGATAAAGTAGAGTTAATACAGGAAAGCAGGAACTGCCAACATGGGTTAGAGAGGTACAAGATGATTACTTTTGAGGACAAAATAGGAAATTTTTTTCAAGAGAGACAATATTAGCAATGTCAGATGCTATGCAGATACTTGGTAGAATAAAGATCTGGCACAATGGACTTCGTGGTTAGGATAGTCTATTTTTTTTTCTTTTTTCTTTTTACTTGATTAAAGTTTCTGCAAATATTGTTAGTAGTTATAAAAATATTGATTGATTATTTAACTTTATGTCATTCTTGTACCTCTGGTCAGTATGATCCTTGGAAATAGTCTGAAGAACTTGTTAGGTCTCCCAATAATGGGCCCGTGATCAAAGGAGTGAGACTGATACAAAGTGAAGGTCAAGCAAAGCTTTATTTCGCGCCAAGCATGGAGAATCAAACTGACCAGTTAGGGCCGTCTCTTACAAAGAGGTAACCCCTCCCTGCCTTACAGACAAATTTTTTTTTTTTAAGATTTTATTTATTTATTTGATAGAGAGAGAGATCACAAATAGGCAGAGAGGCAGGCAGAGAGAGAGAGGGAAGCAGGCTTCCTGTGAAGCAGAGAGCCCAATGTGGGGCTCAATCCCAGGACATCGAGACCATCACCTGAGCCGAAGGCAGAGGCTTAACCCACTGAGCCACCCAGGTGCTCCCAGACTAACTTTTATAGAGCAAAGGCCACGGGGTGAGCCTGGTGGCCAATTGAATTACAATTCACCCCATAGTAGCTATTTGAACTAGCCTATCCCCTTGGTCAGAATTGGCACCCAAAAGGCAGCCAAAAAGCGGGGCCCACACTCCTTGGTAGCTAGGGAGACAGTATATGCGCCTCACTGATTGGATGTCTCCACCTGGCCTGACTCATCCCTGCAGCTGGGCTCTGTTATCTCCACCTGCCCTGACCCACCCTTGTATTTGGGCTCTGTTATCTGGGACTGGTTGACCATATTTTACTGGTTTCCTGGACTTGGTTTTAAGTAGGTTCCCCTGGTTGGGGTACGGGGTGTGGCAGGGTCAGTTTAAGTTTTACTGCATAAACAACCAAACCACTGTTTAACCAGATGGAATCGCTCTGGCTAAATAGGCCCTTACAAACTAAAAATCCAGCCAGTATTGGAAAGGTAGCTTTAAACTGATGTCTGCAGTCTGATTATTTTCCCTCAGAAAGGGTTGGATTTGGGGGACTCCAGCTACTCAATCTGTCAGCTATTGCTGCAGATCTATTAGACTCACTAGGTGAGCAAGCATGAGAAAGGGAAGAAGAAAGTTAGGTCTTATATTTAGCAATTCTTTTTCCTATTTGGATGCATAGGGAGATTCAATGGGACTGTACGACTTAAAAGACTGTTTACTCTTTTTACTTTCCAAGATTTTCCACTCTTTATAATATAGCTTATGCCAAGTTGGAAAAGACCCTTGATGGCCAGAGTGTCTCTTTGGGCATGATTGACAGCTTCTCTGCTTTGTGTATATACTTGGCAATGTTATAGTACCATTGGTTCATCACCTGTTGGAAGAGTCTTCTCTGTTGGGGTGAGATGTGAAGAAGATGAATAAAAATATAGTCTTCTTGTCTCCATCGCGAAATAAAAATGTAGGGTGAGAAAATGAGTAAGTTACTTGGCTTTGCTTCTCCAAGGGACAAACAAAAGGATTAAAGAACAAGAAATAAAGATTAAAAAAAACAGGAAATGAAGGCCTTGTGGGCAGTGGTGTGTTCTTAAATGGGCTTATCAAAAAAATATTATGTTCTGTATGTAGCATTTGACAATTTCTGTATCATATATAGTCCCACCATGACCAATTTCAAACTATGAAGAGTTTAACAACCAGTTTGCAAACTGTGCATTTGACAGTCAGGTCTAGTGGGCCATGCAAGATAACTTGTGTGTGCATGCACATGTGTGTTTCAGTCAGAGAACCATGTGTAATTTTTTGTGGAGTATTTACCATTAAAAAAAATCATTTTTATCTTTTTTATGTGCCCTGAGAATAAGTTCTAATACCTCAACTATCTTTGCTTTTTTTTAATTGCCTTTTTTTTATGTTATGTTAGTCCCTATACAGTATGTCATTAGTTTTTGATGTGGTGTTCAATGATTCATTGTTTGCGTATAACACCCAGAGGTCTATGTAATTTGTGCCCTCCTTAATTGCCTTTTGGAGATATGGTTGGTGGTCCTTTGCTGCTCCCATGACAAAGGAAAAGGATAAAACTTGAAGGACAAATTTCTTGTTCTGTTCCTCACTAAAGCATGTGTAAACTCTGAATGCTCTAAATTGACTTTGTTTTGTGATAAGACCAAAATAGGCCCTTGTCGATCTTTTGCTTTTAGGCTTAATCCGGGCATCTGTTATTATTGGTCATATATTCAAGTTCAACTTAAATTAAGAAAAATGTGTTATTTTGGCAACCAAAAGTAAGTTTTCAATTCAGAAAGAGAAAAACAACTGAAAAAATAAGATAAAAATCAAAGGACAAATACATCTTTGGATTTTTTTTTTTAATGTATAGTCTAGGAATAAATAAAGATTACATTCCTTAACTTGTAGCAAAAAAACTCCACTGTCAAATAAATATAAATGTACATAAGAATCATGATATATATAACACCAGGTTAAAGAGTTTACCTAAAATTATGATCAAAATGGGGAACTATTTTCAAGCTTTAGGTTCTCAGTAATTAGTATTTCATAAAAAGTAATATTAGGAGATACTGAGATAAACTTTTTTAATGTTCACATTACAGACTCTCTTATTAATATATTTTATTAGTGCTGAAGTTTTATTGACTTTCTTAATGCTGGGCT
Organism: Mustela nigripes; assembly: GCF_022355385.1. Lineage (NCBI taxonomy): Eukaryota > Metazoa > Chordata > Mammalia > Carnivora > Mustelidae > Mustela > Mustela nigripes. Next base: position 55,132,791 of record NC_081561.1, read on the forward strand.
AAGACAAGTTTATGTAATTAGTTACTACAATATTTGGACCTTCAAAAACGATTCTCTTTCAAATTTTGCTGAGCTACAGAAAAAAAATATAATGTATTTGTTGTTATCCTTGTTCAAACCTCCTCTCAGCTTAATTAAAGTACTGGTATTAATTCATATGATACAATATGCTTTTAGGACTTTGCCTGGCATAAGTTTCTACTGATCTATGTATCACATAAATTATGTAGAGATAATATATTTGAAAGGAAAAGTTTCTTAGGTGTAAAAAAATATATTTTTGGGGATGTCTGGGTGGCTTAGTTGGCTAAGCATCTGCCTTTGGCTCTGGTCATGTCCCAAGAGTCCTGGGATCAAGTCCCAAGTTGGGCTTCTGCTCAGCAGGGAGCCTGCTTCTCCCTCTGCCTGCCTCTCTCCCTGCTTGTGCTCTCTCTGACAAATAAATAAATGAAACCTTTTTAAAAAAATCATCATATTTTGAGCTCTGGTGTTTAAGAACTCATTCTTCCTGGCTATTTTGATAGTAATCATCAGTGTCTGATGATGTCATGGGGGGGATGGGGAAAAGAGGAGATGGAACCATGCCAGGAACTTTTCCATGTCTCATTTTAAAACTTTGAGAGCCAGATTGGCCAGAGAAGTGGAGAGTTGTAAATTGCAACAAGAAGTTGTACCTTCCCTCAGCTTCACACAACCAGGAACTTCTGGAGCATTTAAGGAGCCAAGGTTAAAAAATGTCTGCTAAACTCTAAACAAAACATATGCAAAAGCTTTCTTTGCTACCCAGTAATAATACAAAATAGTTCCCAATCTGTTGTAATAAATGATCTGTCACATTATGACAGGAAAATGTTAATAAATTTATTTAAAGACTTACTTGCTTTAAAAAGTAAATATTTTAAAAGAGGATCATGATTAGTGAAAATACATTTTTTTCTACTAGTTCATTGTATGTGTGTGTAAGCATACAACTTTGAATTTTGTATAATGTTACCAAATAATCCAAATAGTATTAAACTCTCTCTGATTTGATTGATAGGGAGGAAATCTGATGCACTCTGAAATTCTCATTCTTCAGCTTCTCTAAATAAAGGGCATCATGTTAAAACTAAGGAATTAAGATTCTTGTCTTTCATAAATGTTCTCAGCTTTGGTAAAACATGACAAGTGATAAATTCGTCATTAAGACATGCATGCCTTTGACACAACCCTCTTTCCAAATAGCGAGATGAAACTCCACCTGCTTGGAAATTTACTAAACTTATCACTGAGCAATGGAGAGCAATGGAGAATAACTATGATAGAGCTGTTAAATATTTCATAAAGACAAGACAAATAAATAGAAATTACCTAGTGGAAAAATAGGATACCCTCAAGCAACCAGAGTTTCTCACCAATATCTGCTTTGAATAATTTATTTTTCTGGAATCATCCAGAATATAAAAATATGTTCTAAATCTTCAAAACTTTTTAACCTTTATAAAAGCAGACCAAATTTCAAAGAGCTTTATTAGTACTTAATTCTGGTTTAACAACTCACTGCATAAATTTAAGATATTACATTTTAATTCTTCCTTTTTTTTTTTTTTAAAGATTTTATTTATTTATTTGACAGAGAGAGATCACAAGTAGGCAGAGAGGCAGGCAGAGAGAGAGGAGGAAGCAGGCTCCCTGCTGAGCAGAGAACCGGATGCGGGACTCGATCCCAGGACCCTGAGATCATGACCTGGGCCGAAGGCAGCGGCTTAACCCACTGAGCCACCCAGGCACCCCTAATTCTTCCTTTCAATTAAATTCAGTTCTTTGAACTCTTTCTATAAGGTAAAAAAGTCTTCTACAGCACCATGTATTTGGAATCTTGTTCAGCATGCAATTCTTTTTGTTTCAGAACAAGTTTCAGGTGCAAAGTGTTGCTATTTCAGGTGCACACTGTATACATCATACAGTTTCTCCTTCCTCAATTTGGTGTAGGTTTTAAAAGATGAAGACTCATAGCACATTTTTTTCCCTCCTTTTACAGTAGCTTTTATGTTATAGTTGCTGGAATACCTTACCTATTTCTGTCTCTTGTTGATCCCTCTCTTTCTCTCTCTTTTTCTCTCTCTCACACACATACACAATTCTAAGATACCTTTAAAACTTTCCCGTGAAAGTTTTACATTTATTCTATGTTAATTTGACCCTCTAGCTACACAATTAAATTGTGCATGTTTCCTAAACTCTTGTCCAATGTATAGTTGACCCTTGAATAATACAGGCTTGGACTGTATGGGTCCACTTACAATGTAGACTGTTTTGGTAAAGATAGCCCAGTATTTTAAATGAATTTTCTTTTTAATTTTCCTTTTTTAAAGATTTTATTCATTTGACAGAGAGTGCACATGCACAAACAAGGGGACGTGAGCTGAAGGCAGATGCTTAACTGACTGAGCCACCCAGTCGCCCCATCTTTAGAACTTAATAAATATTATTTACTGTAAGAATATATAATACGTATCATCTTATAGCTAAGATTGATTTATTTCTGGGATGAAAGTTTGTTTTAACATTTGAAAATCCATGTCATTCACCACATTAACATATTAAATGAAAAAACCATGATATCAGCATATTTAGAATAAAAAGCCTTTGATAAAATTTAAAATCCAGGGCACCTGGGTGGCTCAGTGGATTAAAGCCTCTGTCTTTGGCTCAGGTCATGATCCCAGGGTCCTGGGATTGAGCCCCGCGTCGGGCTCTCTGCTCAGCAGGGAGCCTGCTTCCATTCCTCTCTCCCTGCCTGCCTCTATGCCTACTTGTGATCTCTGTCTGTCAAATAAATAAATAAATAAATCCATTCATGATTTTAAAAGTTTCTAACAACTTTGAAACATGAAAGAACTTTCTAATTTGATAAAGTAAAAGGTATTATTAAAAGAGTTGTTACCTGAGTTTGGAAATGAGGCAATAATGCCAGCTTCTTCATTTCTACTTCTACAATACAGGGGGATGTTAATCAATTTAATAAATCAAGGGAAAGTAATAAAAAATATAAAAAACTGGAACAGTAAGAAATATTTTTCACATATAACAAATGTATATGAAGAAAATATGTATCTACAGATATATAGAATTCACAGTTTAATAAGACTGCTAGATTTAGTATAAGACAAAATTAATAGAAAATTAATGTTAGAAAATATTCACAATATCAAAAAAAAAGTAGAAATGAACTTGATTAGATACTTATATCTAAAACTACAAAACAGTGGCTCCTGGTTGCTCAGTCATTAAGTGCCTGCCTTCAGCTCAGATCATGATCCCAGGGTCGTGAGACTGAGTCCCTGCATCGGGTTCCCTCTCCCACTCCCCTTGCTTGTGTTCCCTTCCTTGCTGTGTGTCTCTCTCTGTCAAATAAAAAAAAAATCTAAAAGACACTATTAAGAGAAATTAAAGATTACTTAAATAAGTGAAAGAATGTATAATACTTATAGCTTGGAAGACTTGGTATGGTGATAATGTCCGTTCCCCCTAAACTGGTTTATAAATCTAATAAAATCCTAGTCAGAAATCCTAAAATTTCAACATTTTTTTTTCTCCCAGCATGTTTCTTTTTATCATAATTGACATGCTGATTCTAAGGTTTATGAATATGTAAAGCGATCTTGAAGAATAAAGTGGGAATCATTCTTTTGGATATCAAGATTTGTCATAGAGTTACAGTGATAGAACAATGTGTAAAAGCTATAAACTGGTCATAAGAACAGAGAGCTCAGGTGTAGAATCATATAAATATGATCATCTGATTCATTATAAAGTTGGCTCTACAAATCTATAGTAATAAAATGGTCTCTCCACAAAACTGCTTGCTTATTTGGATATCCATAGGGAGGTGGAAAAAAGAATCTTAAACTCTACTTCATACTTGAAACAATTTCAGGTGGATTGTTAATTTGCATGGCAAAATAATATATGTTTTATAAGAAAATATATTTTTAAATATTCAAGATTTTTGTTTTTTTAAAGAAAGTTTTCATCAAAATAAGCTTGATATTTTGGCTTACAGTAAAATAAGAATTTATATTCATCAATAGATAACTTGATAGATACCTGAGTGAAAAGGCAAATTACACAATAGAAGACAGTATCTGCAAAACAGAATTTGTATTTAGAATATATACAAAAACAAATAGGATTTGTATTTCGAATATATACACATTTCCCACAAACCAAGAGAAATAATGAGAAAAAGAGACTTAAATACTTGGAGTATATTTATATATTGGCCAAAAAAAAAAAAAAAAAGAAAAGGTACTCAATATCCGTCATCCTGAATATACAAATCTAAACTAAAACCACAATGAGAAGACATTATACACCAGTCAGAACATTAAAATTTTTGATTATATCTAGTTTTGGTGATATTGAAGAGAAAATGACACATTCACATAGCCTAAGGGTCTAAATTGTTCTTAGTAATTTGGAAATCAGTCTGACAGTATTTATCACAGAAATTCCACTTCTAGTTACATTTAAACAAAAATGCATTAATATGTCCAACAAAGATTGAGTTTTATATAGCAAAAAAGAAAAACTATTGCTAATAATAGAATGAATCGCATAAACATTTTTTAATTTATTTTTTAAATTTCTTTTCAGTGTTCCAGAATTCATTGTTTATGCACCACACACAGTGCTCCATGCAATACATGCCCTCCTTAATACCTACCACCAGGCTCACCTAACCTCCCACCTCCTGCCCCTCCAAAACCCTCAGATTGTTTTTCAGAGTCCACAGTCTTTCATAGTTTGTCTCGCCCTTCAGTTTCCCCCAACTCCCTTCTCTTCTCCATCTAAGCAAAAATCAATGGACCACAAAGCATGTATTCTATGTGATTCCACTTTAACAATGCTAAAAGTGGTATAAGAACACATAATATGGTATAAGAAATCAGGATATTGGTAAACATTGGAAAATGAAGAAAAGAGGATACAGACAGATTTTCTGGGTTTCCAGTACTATTCAACTTCTGGATCTTTGTAAATATCACATAACTATTCATTTCATTGAAATAAACCAAAAAGTGAATGAACAAAAATCAGAATCAAATCTATAAATACAGAAAACAAAGTGATGTCTGCCAGAGGGGAAGAAGATTGGGAAATAGGTAGAATTGGTGAAGGTGAGTGGGAGATACAGTCTTCTAGTTACGGAATAAATGGCATGGGAATTAAAGGTACAGCATAGGGAATATAGTCAGTTGTACTATAGTAGAGTCGCATGGTGACAGGGCTAGCTGTACTTGTGGCAAGCATAGCAAAAAATAAAGAACTGTTGAATCACTATGCTGTGTATCTGAAACTAATAGAACACCACGTGTCAAATATACTTAAAAAATAAAAACAGTATGGGCACCTGGGTGGCTCAGTGGGTTAAATTTAGCTCAGGTCATGATCCCAGGGTCCTGGGATTGAGCCCTATATTGGGCTCTCTGCTCAGCAGGGAGCCTGCTTCCCCCTCTCTCTCTCTGCCTGTCTCCCTGCCTACTTGTGATCTCTGTTTGTCAAATAAATAAAATCTTTAAAAAATATAAAAAAATAAAACAGTATTAAAGTTAAAAAATTAATCAATATTTCACCTATTTATGAAAAATATTGTATAGTTTAATAAAATACTTTATTAAAATGAAAATAATTAAGTATTTTCTTAAAGTAATGTTACTTCCTAAAACAAGAAAGTTACTTCCTTTGAAATTTTTAAGTTATAAATGTTCCCAGATGATTATAATGTGAAGCCAATGTTAAGGATGACTGCTCTAAGAAATACTCCCTCTCTTTTTAGTCCTAATGACACTGATTGTAATCAATTGATTCTTCTAGGTTCGGTCTACATAATTTTGCAAAAGGCCTGAAACCAGTATATATTAATTGGTGCTATGCTGTTTATGTCAATCTTTATAGTTAACAGTCATGTTAGCTATAAAATAAAACAATAAATCAATATTTGGTATATATCTTGATAAAATATCTGACTTAAAATATCTGATTCTCTTTACTCCCTGAAAACTCACTTCATATCTTCTCAGCTCCATAATGTGCTCTATAATCTGTATTTCTAATTCCACCAAACCCTACTTCCCCAAACCATCCCCTCGTATTTATTCCCTGCCCGAATATCTCCACACCTTTAGTTAATTCTCTTCCTAACTAAAACATAGTCTACAGTACAGTTATAGTTCTTAGCCAAACATAATGTTTTCTATCCCTATTTCACTTCCAGCAAAACCTAATTTTCTTTCAAACATAGGTAGGTGAATAATTATGTGGTGTACTAATTCTAGTCAGGGTTTACAATCTTTGTGGTGATAATCTTATATTTTATCTTCTATTTTCTGTCCCAAACAAAATCAATAAATGGCTCTAATAGTAATTCTATTCATTGAGTTAGAACATTGGGAAAGAGTTTCCACAGGAGAACCTTCTGATAAGAATAAAATCATATTTATTAGGGATTGTTTTTAAGGTGGGTCTATCCCTCTACCTGGAAAACAGGTGAAAAACATTATATTGAAACTCTTCCCCAGGGTTTTACAGGCTAGGTTAGAGACTGCTATATGTCTTGTAATATTGGATCTTAAGGTTTAAAGTGTGATTAGATTGTTGATGTGTTATAGATTTTGTTGAACTTGTACAGCTCACATTCTATTATATAGAAATAGTTTTAGAGAGATTTGCCTAAGCCATACTTCTAAAGGAATCTGTAACTCTTTGACCCTAAAAACATTGACATGGAAATTAAATGCATTTCATGTTTTTTATTCAAAAGCCAATTGAATTGCCAATTTGTATCTGTAATAACATTTGCCAATGGATTTGTCAGCCAATTTTAGAAAACAGGGTGGCTTTTATAGTAATTGAAATATGGATCGTCCTTTGAGAATTCTAAGATTATTTACAGTCCATTCTTTCATACAATTTTGTGGGTCTATTGCTTATGGTAAGAGCAAGGTAACACTTAAGACTGATCTTAGATTTGGTCCAGGTGTTTTATGAACCCTCAAGACAATCCTGTGAATTACATACTATTAACACTTATTTTGCAGATAAGGAAACTGAGACAAAAACAAGGTATATAACTTGTCCAGTTTTGCACAGATAATGAATGTTGAGCCAGGATTCAAAACTAAAATCTGTTTCTGAACATCAAGTGCATTATTGCTTCAAAATATAGCTCATCTGATGCTTGCTTAGCAGCTGTATGCTCTTTGGAAACACGTTATTTTAAGCTTATGTGCTGGCTAATAAGAAAGTGATAAACCAGAAAAATCCAAAATTGAAATTGACAGAGTGGATGAGTTAACTGTAAATTTCACTTTTGGAGAAAGAGATATGTACAAAATCATAGAGCAATAACACAGTGTTAGGAAATCTTACACATTTTCTTTTTGTTTCTATAAAATAGGAACATATTTACCAGTTTCCTTCCAAAGACATTACCTAAGTTAATACTTATTTCTTTTTGAGCTAAGAAGAAAATGCTTGTAAGTCAGAAATACGAGAACTATGAGAAATACTTGGCACCTCAATTTAATTATGTGGATAGGATACATTTTATATACAGAGCAAAAACTGGCAGAGTCTGCTCACTGGCTAGCAATATATTCAGGAAGGTGTGGGGCCAAGAGTGACACAGCATGGTGGTCGGTTTTTTATGATGTAAACACTTTATTACTACTCCAGAAAAATTCACTTGTACAGTGTAAGAGAAGCGCAATAACCATTATCTTCAACTCTTCCAAAAGATAGTTAAATTCATGAATTCTTTTTTTTTTTAAGATTTTATTTATTTATCAGAGAGAGAGAAGGGGAGAGAGCGAGCACAGGCAGACAGAATGGCAGGCAGAGGCAGAGGGAGAAGCAGGCTCCCCGCTGAGCAAGGAGCCCGATGTGGGACTCGATCCCAGGACGCTGGGATCATGACCTGAGCCGAAGGCAGCTGCCTAACCAACTGAGCCACCCAGCCGTCCCTAAATTCATGAATTCTTTTGAATGGCTTAAGCTCTTCTCACTTAGTCTAAGAGTGTGTTTTCCTAATCCAGTTTTAGGTGTATCTTTTACATTTTCTTCATAAAGTTTATAGATTAGCCTTATATGTCTAAGTATTTATTTAAAGAGTTAAATACATTGATTAATATAAGTAAATATAAATTTAATGCAATATACATTAAATGATACTTTAAAAAAATTATTAAAGAGTCAGTCATTCCTTCAATAAACTTCATGGCTGCTGGGTTATAAATTAAGCCTTCACATGTACATAGATCAGTTTCTAGGTTATATATTAAATTACTATAGTTGTTTATCTTCATGCCTAGACTGTCTATCTTAATTACCATAAATCTTGTTATACGAGTGAGAGTTCGACCCACATTGTAATATTCATTCAGAGCTGAATTAGCTGTTGCACCTACTCTGATATTAAAACTGCTGCCTCTGCTTTACTTTAATATGCATTTTCTCAGAGGATGCTTGCCTCCTTTCATTCTCAACTTTTTTGAATGACATCACTTTATGATGCTTCTTGATAGAAATAATCAGGCTTTGCTTTTTTCATTCAGTGTTTTATTAGAGAGATAAACCCATTTATATTAGATGAGATAACAGATGAAGCTTATCTACATACCGCCATTATGTTTACTATTTTTTTTTATCTTTTCCTATGTGGTCTATTTTTTTTAGGGCTATGTGTGTTCAGGGGCATGTACATAAGTACTTGAGTCCTCTGACACTTGAAAAAAATAGGTGTATTTATACTAGTGGTTAACTTTAAGATTCCCTTTATAGTGTGTGTGTGTGTGTGTATACCTGAGTATGTATGGGTATGGATATCTATTTTGAATTATCTCATTGATATAACATATGTATGCATATATGTTGTAATGTGTATATGTTATCCTTTTTGTATTATATATGTATATATACAATTCTTAGTCTATAGTTGTTCTAAAGGTCTCATATAAACAACAATGAAATGAGCCTTTCCTTCTTTTTACCCTTCTTTCTTCAAAATTTAGTCCTAGTGACTAAAATTATATATTTTAAAATTTTAATTCCAGTATAGTTAACATAGATTAGCTTCCGGCATACAGTACAGCAATTCAATAATCTATACATTAATCAGTTGCCATTGTGGAAAGTGTACTCTTAATCAACTTGACCTATTTCACCCATCTCTTCACCACCTGCTGTCAGGTAACCATCAGTTCTCTAGAGTTGAGTCTGTTTTTGGTTGGTCTCTTTTCTTCTTTGTTGGTTCGTTTTGTTTCTTAAATTCCACATGTGAGTGAAATCATCTGATATTTGTCTTTCTCTGACTTATTTCACTTAGCATAATACTCTCTAGTTCCATCCATGTTGTTGCAAAAGACAGTCTTTCATTCATTTTTATGGCTGAACAATATTCTGTGGTATGTATATACCACATCTTTATTCATCTAGTGATGAACAGTTGGGCTGTTTCCATAATTTAGATACTGTAAACATAAGGGTGTAGTAAACATAAGGGTGTATATATATTTCAAATCAATATTTTTGTATTCTTTGGGTAAATACCCTATAGTGTGATTACTGGATTATAGAGTAGTTCTATTTTTAATTCTTTGAGGAACCTCCATACTGTCTTCTAGAGTGGCTGCTCCAGTTTGTGTTCCCACCAGCAGTACATAAGAGAGATTTTTCTCCATATCCTCACTAACATTTCTTTATTGTTTTTATTTCAGCCATTCTAACAAGTGTGAGGTGATAACTCATTGTGGTTTTGATTTGCATTTCCCTGATGATGAGTGATATTGATATCTTTTCATGTGTCTGTTGGCTATTTGCATGTCTTTGGAGAAATGTCTGTTTATCTCTTCTGCCCATTTTAAATCTCATTTGGTTTTTGGGTATTGAGTTGTGTAACTTCTTGATGTGTTTATGTATTTTGGATGCTAACATTTGTCAGATATGTCATATCTTCTCCCATTCAGTAGGTTGTCTTTTGTTTTGTTGAATGCTTTTTTGTTGTTTTTGTTTTTGTTTTTGCTGTGCAGAGGCTTTTATTTTGACATAGTCCCAATAGTTTACTTTTGCTTTTGTTTTACTTTTGTTTCCCTTGTCTCAGGAGACATATCTATAAAAATATTTCTATGGCTGATGTTAAAGAAGTTACTGCCTTTTTTCTCTTTGAGGATTTTATTATTTTAGGTCTCATTGAGGTCCTTGACTCATCTTGTGTTAGTTTTTATATATAGTGTAAGAACGTAGTACAGTTTCATTCTTTCACACGTAGTTGTTGAGTTTTCCCAGCACCATTCGTTGAAGAAACTGCCTTTTTACCATTGAATATTCATTGCTTCTTTGTCTTGATTAACTGACCATATAACTGTGAGTGTGTTTCTGGGCCTGCTCTTCTGTTCTATTATTCTATGTGTCTATTTTTGTACTAGTACCATATTGTTTTAATTATTATATCTTTGTAGTATAACTTGATATCTGGGATTATGATACCTCCAACGTTATTCTTTTTTTTCCAAAATTGCTTTGGATTTTCAAGGACATTTGTAGTGCCATACAAATTTTAGGACTTTTTTTCTAGTTCTGTGAAAAATGCTTTTAGTATTTTGATGGGGATTGCATTAAATCTATAAATTGCTTTGGGTACTCTGAACATTTTTATAGTTTTTGTTATTGCAATCCATAAGCATGGAATATCTTCCCATTTGTTTTTTTTTGTTTTGTTTTTTTTTTTTTAATTTTTTATTTTTGATAAACATATATTTTTATCCCCAGGGGTTGTTAGTAACTTCTTTCATTAATGCTTTACAGTTTTCAGAGTACAGGTCATTCACCACCTTGGTTAAATTTATTCCTAAGTATTTTATTCTTTTTGGTACAATTTTAAATCAGACTCTTTTGTTAATTTCTCTTTCTGCTACATCATTATTAGTATTCAGAAATGCAATAGATTTCTATATATTGAGATTATTTCCTGCAACATTACTGAACTCATTTATTACTTCTAATAGATATTTGTGGAGGCTTTAGGAGCTTCTATCTACCATTTCCTATCATGTGAAAATAATGAAGGTTGTACATTTTTCTTACCAATTTGGATGTGTTTTTACTTTTTTGTTTTATTGCTATGATTAGGAATTTTAGTATGAAGTTGAATAAAAGTCATGAGTGGAAATTTTTGTCTTGTTCCTGATCTTAGAAGAAAAACTCTTAGTTTTATCCCTTGGATATGATTTTAGCCATGAGTTTTTCATATATGGCATTTATTATGTTGAGGTATGTTTCATTTAAAACTACTTTGTTGAGGGTTTATATCATGAATGATTGTTGTACTTTGTCAAATACCTTTTTTGCATCTATTGAACTAATCATATATTTATCCTTTCTCTTGTTGAGGTGATGTGTCACATACCTTGGTTTGAAAATATTGACCCACCTTGTATCCTAGGAATACCACTCGATTGTGGTGAATGATTTTTTTAATGTATTGTTGATTCATTTGTTAATTTTATATATTTTATATAATTTTATAAAATTATATATACGTTTTTATTTAAATTCCAGTTAACATAGAGTGATCTATTAGTTTCAGGTATACAATATAGTGATTCAACACTTCCATTCAATACCCAGTGCTCATCACAAGTGCACTCCTTTAAAAAAAAAAATTCATTAACATATAATGTATTATTTGCTTCAGGGGTACAGGTTTGTGAATCATCAGCCTTACACAATTCACAGCACTCACCATAGCACATATCCTCTCTGATGTCCATAACCCAGCCACCCTATCCCTCTCTTCCCAACCCCCAGCAACCCTAGTATGTTTCCTGAGATTGAGTTTCTTATGGTTTGTCGCTTTCCCCAGTGCCATTTGTTTCATTTTTTCCCTCCTTATTCCCCAACATCCCTCCACCCCACCCTGCCTCTCAAATTCCTCATATCAGAGAGATCACATGATAATTGTCTTTCTCTGATTGACTTATTCTGCTTAGCTTAATACCATCTAGTTCCATCCATGCCATTGCAAATGGCAGGATTTCATTTTTTGATGGCTGCATTATATACATATATATATTTATTTATTTATTTCACATCTTCTTTGTCCATTCATCTGTTGATGGATATCTATGTTTTTATAAGTGCACTCCTTAATCTCCATTGTCTATTTAACAGATACCCCCACTTCCTCCCTTCTGGTAACTACCAGTTTTCTCTCTATAGGTAAGTGTCTGTTTCTTAGTTTGCCTTTCTCTGCCCTTTTGTCCCCACTAATCACTGGTATTGTTTCTTAAATAAGGAATCATAAGGTATTTGCCTTTTTCTAACTGACTTATTTCACTAGTTCCATCCATGCCATTATAAATGGCAAGATTTCATTCTTTTTTATGCCTGAGTAATATTCTGGTGTGTGTGTCCATGTGTGTGTGTGTGTGCATGCACATGTGTACCATGTTTTGTTGTTGTTGTTGTTGTTTCAGTTTTTTTAAAGTAAGCTCCAGACCTAGTGTGGAGTCTAATATGGGGCTTGAACCCATGACACTGAGATCAAAACCCAAGCTGAAATCAATAGTGGGATGCTGCACTGACTGAGCCACCCATGCACCCCTCTATTGTGTATATGTACCGCATTTTTTCATTCATCAATTGATGGACACTTGGGTTGTTTCCATGTTTGGCTATTGTAGATAATACTGATATAAACATTGTGGTACATGTATCCCTTTGAATTAGTACTATTGAATTCTTTGTGTAAATGTCTAGCAGTGCAACTGCTGGATCATAGGGTAGTTCTATTTTTAACTTTTTGAGGAAGCTTCATACTGCTTTCCAGAATGGCTGCACCAGTTTTCATTCCCACCAATAGTGCAAGAGGTTTGCCCTTTCTCCACATCCTTGCCAACACCTGTTGTTTATTTTGTTGTTGATTTTAGCAGTTCTGACAGCTGTGAAGGTGATATCTCCTTGTAGTTTTGATTTGCATTTCCCTGGTGATCAGTGATGTTGAACATCCTTTCATGTGTCTATAGGCCAACTGTATGTCTTCTGTTGAAAAATGTCTATTCATGTCTTCTGCCATTCTATAACTGGCTTGTTTTTGGGTATTGAGTTTTTAAAGTTATATATTTTTGATACTAACCCTTTATCAGATATGTTACTTGCAAATATTGTCTGCCACTCCACAGATTTACTTTTAGTTTTATTGATTGTTTCCTTTGGTGTGTTTTTTATTTTGATAAAGTCCCAATAGATTATATTGGGACTCTTTCCTTCAGAGATGTGTCTAGCAAGAATTTGCTGCACCCTAGGTCATAGTAGTTGCTTCCTGTGTTCTCTTCTAGGATTTTTATGGCTTCCTGTCTCCCATTTAGGTCTCATCCATTTTGAGTTTATTTTTGGGTATGGTGTAAGAAAGTGGACCAGTTTCATTCTTCCACATGTTGCTATCCAGTTTCCCCAACACAAGTTGCTAAGGAGATGGTCATTTTCCCATTAGATACTCTCTTGGATTTGTTAAAGATTAACTGACCATATAATTGTGAGTTTATTTCTGGATTTTCTATTCTGTTCCATTGATCTATGTGTCTATTTTTGTGCCAGTATTGTACTGTTTTGGCTACTATAGATTTGTAATACCAATTGAAGTTCAGAATTGTGATGCCTCCACCTTTAATTTTCTTTTTCAAGGTTGCTTTGCCTACTTGGAGTCTTTTGTGTTTTTCCATATAAATTTTAGAATTTTTCTAGTTCTGTGAAATAAGGATTGGTATTTTGATAGGGATTGCATTAAATGTATAATTGCTTTGGGTAGTATAGATATTTAACAGTATTTGTTCCTCCAATCCATAAGAATGGAATTTCTTTGCATCATCTTCAGTTTCTTTCATCAATGGTTTTATAGTTTTCAGAGTACAGGTCTTTCACCTCTTTGATTAGGTTTATTCCTACCTATCTAATTGTTTTTGGTGCAATTGTAAATGTGATGGTTTCCTTTTCTGCTTCATTATCAGTGTATAGAAATGCAACAGGTTTCAATGTGTTGATTTCATATCCTGCAACTGAACTGAATTTATCAGTCTAGCTGTTTTGTGTGTGTGTGTGTGTGTGTGTGTGTGTGTGTGTGTGTGTAGTCTTTTGAGTTTTCTATATCTAGTATCACATTGTCTTCAAATAGTGACATGAGATGCAGGTTTTCCATATTTGGTTTTTATTATGTTGAGGTATGTTCCCTGTAAACCTACTTTGTTGAGGGTTTCTGTCATGAATGGATGTTGTACTTTGTCAATTGCTTTTTCTGTATCTATTGAAATGACATATGGTTCTTTCATTAATTAATAAAATTAATAAAATTAATTAATTAATGCAATGTTTCATGTTGATTTATTTGCAAACATTGAGACACTCTTGTAATCTAAAACTAAATCCCACTTGATCATGGTAAATAATTCTTTAATGTAGTTTTGGATTGTTTTGCTAGTATTTTTTGAGAATTTCTAATCTACTACTTTGTTCCCCATTTAGATGTCTTTTATTTCTTTTTGTTATCTAATTGCTAAGGGTGGGACTCCCCATCTTATGTTAAACAACAGAGATGAGACTGGACATCCCTGTTTGTTCTTGACCTTAGAGGAAAAGTTCTGTTTTTCCTCATTGAGGATTATATGAGCTGTGGGTTTTTATGTTGAAGTATGTTCCCTCCTACCCTACTTTGATGGTTTTTATCATGAATGAATGTTGTACTTTGTCAGGTTCTTTTTTTTGTTTGTTTTTTTCCTATCTTTTGAAAGGATCATATAGTTTTCTTTTATTGATGTGATGTGTCACATTGATTAATTTGCAATTATTGAATTATCCTTGCAGCCCAAGAATCAATTCCACTTGATCATAGTGAGTGATTCTTTTAATGTACTTTGGGATTTGATTTGCTAACATTTTGTTGAGAATATTTGCATCCATGTTCATCAGGGATATTGATCTGCAGGTTTCCTTTTTAGTGTAGTCTTTCTCTGGTTTTGGTATCAGGGTATGCTGGCCTCAGAATGAATTTGGAAATTTTCTTTTGCTTTCTATTTTTTTTTTTTTGAAAAGTTTGAGAAAAATAGGCGATAACTCTTCCTTAGATGTTTGGTAGAATATTCCTGTGAAGCCATCTGGCCCTGGACTTTTATTTTATGGGAGTTTCTTGATTACTGATTTAATTTCTTTGCTGTTATGGGTCTGTTCAATTTCTATTTCAATTTCTGTTTCTATTTCTTTCTGTTTTAGTTTTGGTAGTTCATATGTTTCTAGGAATTTGTTCATTTCTTCCAGATTGCCCAATTTGTTGGCATATAGTTTTTCATAATATTTTGCATAAGTTTTTCATAATATTCTCTTAGTTTGAGAAGAATAAGTATTAAGTCTTTAAATATTTGGTAGAATTTGCCTGTGAAGCCATTTGGTCCTGTGCTTTTGTTTATTGGGAGTTTTTTGATTACTGATTCAATTTCATTGCTGGTAATTGGTCTGTTCAAATTTTCTATCTCTTCCTGATTTAGTTTTGAGAAGTTTCTAGAAATTTATCCATTTCTCTAGGCTAATTTGAGTCCTCTCCCTCCCTCCCTCCCTCCATCTTTTGATGGGTATAGATAAAGGTTTATCTACTTTGTTTATCTATTCAAAGAATCAGATCCTGGTTTCATTGATTTGTTGTATTGTCTTCTTATTTCTATTTTGTTTATTTCTTCTTTAATCATTATTTCTTTCCTTCTACTGGTTTTGTTTGTTTTTCTTTTAGTTCTCTTAGGTGTAAAGTTAGGTTGTTAATTTGAGATTTTTCTTCTTGACTTAGGCCTGTATTCCTATAGCTTTCCTCTTGGGACCACTTTTGCTGAATTCCAAAGAATTTGGACTCTTGGGTTTTCATTTTCATATGTCTCCATGTATTTTTTGATCTGCTATTTGATTATTTGTTTGATCTATTCATTGTTTAATAGCATATTATTTAACCTCCAAATATTTTTGTTTCCATATTTTTTAATGGTTGATTTCTATAACATTGTTGTCCAAAAAGATATATGTATGAATTTTGATCATTTTGAATGTGTTGGGACTTGTTTTGTGGCCTAATATGGAATCTATTCTGAAATTTTTTTCTTTGTGCAGATGAAAAATGTGTATATGCTATTTTTGAATGGAATGTCCTAATCTGTCAGATATATCTGGTCCAATGCATTATTCAATGCCACTGTTTTCCTGGTTGTTTTGATGATGTAGCCATTGACATAACTAGAATGATTTTAGCTATCAATTATTTACCTCATGTTTGTTATTAGTTTCTTTATGTATTGGATGTTCCCACATTGGGGGCTCAAATATTTAGTTTTTTTTTTTTTTTAATCTTCTTGTTGGATTGATCCCTTTGTGACTGTATTGAGTCTCTCTTTGTCTGTTTTTACGTTCTTTGTTTAAAATCTATTTGTCCAGTATAAGTATTGTTATTTCAGCTTTCCTTACACATCCACTTACATGATAAATTCTTCTCCATCACTTCATTTTCAAAATGCATGTGTCTTTAGATCTGAAAGGAGTCTCTATTAGGGAGCACTTGGATTGGTCTTTACTTTCCTCCATTCTGTCACACTGTGTATTTTGATTGGAGCATAGTCCATTTACAGTCATAGCAATTATTTGTAGGTATGTATTTATTGCCATTTTATTAGTTATTTTATAGTTTTTGTAGTTGTAGCTTTGTTCCTTTTTTTTTTTTTTTGTCTCATGGCTTGTTAGATTCCTTTTGTGGTATACTTGGATTCCTTTCTCTTTATTTTTTACTTATCTTCTATTTTTTATTTGTAGTTACTATTAAGTTTGTATATAACAACTTATGCATATAGTAGTCTATGTGACATTGATGGTAGCTTATGTTTAAAAGCATTCTTTACTCCTGCCCCCCCCATTTTACATATATGGTGTCATAGTTTATATCATTTTATTTTATAAATTCCTTGACTCATATTTATAGATATACTTAATTTTACTGCTTTTTGCTTCCTACTTTTCTAGCTACTATATATACTCTTTCTTTTCCACTCAGAGTTCCCTGTAACATGTCTTGTAGTGTTGGTTTAGTAGTGATGACTTTCTTTTACTTGTGTTTGTCTGGGACACTGTTTATCTCTCCTTCTATTCTGAATGATAACTTTGCAGAATAGAGTATTCTTGGCTGCAGTGTTTTTGTTTTTTGTATTTTGTTTTTTTCTTCTTCATTCAGCACTTGAATATATCATGCTAGTCTTTTTTTCTGGCCTGCAAAGTTTCTGATGAAAAGTCCTCTGATTTTTTCAGAAGCCTTATGGAGTTTCTCTTATGTGTAACTGTTGTCTTTTCTCTTACTGCTTTAAAATTCTCTCCTATCACTACTTTTTGCCATTATAATTACTTTGTATCTTGGTGTGGACCTCCTTGGTTTGATTTTACTGGTGGCTCTCTATACCTCTTGGATCTGGATTTCTGTATCTTTGTTAAGGTTCTCATTGAGGTCCTCCACTCTTTCTCAAATCCAGTGGGTCTCTTTATGACCATTACTTTGAATTCTCTGTCAAGCATATTTTTATCTCTGATTCATTTAGGTCTTTTGCTGTGATTTTTCATATTCTTTCGTTTGGTACATATTCCTCTGTCTGCTCATTTTGTCCATGTCCGTGTCCACTTCTGTGTATTAGAAAAGTCAGT
>NC_081561.1:55150548-55162203 GCF_022355385.1 Mustela nigripes
TATGTCTCCTGTTCTTTAAGTAATAGCCTTATGAAGATGAGGTCCTGTAATGTCTTACAATACAATGTCCCCTGTTCGCCAGAACCTGAACCTGGTCAGAGGGTGCAGATATGTAGAAAAACATGGGCTGAAGTGTGCTGTTAGCAAGCGTGGTGGAGTGTTGTGGCACTGGTATCCCCAAATGTCTGTGTGTTTAGGTTGGAGGGGGTGGGGTAAGTAAATGGTGCTCACCCTCTCCTATGTCTCCTGTTCTTTAAGTAATAGCCTTATGAAGATGAGGTCCTGTAATGTCTTACAATACAATGTCCCCTGTTCGCCAGAACCTGAACCTGGTCAGAGGGTGCAGATATGTAGAAAAACATGGGCTGAAGTGTGCTGTTAGCAAGCGTGGTGGAGTGTTGTGGCACTGGTATCCCCAAATGTCTGTGTGTTTAGGTTGGAGGGGGTGGGGTAAGTAAATGGTGCTCACCCTCTCCTTTGTTCTGGAGAAGTCTCCTAATGATCTCTGCACCTCCATGAGTACACTCTGATATTAGTAAACAAGTCTCTATCCTGTATATCCCAGACATTTTTCAAACTGTTGCTTCTATGTTGTGTCTTCACAGATATGTCTGTTGTTCTGTCTCTTCAAGGGAGGGAACTCAGTTTCTTCTGACTATCCCAGCTCTCCTAGAATTGAGCCTACTGATTTTTAACTTCTAGGTGATAAGCCCCACTGATTATAGGAACCTGTAAAATTATGCCCCTTTGGTTATCAAAGCTAAATGTTATGGAGTTTCACTTTCCCCAGTGGGTTCCCTAGGCCTGGGATGCCTTGTGTGAGGATTTGTTTCTTTCCGTTCACCTGTGCTGTCCTTCCCTTCTGTGGACAGTACCAAGGATCCTTTTATTTCTTGACCTGTCTCTGCCCTTCCTACCATCTTTGATGTAGCTATTTTTACATTTAGCTGTGGAGAGTGTGTTCTACTAGTATTCAGGTTATTTTATGGGTTATTGCACTGATTTGGGTTTTTGTAGTTGTATCTGTGGGATAAGGTGAGCTTCGGGCCCTCTTACTCCATCATCCTCCCCAAAAGTTTAAAATTATATTTTAAAGTGTACCCTTGTAAACAAGTTCAATCAATGTTTTATTACCTGATTTGTCAGTATTAGATGGTGGGTTTGTGTATTTGGTTGGTTGGTTGTTGTTCACAATCAGCTTTTACACATGAAACAATAAGTAATATTACCCTAAGTTTTCTTTTACCTCTGTCTCTCATTTTAAGAAAAGCAATAGACTTAATTTTTAGAGAAAATTTAGGTTTGTAGAAAAATTGAGCAGAAAACTACCTATAGATAGTTATCCAGATTTCCTTTCTCTCTGAACAATTTCACCTGTTATTCACATCTTGTATTAGTGTCATACATTTGTTACAAATGGTGAACCAATAATTATCCTCTGTTACTAACTAAATTCATTACTTATATTAAGATTCATTTTTGGTTGTTCTGTTCTATGGATACTGAAAATGTAAAATGACATGTATCCATTATTACAGTATCACACAGAATTTTCACTGCCCTAAACATACTCTGTGTTCTGCCTATTTATCCCTGCTCCCTCCTTCTGAAGCTCTGGAAACCACTGACAATTTTAGTGTCTATAGTCTGGACTTCTCCGGAATCTCCTACAATTACATCCCACATTATGTAATCCTTGCAGATTGGCTTCTTTCACTTGCCAAAACGTATTTAATATTTCTCCTGTTTGTGTGTGTGTGGGGGGGGGACTTGATAGCTTGTTTCATTTTATTTCACAATATTCCATTGATGGATGTATCCTAGAGCTTATTATTCATGTTGAGGGATCTCTTGACTGCTTCCAAGTTTTGAAAATTATGAATAGTTGATATAAACATTTGTATGCAGGTATTTGTGTGAACATAAGTTTTCAGTTCATTTGGGTAAATACCAGAGAGTGTGATTGCTGGCTTGTATGGTAAGAAAATATTTAGCTTTGTATGAAACTGCCAAACTGTCTTCCAAAGTGAACCATTTTGCATTGAATTCACCCACAGTAATGAGAGTTTCTCTTGCTTCACATCCTTAAGCGTTTGGTGTCAGTTTTTGGATCTTAACCATTCTAATGCATACATGGTGGTATCTCATTATTGTTTTAATTTTCATTTCCCAAATGATATGTTGAGCATATTTTCAGATGCTTATTTGCCATTTATATATTTTCTTTGGTGAGATAACTGTGAATGTATTTTGCCATTGGACTTTTTATTTCTAATTGAGTTTTAAGAGTTCTTATGTACTTTGGATATATCCATATCAGATATATAGTTGAAGAAATTATTCTGTGGCTTTGTCTTCTAATTTGCCTTTCTCAGAACAAAAGTTTTAATTTTAACCATTCTTCTGTCATTCTTTTTTCTTAATGGGTTGTACTTTTGATGTTGTACTGAAAAGAGAGCCAAATCTAGATTTGCCCCTTGTTAATGTCTAGGAGTTTTATAGTTTTGCATTTTATATTTCAGTCTATCATCCATTTTGAGTTGTTTTTGTTTGTTTGTCTGTTTTTATTTTTGCATATGGTGGATGCATAGTAGTTCTACCACCATTTGTTGAAAAACCTACTCCTGGGGCACCTGGGTGGCTCAGTGCGTTAAACCTCTGCCTTCAGCTCAGGTCATGATCTCAAGGTCCTGGGATCAAGCCCCACATTGGGCTCTCTGCTCAGCAGGGAGCCTGCTTCTCCCTCTCTCTCTGCTTGCCTCTCTACCTACTTGTGATCTCTCTCTCTCTCTCAAATAAATAAATAAAATTCTTAAAAAAAAAAAGAAAAGAAAAACCTATTCTTTCTCCTCTGCTCCTTTGTTTAAAAAAGAAAAGAAAGAAATCAATTGGCTATATTTGTGAGAGTCTATTTCTGGGCTCTATTCTGTTCCATTGATCTATGTGTCTCTTCGTTCACCAATACCTCCCTGTCTTGATTATGGTAGTTTCATAGTAAGTCTTGATGTCAGTAGTATCATACTAATTTTTTTTTCTTTTTCACTCTCATGTTAACTATTTTGGGATTTTCACCCTTTTTTGTAAATTTTACAATCATTTTGTTGATGGTCACAAAATAATTTCCCAGAATTTGATTGGAATTACATTAAATATATAGATAAATTTGGGAAGAAGTCACATCTAACTAATATTATTTCTTAATTTTTATGAACATGGAATATCTCTCCAATTATTTAGATTTTATTTTTTTTTAAGATTTTATTTATTTATTTGACAGAGAGAAACAGTGCGAGAGGGAGCACAAGCAGGGAGAGTGGCAGTGGGAGAAGCAGGCTTCCCATGGAGGAGGAGACCCCATGTGGGATTCAATCCTGGGACCCTGGGATCATGACCTGAGCCAAAGGTAGATACTTAATGACTGAGCCACCTAGGCACCCCTGATGTATTTTATTAGACTCTTACAGTTTCCCTTTAATAGGTCTTGTTCATGTTATACATAAATATTTCTGGGTTTGGTGCTAATATAAATGGTGTTGTGTTTTTAATATCAAGATCCAATTGTTCACTGCTAGTATGTAGGGAAGTGATAAAGCTTTATGTATTAACCTTGCAGCCTGCACCTTTTCCTATAGTTATTTGTTAGTTTCAAGAAGTCTTTGTATGTGTGTGTGTGTGTTTGTGTTTTGTTTGCTGTTGTTTCTTTTGGGGTTTTCTATATAATTACATTATCCTTTAACAAAAACGGGTTTTTTTTTTCCAATTTGTAAAATTCCTTTTCTTTCTCATTTTATTTCTTTAGTTAAAACTTACAATATGATGTTGAATAGTGTTGATGAGAGGAGATATCCTTGTTTTGATATTTATCTTTTTTTTTTTAACTGATTGGGACACATAACATTTACACGACAAATTTCTCTAATGCCCAGATTTACGTATGCCTACATATATTGAATACTCAATGGCAACTGTCTTATAATTTTTCTAATATATCTATACTAGCTGAAGTCCTATAGCAGTTTCCCTCGAAGGGAAAATATTCACTGAGTTTTTATGTATTCAAAACTTTTGCCTTCATGTAAACACAAAGTTTTCTTTTTCTGGAAGAAATTTGTATTTGTCTTGGGGGAAATTATTTGCTCAGGGAAACTTAACTCCTACCACTTGACTCAAACTTTTTTAAAGGTGGATACTCTTCCACAATCATCTTAGGTTAATTTTTTCTCTGGAGAAATATTAAATAAGTCTTATTAGTGACTTAGTTTTTCACTTGCTCATTCAAAGGATCCTATCTATATTTTTAAAGTCTAATAATTCTATAATATATTTATATGTTAATAGTTTTCTCTTGCTGAAAAACAAATTGTCATAAACTGTGTATCATACAGTTTCTGTGGGCAGGATTCTGAGCATGACTTCACTGAGGTCTTTTCTCAGGATCTCATACCTATTATTGTAGTCTCATCCAAAATTTAGTGTTCTTTTCCAAGTTCATGTGATTGTTTTAGTTCTTTTGGATTACTTTGTTTCCCCCATCAGTGTGCACACATAACGTTGATTGTATGTTACTTGATTTAGGATTATCAAAAACTTTTAGGTATATTATTTTTCAGGGTTCTAATGCACTGTTACACCACAGATGGAATTTCCAGATACCTATGTATTAAAAAATTCTTCTCTTCTTGGGACCTGCATAGTTTGGTGAAGCATATGCCTTCAATCCCAGTCCTGGGATTGAGGCCCATGTTAGGCTCCCTGCTCAGTGGGGACTCATGCTTGCCCTCTCCCTCCCAAAAAAGTAAATAAAATCTTTAAAAAATTTTCTTCTCCTCTATTTCACCTATTCATCTCCTTCATCTCTCCCGTTGTTTTTTCTCTTTTTCCTCCAGAAAAATATTCTGAGTACAATAAACTAGCAAAAAAAGTTCAAGAGGATCAGCCAATTTTGCATATAAAATAGTTAATTTCACAGCCACATGACTGAATAAAGCAGGATAGTCTGAATCAAAGGACTGAAGGATGAAAACTTATTTCTTAATTTGGGAAACTGACTCTAAAACTGTTATGTATGAAGTTAACTAAAGTAAATGTAAACTGCAGTCTGTTCTAAGAAATTCTCTGAAGATAAATTATTGGGGCACCTCGGTGGCTCAATGGGTTAAGCCTCTGCCTTCAACTCAGGTCATGATCCCAGGGTCCTGGGATTGAGCCCCACATCAGGCTCTCTGCTCAGTGGGGAGCCTGCTCCCCACCCCCATACATGTCTGTCTCTCTGGCTACTTGTGATCTTTTTCTGTCAAATAAATAAATAAAATCTTAAACAATAACAACAACAAACTATTAATGGTGACATAATAGTACCTTTTTTTTAGTTAACTGTTCCTGTTTGTCTTAGTAAGGCCTTTAAAATCTGCTGAAACTTATTTGAATGCTGAGTTTTGCTCCTGTTAATACTTTGTCTCTAAGGGTTTAGATTCATGGCTCATTTGTACATTCCCAATTATTATTGTATTATTTTTCAGATCTTTTTCTTCTCTTTTTAGTGTAAGATAATATTAAGGAATATGTTTACCTCTGGTGACAGCAGTGGAGACTTTTCAGCTGAAAAATCTGATTTTCCTCCCTGGGAATGAGAGAACTGCAGAAAAGTCCTCTCAAATGCTGGACCATGGTCTCCATGGTTCTTAGCTTCCTATGTGTAAGGTTCCTAAATGACATGGTGGGTTAAGCAGTGACAATGCCAACTTGAAATATTTTATATTTACAAGTGCCAAACTATCATATTCTTGGAAGTAAGGTACTAAACATTTGAATGAAGGGAATTTTTGGATCTGAAGTGGTTTGGCCATTTACATTTGATTTTCACCTTATGAACATGCTTCCCTTCCTTCCATCATGCTTTGAACACCTGTCATATTCAAGGTGTGCTAAGTTTCTATAATTTAAAAGTTAAAAAATTTTACATGACTACATTAACTAAAATAAATTTTCATCAAAAATGGTTCACTGAGAACCTATTGAGAACCTATAGAAAGTAGGATATTTTAGGAATAGATGTTAAGGTAGAGTTTGTTGTGAAACATGTTTTCTAATTAGGAAATCTATAAAGAGAAAATAAAGAAGGAAAGATTTGGCAAAGCAGGATACTAATGAGCAAAGTAGGCCCCCCAAAAACTTCAGGCAATGAGGTGAGAAGCTATGGAGTAGGACTTTGTACAGGACTTCTGGTGAATCAGCTCTTTGCAGCTGAGACAGATGCTGAAGGGATCTGACATCCGAAAGTAATTCCCCAACTTCAGTCCTTGCTGCTATACAAGTCCTCTGTGAAAGGAGGACTGAATAGCATATTGTGTACAACAGTCCACCCTTCACACCATGCAGATCTACTTCTCTATCACATTCAGGGACCAGCTGTTCTCGTGGCCCAATGGACCCCTTTTCCTTAAAGAAGCTTTAGAGAGAGAAGTTGATCCTGCACCTTCAACTACTTACCTACAGATATGTTATTTCCTCCTAAATTAATTTGCTGTTGAATTAATCCAGTATTCTCTCTTTACTACCACCAACCAAGATGTTGGTCCTGGCTCTTTATCTCTGATCAACTGCAGTTGATCTCAGGTCTGTAATCAGTAC
The DNA here is from genome assembly GCF_022355385.1 of Mustela nigripes. Classification (NCBI taxonomy): domain Eukaryota; kingdom Metazoa; phylum Chordata; class Mammalia; order Carnivora; family Mustelidae; genus Mustela; species Mustela nigripes. The sequence continues at coordinate 55,157,179 of NC_081561.1, forward strand.
TCATGGTTTCCCTCTTATACTATCTGTTATAGATTCCTTTACCCCAAATCTCAGTTACAATTTCTCTGGCATTCAAGCCTTTCCTTGCACATGACCCAGACCTTCAACCCCCAGTAGCCTAATTGCCTGGCAATCATATCTTATTTATACTGGGTTTTCTATATTTGTACATTTGGGCAATTGAAAATGAAGAAGCAACCAGATTGGTTTTACATGTATTAATCTTCTCTGGCTAAGATAGCACATCTTGCATAGTGGATGCTATTGAAACCAGTACTTGTTTGAGTTGTGGCAATCTATATTCATTTTCCAGGATCTATCTGGTTTTTTCAGGGTCAGACTGGTGAATTAAATGGAGATATGATGATTGTAACACAACTAGCTTCTTAAGGTTGTTAATGATCTTTGACATGCCCCATGGGATGCATTTTTTTTTTTTTTTTTACTTAATGCCTTGGTTGGAAGGGGGTAGCTTTTTGCTTTCATTTGGCCTTTCCCATCTTAATAGATGACCCCAGAAGGACCAAAGACCAAATGTGGACATTGGGCCAACTGAAAAGAAAATCTGGAACCAGTAGACTCACTATAACCCAAATATCATCCAGAGCTCCATTTATTATGAATCTTCATGTCCTACCTGTTAAGGAATCCATGGAGACTCTTTGGGTCTATGGTTAACAACATCAACCTGATGCTATACACAGCATATACACAGCTATACACAACCTGATGTATAGCCTCCCTAACATCCTATGGGCTGAACCACCAATGGCAACTTTTCTGCACAGATTATCCTGGGACTTGTCCTAGTTTTATCAGAAAATACTTCTCACATTACAAATATTTAAGAGCTTTGAGTCAGCACTTTCTTCTTACAGCCTTTCCTTCAACAAATATTAATTGGTTGCCTACTCTATGTAGAACGCTATTTGAGGTCTCAAGTGTATAACTGACCCAAAAGAAGAAGAAAATCCTGAATATATAGGGCATATAATTTAGTGAGGCAAAGAAATAATTAGCTAATATCTCATTGTCAAGATATCTGAATACTGGGAAGGAAGAAAACATTTGTTTTGATATATGTATATTTGGAGATGGGTGGATAAGTTGACCTAAACAGTGTGGTAACTTGGAATACCATGCCTCATCCAATAGTACATGTGATGAACATTTATTTATTCCTCTAAACTTGGCTCATGTTACTCGTTTTATGCACCCTTTCTTAGTCCTAGAATGACATTTGTAATTACTACTGTGTGTGGAGGGTTGAATGTGTGCGGACCTGTAGATATATATACTCCTCTGTTAAAAACTCTTTTGGTGGGGGGAAATATAAATGATTAATTTTAAACACCTGCAGCAAGCCCAATATCTGGCAGATTATAAACTCATGAAAAACGTCCCTTGGTGTATCCATAAAGGACTGAAATATGAATAGAATTTTTCTGTGTGGTAAGAATATTCTTCTGGGAAGATTTATAGTAAGTCTAGGCAATAGAAGACACCTCTATGTGATTAATTTATAGTGTGTGTGGAAGTGTAGTTATAATTTACATAGAAAATTTCCCATGTCCAACAGCAAACATATTCCAGCTCTTTGGTTGACTGAAAGGCACCCCAAACTCAGTCCATCTTAATGCTCAGTACTTTTCTCCCACAAATCCAATCTAATTTTAATATTTTTCTCAGAACAAGGCCTCCATAACCCTGTAGTTGCACCAGCCAGCTACCTAAGAGTCAATTTTAACCCTCCTTTCCTTTTCATCTTTTATATCCAATATATCACCAAATTCTGCAGATTTTATTTTTTAAATCCTGCACCTTCAACTACTTACCTACAGATATGTTATTTCCTCCTAAATTAATTTGCTGTTGAATTAATCCAGTATTCTCTCTTTACTACCACCAACCAAGATGTTGGTCCTGGCTCTTTATCTGCATTTGTTTCCTAATGGATACTTCCCTATCTGCCCTTTAGTCTGAACCAAACATCCTCTAAGGCACCCACACATCAATCCCTTGCTTAAGTCTCTAGCCTCATCTCTACCAAGTTCTTATATTTTTGGTTCTCTCCATTCCAGATGAGATGGACATCTTTGAGTTTCTTGACTTGTCCTTAAGTACCTTATGCCATAGGGCTTTTGCACCCACTCTTCTGCCTAAAATACATGCACCCCTCTTCACTTATTTAACTTCTGTCAAGTACTTCTACCTGAGTTCTGGTATCACTTTCATAGGGAAGGCTTCCTTTAGCCCTTGAGTGTATAATCCCTCTCATAGATATTCTTAGAGCACTACATGTGTATTATTTTCAGCCCTTATAATAATTAAAAGTTTTCATTTTTTGCATCTAAAATTAATGGCTATTCTTCCTTTAGAAATAAACTCCATACAAATTAGGACTTCGTCTATGCTTACCATTATGTCCTCTGACCTGAAACAGAGATGCTCAAAGATTTGCGCTAAATAAAGTTTTGTGATCAAGTTGGTGTGTGGGGGGGGGCTTTGAATAAATTAAGGAATTTAAATAAAGTAAGGAATTTAAAAGTCACCACCTTTTTTTATAAGAACTAGAAATATTTAAAGAGTTTTAGAGCTATAACTCTCTGAACTGGGTAAAATTAGTTGGAGAGGTGAGGTTTTGCTCTCAATAAGTTAGTAGTACATTATTTGAAAAAGAGACTATGGAAACCTGAAGTAAAATGCTGGAGTAATAATGAAACAGATAGGGATGGTGCAAGAGAAGTTGTCAAACAGACACAGCAAAGTTTGTTGACTAATTAAATATGGAAGGAAAACAACAACAACAAAAAAGGACTGAAAATGATTCAAAACAAGCCAATTGCATTTTATTTATAGAATAGAGATGAAACTGTAATATATATATATATATATATATATATATATATATATATATATATGGCTATTTTTCTTTGGACCTTTACCTTCCATGTTTTATATACCTTTCTCATGCATTGCTGCATTGAAAAGAGACTGAGAATCAGCTAAAGCAAATACCTGGTCTGTTAAATTCCATATTCAGCAAAATTATTTTTTCCTTAAGCTTGGGTAAAAAATTGCTTAAGTGTGTAACTTAATGAAGACTTAAAATATCTGAGTTTTATTTCTAAAATTAAAAGGAGAGTAAGCCCAATTAAAGTTCTTGCCCTAAAGTAATATGATTAATAGGACACAAAATGCACCACCTAGTATTTTTTTTTAACATACTCAATGTTTATTTTCCTTTTTTAAAAATTAACATATATGATTTGTTTCAGGGGTACAGGTCTGTGAATCATCAGTCCTACACAGTTCACAGCACTCACCATAGCATGTACCCTCCCCAGTGTCCCTCACCCAGCCGCCCCATCCCTCCCAACCTCCTTCCCTCCCGCAGCCTCAGCTTGTTTCCTGAGAGTAAAGTCTCTAATGGTTAGCTACCTTCCTGGTCCCATCTTGTTTCATTTCTCCCTCCTTTTCTTCCAAGACCCCCTGACCTGCCTCTCAAATTCCTCAAATCAGAAAGATTATATGATAATTGTCTTTCTCTGATTGAGTTATTTCACTTAACATAATACCCTCTAGTTCCATCCACATCATTGCAAATGGCAGTATTTTGGTTTTTTGAAGGCTGCGTGGTATTCCATTGTGTATGTTATACACAATTTTAAAAAGATTTTAAAATTTTTCATTTCTAAGAATAGTGTATAATTCTGTGAAGTGTAGAAATTAATATTGGATAGGACAGAACTGGGCTTACACATTCTTTCTGAAAAGACTGGATTCTGAAAAACAATCTGAGGGTTTTGAAGGGGCGGGGGGTGGGAGGTTGGGGGAGCCAGGTGACGGGTATTAAGGAAGGCATGTATTGCATGGAGCACTGGGTGTGGTGCATAAACAATGAATTCTGTTATTTTGAAAAAAAAAAAAAAGTATAATTCCTTCTGTGATCTCAGTGGTCTGATCTCTTTCCACCCAAAGCTTGCTGAAATTTTTCCTTTCTTTGATTACATATAGGGATTTTCAATTCAGAGGATAGAAGAATTATTTAGGAACACTAAACTGTGAGTTCTGGGATCCCAGTAGCAATTTTTTTTCTTTTTAATCTATGTAGCCTAGTGGTGATTATTAGCTGCTCATTATAGGACTGAAGGAAAGGGATGGAAGGAAGATGGTTCCTTTTTAATTTCCATTAGTTAAGCCATAAAAAAAAAGGTAAATAGATTAAGCTGGTAGCATGGAGAGGAAAGTAGAGACAAAAAGATGAAGAAACTGCTACTCAGATGTAAAGTGGGTTATTAAGGGTGATTGCATTGACGTTTCAAGAAAAAAAGATGTAGGAGGCAAAAGGAGCAATTAGAAGAAAGACAGAAGGGAAGGAGGGAGGGAAAGGAAAGAGATGGGGTAGAGGAATTGAGAGACTAAGGGAGACTAGAGAAAAGAGGAACCACCGCAGTCTCCACTATTGTGCTATTATGGGTGTGCATCAGTGAAACAAATTTCGGGCTTTATGCATGACCAAGAGTCATCCCTAAAGAGATGACAACTATCGGCTTATGCCACATTTGAAAAGTAACAAGTAAGTCCTTAATTGTTTCTGGGTGGTGGTTACCGGGACTAATTGTGTTATGGATAATCTAATTATTAGAGGAGGGACAATATTTTAAGAGAAAAATGGAATTGTGCATCTCAAATAAGACAGTGGTGTCAGGAAAAAAAAATACCTTTTATGGCTATGAAATATCTGTTGTCTTCCTAGGTAAGGCATAGGGTGACTTTTTGAAGATTCGGGTACCCTATATCTTTTTAGGAATGTAATCCAAAGTCCATGTTGAGTCAAGGCTGAGACATGTGAGGATAATTCACTCTCTCTCAATAAGCCAGTTGTTATCTGATTAGTGTATTTCCCAGGTCCTTTATTTTCATTTTTTTTTTAATTTTTTATTTTTGATAAACATATATTTTTATCCCCAGGGGTACAGGTCTGTGAATAACCAGGTTTACACACTTCACAGCACTCACCAA
>NC_081561.1:55167203-55248562 GCF_022355385.1 Mustela nigripes
AGATAAGCTATCTAGCTGATCTCCGGCTAGCTGAAGCAGTCTCAGCTTGCTACTTCTCCGCCATCCCCAGGTCCTTTATTTTCAAACCCCTCTTAATCTTGAACTTCCAAAACAGTAAAAGCAGAGTTAAATATGTGCAACAGAAAACAGAGGGGACGAGGGCTTGATGAACTTTTGGAAATTCAGATTTAAATTGTAAAATTACCCAATTTCCAATTTTGTCAAATAAAATTATTTGTGGTCATCAGTTATGTTGAAAGTTCTACCTCAAAAAAAATCTAGTCATTGTCTTAGAATCTCAGTGATCAAAAGAAAAGAAGGAGCCTAATGTATATAAACACATGGAAATTCTTCCCCAGAGAGGGATGCCTCTGGTCTATGGGGCCACTTGCATCAGAATCTTATCTACCAGAGTATAAAGCAGATTCCTGTGCTCAAGCTTGACTAATGAGTAACGTCTGGGATGGACACTTTTTGTTTATAAAAGCACCACAAGAGGGCGCCCGGGTGGGCCAGTGGGTTAAACCTGGGTCTTCTGTTTGGGTCATGGTCTCAGGGTCCTGGAATCTGGCCCGCATCTGGCTCTCTGCTCAGCAGGGACCCTGCTTCCCCTCTCTCCCTGCCTGCCTCTCTGCCTACTTGTGATCTCTCTCCCTGTCAAATAAATAGATACAAATCTTAAAAAAAAAAAAAAAAAAAGTAATTTTTATGCCTTCTTTTGTTTGGGAACCAAGGTCTTAAACTGTTACTTTTTAAGCCCTAGTTCTCTTTCTCTTTTTTTTTAAAACAATTTCATTGAAAATCTTTTCCTTTTATTGAGCTCCCTTGTCTAGCATTCTATCCCTTTTCTTAATTCTTTAAGACAAAAGCAAGTATAATCCCTCTTTGGCATAATTCTTCAAATACTCACAAATGGTATTTTACCTTCTTCATTCATCTTACCTTCCAAATTGTTTCAATTTTCTTCATATAGCATGGTTTATAGCACCTTCAATATTGCTTTCAACACTGTGAAAAGACTGTTTTAATCACAAATGTAGTTTGGCATACATATTTGATGTATGCAATTACATTTTCAGTTTCCAACCTAAATCCCATTAAATTATGCTGCTTCCACTATAATGTTCTTTTTATATCATTTCACCATGTATGCATCCAGAAAATAAACAGCTTTGCTGTATTCTCTATTTAAAAAAAAAAAAAGAAAAAGAAAAGAAAAAAAATGTGTGTTGGGGCACCAGGGTAGCCCAGTTGGTTAAGCATCTGACTCTTGATTTGGGCTCCTATCATAACCTCAGGGTCACGGTGAGATAGAGCCTTGTGTCAGTCTCCGCACTGAGTGTGGATCCTGCTTGGGATTCCCTCTCTCCCTCTCTTCCTCTCTCTCTCTCTCTCTCTCTCTGTCCCTCCCCAGCCTCTCACACATATGCGTGCTCTTGCTCTCAACATTTAAAAAAATAAAAATAAGTGTACTATGTAATACAATTTCTTTTGACATTTATCATTTTAACTTATATGTTTGTTACTCTTGAGAATTAAAGGGACACTCTCAATTATATTTTTTTATAAAACAGAGGTATTATTGAATTGTAAATGAAATTTATACCTTCAACTACCCAGAAGTCACAAGTCTCCGTCCTGTGTGTAAAACATGGATCTAGAATGTAACATTTAAATTATCACAAAACAAATCACCTGATATATGCTTGTGACCATAGTCTGAATGTTTGTGTCCCTCCCACATTTGTGTGTTGAAAACCTAATCTCAAATGTGATGGTATTTGGAGATAGGGCCTTTAGAGATGATCAGGTCATTAATTCAGTGCTCTCATTGATGAGATTTGTGCTCTTATAAAAGAGAACCCAGAAAACGAGCTTCATCCCTCCCTATATGAAGAGCCAGTTGCCTATGAACCAGGAAGTAGGCTTTCATCAGGTAACAAAAGTGCCTGTTTTGGGATCTTAAACTTCCCACCCTCCCAAACTATGAGGAATAAATTTCTGTTATAAATAACAGAAATTTATATGTTAAATGGTGTTCTGTTTTACCAGCCTGACAGACTCACAGTTTGTCAACATTATTATTTATTTATTTTTATAGTACCCATGGCTCAGTCATAGATAAGAAAATAGAAAAAGGTATAGTTAGGACTATTAACAGAAGGGCTTAGATTCTGTGTTTTCTGTGTTTAGAGCACAGAAGAAGCACTTTAGTAAAATAAGGGTTACCATTGTTTTGTGCACAATGGTATGTTTGTTTTAAATGAAAAGTTTTGGGCCATTAGTAATTATATTTTTAATATTAAATTTTTGCTTCTCAAAATGCTTGATTTCTGGTAGACAATGCAGCAGACAGGTAGCTAGCACAATTTCAGTCTGGTTTTATTATTGTAAATGTTTTGCCTTTGAGTTCAATAATAATTACTAGAACTGGATGACATTAAATGGATGGTCAAATACTTGGAAAGTAGTTAATCATTTTGTACTCCATTGCTATCCAATCAAGAAAGCACATTTGAGATTATCATAAACTACAGAAGTGGGGAGGGTAAATTACATAAGGTATAAATTGGTTAAAGTAGTTTTTTAGAGAACTAGAGCAATTAGCTTTGTTCCCATTGTTTCAATTTCTGGCCTAATTAGCTAATGTGGCTAACGAAAAAAAAAATTATCTGTATCCCTGCATCAAATAAACACAGTAAAGGCTAACAGATTTTGATAGAAAGTCCTATATTTAGGGAAAGTTGAGAAAAGCAGTGATGAATTTGAACTCACACAGAGCAACCAATGTTACCCTCATCCTAATCCTAACTTTAACTTGAAAGCAAGATTCCCCAATGTCCCCCACTCTCCCTTGAAAGCAAGATTCCCCAATGTCCCCCACTCTCCCAAGATTTGGATTTTATATGGTAGAGCCTAGATATTGGAATCTTTAAAAATCTCCCCTAGCAATCCTAGAATATAACCACATTGAATTACTTGACAAATGACTAGTTATTCAGTTTAAGGATTTCAGAAGAAAAAAAAAAAAGCCCCTCATAAAGTATGTCATACATCAGAATCATAAATATGAAATAACTTTACATATTTAGACATGTAAGCAAACTTGAATACTTTTATCATATCAGTAATTTTTATTGGCTAGTCATGGGGGAGGAATCATTATTATTTCTTTTTTTTTTAAAGATTTTATTTTTATTTATTTGACAGAGAGAAATCACAAGTAGATGGAGAGGCAGGCAGAGAGAGAGAGGGAAGCAGGCTCCCTGCTGAGCAGAGAGCCCGATGTGGGACTCGATCCCAGGACCCTGAGATCATGACCTGAGCCGAAGGCAGAGGCTTTAACCCACTGAGCCACCCAGGCGTCCCCATTATTATTTCTTAAGGTGACTTTAAAATGAAAGTTTTCTCATTGATATAGCTCTCTGTCAAATAAAGATTTAGCTTCCCTCAAATTATCCCAGTTATCATTGGCAAGAGAAAAGGACATATTAACCTGGAAGTTATTTATGACTCTGTTTGTCCAGAGCTATTCATTTGAAAATATAATGACATTAGAATTACATTAAAGATATTAATAGAATTTATAATTAAGGCCTATCTTCTATGGTATACATTAAAAGTTGACAAATGTTTTCTGTAAAGGGTCATATAGTAAATATTGTATATTTTGTGGGCTCTATGGTCTCTGTCACTGTTCAGCCTTGCATTGTAGCATAAAGTGGGCACAGATAACATATAAATGAGCGAACATGACTATGTTCCCATTCAGCTGTATTTATTATTTATAAAAACAGATGGTGGACTGGTTTGGGACCAAAGGGTAGGCTATAGTTTGCCAAACCCTGATCTACATTAGTTGAACTCTAATTCTCTCATTTTTAAATTCATTGGTAAATGTTTAAATAGCAGAAAAGTATATGAAGGCATCACTTAGGATCTTTTGGGGCTGCTCCAATGAGAGTCAGACTGGTGAGTGGAGAGTGAGGCACTGGCATCAGGTACACACACGCAAATCATCAAATATACAAAAACAAAAACCTCAGTAATTAAGATAAATATTATGAAATATTAAAACAAAATTTGGCAAACTCTAGAGTCCAAAGGTCCAATGTCTGCTTTTGTAAACAAAGTCTTATTTGAACCAGAGCTCAGATTAGGTTGAGGTGTGAGAGGCAGGATTGTGCAAGGGAAAAGTGGGACCTTATCTCTCTTTAAAATTTTGGTATTTCTTCGGTTGGGAATTTTTTGCATTAATGTCAATTATTTTTAATATAGCAAAATATATTACTTATATTTAATATAGCAAAAAAATTACTTAGCTTAGTTACTGAGCTGGACTCTTCAGATTTTATTTCTAAAGCAAATACTTTATTTTCTTCATCCTGGTTCTTACCTGGTTTTGGTTGACATACTTTAATGTCATTAACATAATTTCTTAAAATATTTACAAACAACCTAAATACATTTACTAATGATCATACTCTATGAGAGTTCTAGAATATTTCAAGTATTTCCTTTTTTCATAGATCTTAACTGAGGGGTACCTGGTATGCTGAAAATGAGTTGTGGGTTTACCCTTGGAAAAGGTTAGATATTGCCTGGCATGTGCATGTTATAATTTTGAGTGTGTTTGCCATTAAATACATTAGACAACCCAGGTTACATGACTATTTAGCACTTCTATTAACTACTTCCTAGCTTTAAGGGAAGCTCTGTTTTTGTATGTTGTTTTGTTTTAACTTATTTTGTAACTTATTTATATTCGATTTTCAATTGATAGATCATTTGTCCTTTGATCAAAAATCTAGATCTAGGGGCTCCTGGGTGGCTCAGTTGGTTAAGCAACTGCCTTCAGCTCAGGTCATAATCCTGGAGTCCCGGGATCAAGTCCCATATCGGGCTTCCTGCTTGGCGGGGAGTCTGCTTCTCCCTCTGATCTTTTCCCTCTCATGCTTTCTTTTTCTCTCATTCTCTCTCTCTCAAATAAATAAATAAAATCTTAAAAAAAAAATTCTAGATCTAATAGACTTATTGAATCACTATATTGTACAACTGAAACTAATGTAACATTGTGTCAACTATACTTTGATAAATTTATGTATATAGGTTTTACCTATTTATCTATCTATCTATATAAATAAAATCTGTGCCTAGATACTTTTAGGTACCCAAAGAAGAAAAAGGTCTTATCTTCATTTTGGGGTCTTATACTATGTTTTCTGTGTAGAGAATATACATTCTGTAAATACCTACTGAGTTTGTTAACACACTTTTATTCTATGCCCACTAATAATTAGGTAAGACACAGTCCTGGGTGACCTCTAAGAACCAGCAAAACTCCAATAGTCATGTTGGCCCATCTGTAGTACAGTAGTAATGGCGACCATTCTGTTAAAGAGGGAAATGCATATGAGTAGGTAAATATCTTAGAAAAAGAGCATATTGCTATACTTGGTGTTAGGAGTGAGGCAGAAAAGGGCTATAGTTGGTGATGGTCCATGATCACCAAATACAGTGGGGAAGGGGAGAGAAGGTAAAAGGTTCTAGTACCATTTTCAATGTGTAGGAGGAGGGGATTTTCCCATGTCAAACAATTCTCATGAAATCAACTGAGTGTCCTAGAATTCAACTTAATTCTGACATTAACTACCTGGAGATAGCATCAGATTCCACAGGTTGAAGGCTTCATCCTTCAGACCACCCTCTGTCCTCCACCAGCCACATACATGGGCATACACACAGACTTAAGAGGCCAATTGCAAGTCTAGGTTGTAACCTCTGCTTCTGACCCTATATGCAATAGATGATAAGCTCCAACAACCTTTTCCTTGGATTCTATTAATTTGCTGGGATAGTTCACAGAATTCAAATAAATATTTTACTTGCTAGATTACTGGGTTATTATAAAAGGATACAATTCAGTAACAGCCAGATGGATGAGATGCATAGGCAAGATATGGGAAAAGGATGGGGGGCTTCTGTGCCCTCTCCAGGTGTGCCTTTCTCCCCAAATCTCCATGTGTTCACTAACTAGGAAGCTCTCTGAATTCCTTCATTTTGAGTATTTAAGGGAAGCTTTATTACACAGGCGTGATTGACTAGATCTTTGGCCGTTTATAATGGATTCAATCTTGAACCCCTCTCCCCTCCCTAGAAATCAGGGAATAGGACTGAATGTTCCACCCTTATACTCTGGGTTGGATCCCTTGGCAATAGTTCATACTTAGGTTATTTCTAGGAGTCACTTGATGAATATAAACCCAATTGTGATGTAAAGTGGCCTGTTATAAATAAGAAGTCACCCGTTTCACCTTTACGGCTCTAAAACAATTTCAGCAACTAAAGACAAGAGACCAAATATTATGATTGTCAACCTTAAAAATGGGTAATAATTGTATCAGCAAAATGAATTTATTTGAGAAGAGCAGAATTGTCATTTGGGACAGGCAAGCTATGGTGAAGCATAGGCACATCTGAAGAGATAAGAGGAGGGTTAGCATTTATTAGATTTTCAGAGGAAACTGACATAGATTGCTTTAGCAAAAGTTTACCACGGAAGAATAAGAGTTGGAAGTTGTAATGATTTCTCATAGGCTGCAAGCAGTGCATTTAAGCAGTGCATTAGTGCTAGGACAGGGAGGGATATTTCTTCTTCTTCTTTTATTTATTTTTTTTTTAAGAAGGAGATAAAATTGTTATGTGAAAAATATCCTCCCTTTGGGAAGATAATTTCTGCTGGTTATGCAGCTACAACAAGTGGTACATGCAGGAGATCTCCTCCTTTGGGCCTTCCCTGCTCCGTTTTAAATAATGTTTCTTTTACACATTTTCATAAGATAAAAGATGCTCCCATGCTCAGGAAATTTCAAGAGTTTGGGAGTTGTGAGCCAGGAACCATAGGCAAAGACCAAATATATGAGAAATATACTTTAGACATCTGGCCAAATTTACATATTTCTTTTTTTTTCAAGATTTTATTTATTTATTTGAGAGAGAAAGAGAGTGAGAGACCATTAGCGGGGGGGGGGGGGGGGAGTAGAGGGAGAAGCACACTCCTGACTGAGCAGGGATCCCAGTGTGAGGCTCTGTCCTAGGACCCTGGGATCATGACCTGAGCTGAAGGTAGACGCTTAACCAACCGAGCCACACAGGTGTCCCCAAATGTACATATTTCTTAAGCCACAGTATTGCATAAAGTCACAAACTTACTGCATACCTGGCTATGATAATTTCCTTTAGCTGGCTTCCTGAAAAAGGCAACTCTTTTCTTTATAACTCTAGGATTTGAGCTTCTTTATGCCATATAAATTATACTAGAACTGTCATTATTATGTTTTAATTTATTTCCCTAAATATAGAAAAGAAAACCTCAGAGAAGTTAGGAGAACTAGAAATGCCCCTAAAACACAAGCTACCATTTTGACTTTAATGGTGACTCAGAAAGATAAGTCTCCATGATAATACAGTGACATGATTCTGTATGGTTCATGGGAATTAGTTCTGAAGTATGTGAATCTCCCTAATTTTCTCTACCAGGAGTAAGACTCATATATAATTTCAACTAGACTGTATTAAAGGTTAGACATAAAGTAAAACAGACTACCTAATGAAAATAAAACAGTGCAAGAATTATTGTTCTAATATTCCATAGACTGAATTCAGAATCCCTTATCAATTCATCTTCTGGTTTAGCTGTGACTTGCTTCCATTTCAATTGCTAACTCCCTTCCATCAGCAGAAATGCTCCCACTAGTTCAATTTGTCCTACCCTTCAGAAAGATTTTCTTTTTTAGTTCAAGTACCACTTTATATCCTGCTCTGGGATTAAGAATTTATGAGTTACACAGAGGATTATCCTCCCCATTCTCTAGAATGCCCAACTCTTGAAAGGGTCAGTTAGTGCTCTATGACCCCAGGATCTTAATTACAACAGTGCATTTCGCATTATTTGGACACTTTATTCAGTCTTTGATAATAGGGAATAGTCTGGATTCTGGTACACCAAATGCAATATGGTTCTTTTCCTAGCCTTTCTTTCAGTGTCAATGAGTAGGAGTCCAAGGTCTTCCTTTAAGGACCAGTTGACAGAAATGATTATAAAAACATCTATATTAGATTAAGAAAATAAATTCATCATGTATGTAAAGGGATACATCTGCCATAGTTACATTCAAATTACACTACAAAGTAGAAAACAGTATTTCAGTCTGAACCATGTACTTTTGTAGGACATCTATGAGTTCACAATTTTCATGAAAACAAAGATAGATATATAACTATATAACCAAAAGGTTCACCAAAGGGTTGATTATAAAACAAAATAAGAACCAGATCCAAGGTAAATTTCAGTTTTTCCCATTGAATGCATAAATAGAACTAGTAGAAAAACATATTTTTTCAGTGTACACAACAAGAAGTTTGGTATTTCTATATCGGACACAATATGATTAGGTTATGTTGACTGGCTTGTGTCTACTCTATGCCTTATCCCTAAACAGACTTCGATGCTTTTTTTAAAGTAAGAATGAAGAGATAAACCTTAATTTGGATGTTAATACTTTACTTATAGAATGTTAATAATATTTATTAGAATTTAAATTAATGTTATAGCATCTAAACTAAAGAACTCTAAAGTAGAACTTACTGCTTCTAACATTTGGATTGTAATACAGTCTTTGGATGTGGATATATATTTTTTACAAATTAATTATGGATTATATCAAATGCTTCCCCCCAATAATATATTTATGAGATAGATGTTTTTAATAGCCCATATTTAAATGTTAGAGAACAACTCGAGAAAGATAAATTACATCCTTATGTTCTTAAATAATAAATAGTGACTGTTCTAGTAATTTATTTCTGCATAAAACACTGTTCCAACTAAGTGGCTTAAAACAGCAACAATAATTTATTTTGCTTGTAATTCGAGCAGGCCTCAACTGGGAAAGCTCTTTTCCTTGCAGAAGCAGCTCAAAGCCTGGTGGTAACTCATTTTCTAGGGGTTGAAATCATCTGAAGGCTCTTTGATTCCTGTAGCTGATAATTCATGGTAGCTGTTGGCTGGTCCCTCAGCTGATACATCCACATGAGGCTTCTCCTTGTGAATACTTGGCCTTCTCACACTAAGTAACTGGGTTTAATAGTAGCAGTAAGTGTCTGTAGGGGAAGGAAAGAATTTTCCCTCTACATTTTTTTTTTTCTTTTTAGTTCTTGGCTAACCCTCCTCCACCCTTCACGTAATAAAAAGATTAACAGAAAAAAAAAAGTTTAATAATGTATATAGCTCCTGTGTACATGGGAGATACTGAGGTAAATGAGTGACTCTCCAACTTGGTTCAAACCAGCACATTAAATAACATCTCTTGCCAAAGACAAAAGAAGTTGTTAGGAGGTGGGGAGTACAGTTATGGTAGGTTACCAGGAAAAACACAGTTTCATGTGAGTAAGGTTGTTAAGCAGAATTAAGTTGTTGGCTTCTTCATAAGATGTGAAAACCTTTTCTAGAGATTTAGTTATTCTCTTCCTAGTACAGAGAAAGAGACATCCTTACAAATGTAAATTTTTCTTATAAATGTAAATGTGTATTATAAAAGGGGAATTTATAATCTGTTTTCTGAGTTTCTCTTGTGTTTACAATTTCTTAAAAATGGTCACCTCAGAATTATCCTTGTGTCAGAGAGACTGGGACTGGGGTAAGTTCTGCTTCTTTTCATCCCAAGAGAAAAACTAGAAGTGTTTGGCAACTTTATGATATAGCCTCAAACACTTATGCCATATTCTATTGGTCAAATTAGTCACAAAAATCACCATAGTTTCAAAGGCAGGGTAGACCGATACCACTACTCTATAGTCGCACATCTCCTCTTATTATTGTAACAACAGTAAAACAAACAAACAAAAAGCCTTGAAATTCCTACAGATGAAAATAAAACTTGGCCAATGAATGACCATTGAACTTAATACCATGAAAGATTATAATATTTTAAAATATCTTAGAACTAATGGAATTACAAAATTTATTTCAGCAATGCAGAATGTCAAGGAACTATTATAAAAGTTATTTCACAATAAATAACAAGTAGAATTCATCTTATTTTTTAAGATTTTATTTATTTATTTGACAGAGATCACAAGTAGGCAGAAAGGCAGGCAGAGGGGGGGAAGCAGGCACCACAAGTTTTAAAAATTTATTATCTCCTTATTATTCAGGATAGTAGAGTCATTGTAATCTCTATATTTGACAACTATTACAAAAGGAACACGTTCAGTTATTTATTTTTTGGTTTATTTATTTATTTTTAGTAATCTCTATACCCAACATGGGGCTCAAATTCACGATTCTGAAATCAAGAATCACTTGCTGTGCTGGCTGAGCCAACCAGGTAACCCCAATTATTACTATTTTTTTTTTTAAATTGAAGTGACAAAATGAATGTAACTTAATCACAGTGAGAAACAAAAATTTGGTAGTGATATGGCTGCATCCAATCTAGATTTTTTCATTAAACCATTACAGAAAACAACAGAAAAGAAAAATATCATTGCCAAAAGCTATCTAAGTTCTGAACCAGGGATACTATTTTTTCTAGTCACTAATGTCAAAACAAAAGAAGTCATTATTCACTTATACCACTCCAAAGTTTCTGTATTCAGTGCTTCCTAATTAGGATGTTTGCTGATTCTTCCTTTCTTTCTCTGCTTATTTTCAAAAACATTAATGCTGCATGTCAGATAAGAGGAATAGGACTTTGAAAGGAGAAGAAAACATAATACATAAAAATGTCGGTTTTCTTTTACTTCTATCTACCATTTTCTATTCCAAGAATTCAAAAAAATACTTTTGCAGCACTTTTATATGCTAACTCTAGGGTTCATCTTGAGCAACAGTAAACAATACAGCCATAATCCCTGCTACTTGGGGTTTAGGAGTTAGTTAGAAAAACTGGTATTACACAAGAAATGACTTGTCCAACAAGCAAGTGTGATTGATGATGATTAAGGAAAGGGGCAAGGAACAAATAACATCTCATAGGAAAAATCTTAAAGGCTTTTCTGCTTTTCAATCTTTAATTCCTACCACTGGTGCAGGATATTGAATGGATTAGCAAAATGGTTTTGTTTCTATTTTCTGAAGAGTGGCTTTTCTGAAGGGTAGACTGTAACACATATCCTTAGCCAAAACAAGAACTGCGGGGGGGGGGGCACATTTAAAGTTTATTATTAACACAGAGTATGTTACTCAGATTACTTCTAAAATGGGGTCCTCTGAGTTTATGCTGGTGTCCTAAGGGATATTTAGTAACATAATAAAAAAAGAGCAAATAGACCTCTGAGATTCATGCCGTACTTCTATGTTAGCTTACTCCACAAGTAAACCCTGTTAGCCCTCTTTGAATTTAATGAAACCTGTGGTAATTTGCAAAGCAGTGGAGTATACCATAATAACCAGAACACCGAACTAAACCCCTTATAAAGACAACCTTATATTCTATGGCCTTAAGGAGAAAGAATGAGAAAAAGGTGAATATCATTGTGGCTTGGAGGTCCGTGTTAACCTGCGAGACATCTTTAGCTAGTCTGTGACTCTTTGCTCCCGCAGGTCCTAATAATATAACAAATATGAGTTACATAAGCATGTTTTCTAAAACAAAAGAATAGGGTTTGTTCATTAGTTTACATATAACGTGTAAGAGCCAAGGTAAAAATTGTACTGACAATTAAATATGTTTTTAGGCGAATGCGTATTGTACATGACTGAGAGGGAAGGACTGAATTAAATATACATGTATACTGCTAATGTTTCTCTAACACTGAACAACAGTGAGAGCGAAGCATGAATCAATAGTTTAGGGGAATAATGAAATACACATAAAGCTAATCTGACATAACAGTATGCACACTGCACTGCATGGGAATTGACATTGCTGGTATGTAATTCGCAGTAATGGAAATCAGTATTTCTTTGATAAAACAAATTTCCATTTTGTTTTGCATTCTTTTTATGGCATGTGAAAATCTGTCAGTGCTCTTTCTTTATATAATGCTTATTGAATAACTGTCATACTTTTACAATTTAACATCTACCCAATATTATTGCCAGATAGAAGATGCTTCTTTGTTTCTGAACTTCTCCCAAGTCATCATCCTTTCCTCACCATAGATACACATTATGGATCTTTGAGTGCATGCTCCTTGCTTTCTGTGTCAAGTCAGTGTCCCATCCCTCAAGGAATTGAACGTGCAAGATCAAACAATAATTATACTCCTGTTGTTCTCTTATAGAATTATAGCACAATTAAGCATTTTGTATATGTGCAGTTTCTCTTCCCATTATAGCTATATTCCTAATATTATTGTTAATCAGTGTCCAGTTATGTATGTGCAGGTTTATAGTTCTAAGTGCAGCCATGATTCAGTATTTGACTTGTTCTCATCTAGACAACCAACCAAGCCTGAAAATAATTTCATACCTATGATAGTAGCAAAAGGAAAGTCTATGGCTTTATCAATATAAGTGCCTCCCATTCCCATGGAGGGAGGCCGCACGCATATATGGACTCCCTTTTGCTTGAGTTTTACAGTACCCTGAGTTTGAGTCCCCATCCTTCGATGGCACTGGATCCTATCAGGTCAGCCCTGACCTCTACCAACAGCTATTTTTCTACCTCTGTTCTTCTAGACACATCCTTTAATTGGTTCTTAATTCCTCCAATCTTCTCTGGTTTCAGATAAAAACAAAACAAAACAGAAAAAAAAAAAAACCCTAATTTTGAAAAGTACTTCACTAGACCAAAGATTACTTTAAAATTAGTAATTCTTTTTTTTTCATTTTTGAACTTCTAGCCATATATTTTTCATTCATTAATTTATTCAATAGATTCTTATTAAGGAAGCACTTAAGAGGGTAATTAAGGTACTAAGCAAAAAAAGATGACAGTGTTAAAAAAAAGAGGTTGGACATTATGGCCTCATCTTAGAATAATAGCTAGCAAATAAAAATCAAAAAAGCTTATCTGAACTCCCCCCTTTTCTTTCTTTTCTTCCTGCCTTTAAGATTATCATTCACTGTTAATACTAATTTATCATCCATCCTGTATAAGTATTATTTAGTCAATAAACAGAAAGCTCCCTAGATAGTGCAGGCAGGGGAGTTGAATGCAGGAAATATAGGGAAGGAAAACACACACACACCGGGAGAGTTGCTGCAGAAAAGGGAACACAGCTCAGTATCAGGAAGCTTCTATTTCTCTGGGGAAGAAGGCATAAATGGAGAAGGTGGTATCAAGACACGAAATGTCAATGGTAGTACAGTGATAGGACCTCCCCTTGAAATAAACACGAGTCATACTTGTTCTGGATGTTACTGAGACTGCCAGGCACTGTTACTCCATAAAAAGCTCCATGGCTGCTGTTGAGTGTGCTGGGCTCACTCCCACCAATGCTCCTGCAGGACTGGTTCTCATTAGAACAATTTTTGCACAGCTATCAACCATAAACATGTGTACACACAAACAGCAAAACAAATGCAGCTACCTGAAAGCACTGGGGAGTGAACAGAAATAGGCAAATACTGGAGGAGGGTTAACACTTAGAAGAAATACACAGAACTAAGGAAGATTCCTATTTGTCTCCTCTTTAGCCTGAGAGCAGTGCCATGCAGGGCAGCTATAGCTCCAGTATAAAAACCACCTTCTTGCTGCCTGGAAGAAACTAGAGGGAAGATAAAGGCAGCCACAACTTCTGGAAAGTAAGGGAAACCTCAGAGGAAAGAGAGCCCTGCAGAGTTTCAAATTATATAGATAAACTCTACCGACATTTCTGTGAACCCTGAACTAGACATGTGTGAGGCACGTATCAAGCGGCCCAGCTAAGTTTAAAAGAATAGCTGAGATTTCAGCTAATGCCCCAAAGTGCAGAAGCAGGGTTTGCAGTTGGAATTTAACCATATGAACTGCCCACTATGTATGTAATTTTTTTGGTCATTTATAGAAACGTAAGAGAAACCACAACATATAATTAGTAATGCCCCAGGATACAATCCTAAATTACTCAACAAATGGGGAAAAAAAAAAAAAGCATTAGAGCAAGAGTTGGTAAACTTTTTCTGTAAAGGATGATATAATGGATATTTTAGGTTTGGGAACTATACAGTCTTGTTGCAAATATTCAACTCTGCCAATTGTAGTGTGAAAGCACCTATAGACAATATATAAATGAAGGGGTATAGATAATATTTAGAAAATCATGTGAAGAAATGATTTTGACTTGTGGGGCACAGTTTACTAGCTTCTTGTTGAGAAATCAAGAGAGACCCAGAGATGACAGAGATGTTAGACTTTGGGTACAATGGTTTTAGTTGGCTTTTATAATTAGGCTAAAAGACACAGAGAAAACATAGCATGAGGAATTAACAGTAGAAAATTTCAACAAATGAATAAAAACAAGAAAAATAATCAAATGGAGAAACAAATACTACAAAAAATATTAAACTCTGAGCTTGGAAATAAATCACCAGATGGGTTTAAAAGCAAATGAGAGATGACAGAAGCGTCAATAATCTTCAAGATAGATTAATAGAAATTATTATAAAGTATAACAAAAAATTAAAAATAATAAAAACTCAGGAAACAAAGGGACAATATCAAGCAGTAGAACATATGGTTAATTAACATATAGAAAGAATTGAGGAACCATAAGCAGCACACACAAAAAACAAATGTAAAACCAAGGCACATCGCATCAAACTGCTATAAAACAAAAACAAAAAGAAAATCTTGAAATAGTCTTAGAAAAATAAGCCATCATATTTAATAGAATAATTATCCCAGTGATTGCTAAGTTCTCATCAGAAACAATAGTAACCACAATACAGTGAAACCATATATTAAAATACTGACAGAAAAAAAAAATCCTTTCTAAATTTTGTATCCAATGAAGTATCCTTCAAGAATGAAAACAAAATAAGACTTATTTACAAAATAATCTGGGATAGTTTGCTATGTATGTAATTTGTAAATGTTCACTAGAAGAAAAACTCAAAGGAATTCTTCAGACTGGAGGTAAATAGTACCAGATAGAAATTCAGACTCTTAGGAAGGAATAAAGGGCACCAGAAATGATAAATCTGTTGGTTAATATAAAAGATTATTTTCCTTTTAATTTTTTTAAATGCATATGATATTTTTAAACTTTTAGTGTTTTCACCATAGGGTTGAAATGCTTGTAGATGTAATACGTATGAAAATCATTGCATAAAGAATGTGGGTTATTAAGTAGACCCGCATTTCTACATTTTACATATTAACTGTAAGAAGACTGTGAAATTTATGAATGGATATCGTAATCCCTAGAACAATTTCTAAAAGTAATCAACCTGGTTTAGCTAAAAAGAACAAAAAGCAGAACCTAAAGAGAAGACAAATAGTAAAGTGTTAGACCTAGCTTTAACCATAATGATAATTACAATAAATATTAATCAACTGAATACTTCAGTTAAAAGATAGAAATTATTGGGGTGCCTGGGTGGCTCAGTGGGTTGGGCCTCTGCCTTTGGCTCAGGTCATGATCCCAGGGTCCTGGGATCGAGCCCCACATCGGGCTCTCTGCTCCACAGGGAGCCTGCTTCCTTCCCCCCCTCTCTCTCTCTGCCTGCCTCTCTGCCTACTTGTGATTTCTCCCTGACAAATAAAATCTTAAAAAAAAGATATAAATTATTTAAATTGAGGGCACCTGGGTGCCACAGTCAGTTAAGCATCTGACTCTTAGTTTCAGCTCAGGTTATGATCTCAGCATCCTGAGACAAAGACTTGTGTTGGGCTCCGTGCTCAGCTTGGAGTCTGCTTAGAGTTACTCTTCCCTGCTGTGCTCATTCACTCCCTCTAAAATAAAATAAATTTAAAAAATTGTTTAAATTGGAAATAGACATTAAGTCCCAACTATATGCTCTCTGCAAGAGATACCTTTAATACAAAGATATAAATTGAAAATAAATAGAAAAATACAAATTCAAGTAGTAAGGAGAAGAGTTCTCCAATGTCTATATTACTGTCAGATCAACTGACCTTTAACAAATCATCAGGAGTAGTTTCATAATGGTAAAAATATCAATCTGTCAGGATGGCAAATAATACTTATATGTGTTCCCCATAAGTGTTTAAAAATACATGTTTCATATACATTTACCTCACCTGTTATTACTTTAATTGTCATGAAGGAAGAAATAGTCAATTGCACAGAATTGAAAATTTAATACTACTGTCAGCTACTAATACTGCTAAAAATAATAAAAAGAGGAGTAAAATACTAAACGACAAAAAGAACACTATCAACCATGTTGACCTAAGGAGCATTGATGGAATACAAAAGCCAAGACCTCCAGAATTCATATTTGTTCCAAGTACATGTTGTACATTCGTCAGTGCTACTCAGGACAGTAATAGTTGCTTCTGTGCAGAAACCACCACTGTCACTGCTGGACTAGCAGTTTGCTGATGCATATGGTGCTGGAGCCTCTGTTGTCTGCATTGCTGCATCCCTGAGCCTCTACTGCTAATGCTACTGCAATCAGGGTTGCCAGGGCAAGGAGGAACTACTGTTGCTGCTTTCATTGGGTGACCACCAGAAGCACAGCAGCATGACTTCTTGCTCTCTTCAACCTTCTAATTTGGCTTGACTCCCCCCTGTTGGCAGAAGCTAAACAGAATCCAACAAGCAGGGGAGCCTACAAAATACAGTTTTCAGGCCTCTGTACGTGAGGTCCAGAGGGAAAATATGTTAAAAAGAAAAAAAAAAAAAGGCAATTTGAGGGTAATCCCATAAATAGTTCCCTTAAATTGATTGCAATTTCAGTTTTATTGCTGGTGAAGCTTAATAGAAAAATATGACTTAGACAAAAACAAAGTTTGACTTTTTACCACTTCTCATTTCCTATCGACAAACTAGACCTTAAAATTCACTCTTATGTGGATGGCTCAGATGATTTAGTGTCTGCCTTTGGCTCAGGTCATGGTCTCTGGGTCGTGGGATCGAGCCCCACTCTGCTTCTCCTTCTCCCTTTGCTGCTCCCCCCCCCAACCCCTACTCATGTGTGATCTCTCTCTCTCTGATCTGTCTCAGATGAATAAATAAATTCTTTAAAAAATATTCACTCTTGGAGAATACTGGATCTTAACACAGACATTTACCTGGCTACTTCCATTGAGCATATGCCCTGATTCAGATTCTTTGAGTGAAGCATAGAAAAAGCCAGTAAGAATGTTAGTCTTATAAGTGAAAGGCACACACCTGTACCTGTGCACTGAAGCTATACATACCATCATCAGGAAGAAGAGCAGAAAGTTTATAATTTGACACATTGTACTTTAAGATAGATCTTAAAACATGGCAGCAACATTTTTAACACTTTGCCCAGCAACAAATACAGCCTAGGTTTCTTTTTCTTGGATTAGGAGAAGTTTTAGGACTTCTTTGACTATTAGATACTACATTATAAAAGGCTGGTCAGCTACACTTTTGCTTACCAGAAACTCACTTTCAGTGTCCAGAGATCACTTGTAAGAATTCTAGCTATCCTGGGGCACTTGGCTGGCTTAGCCCATAGAGCATGGGACCTCTTATTCTCAGGGTTCTGAGTTGGAGCTCCATGTGGGATGTAGAGATTACTTAAAAACAAAAACAAAAACAAAAACAAAAACAGCTACACTGTAGCCAACATGGTGTGAGAAGCCCAAACCACATAGTCTAAGTATAGTTAACACTCTAGTTCATGGTGCCAGCTGAACTCAGCTTTCAAGTCATTCTCTCGCAGGTACCAACACATGAGCAAAACAGGTTCTATGCATCCAAGTCACTGGGCCTTTCTGGCTGGATGCCCAAGTCCTTGCAAAGCAGATACAGACTGTGACAACACAACTGCACACATAATAACGCAGTGTAGTTTGAAGTCACTAAGTGTGAGGAGTTTATTAGGCAACAATAAATATAAAGAGTGGTAGATGAGTTAAAGAGTTTTAGCTAGAGGCTAAAATTCAGTTCTCTCAGTCAAATAAATGACTTCCTCCTGGAGAAAGAACTACTCTCCCTTGTACCTTAACACAGGCTCCTTTTCTAAGGGCTGAGCAAAAACTCAGCGGGCAAAAGATGACTATGTACAGATGGGAAGATAAAATGAAGAAAACAAAAGTAAACACTGTAAAATCTAATAATAGTTTTAAAGCTCTAAGTATCTAATAAGATATTCAATATTATTTTAGTGAATACTAATTTCTGGCTAAAAACTAGTAGTCCAAAAAAACTAGTAGTAGTCAGGCAAATATTTGTAAATGGATTGTATTTTCTTTATTTCAAATTACGTTAAACTCTATATTATACTTAGTTGTCAAATTTTGTTGCTTCCATGGTCAGTATCTAGCAACTTAACTAAAATAATTAGACTATAAATATATTTTTGTAATAAAATTCCAGGAAGTTCTAAAGAGACACACAAGAGAATGAAGGAAATCTCTTTGGGGGAAAAAGCAAATCTAAGTAAAAGTTCAAGAAAGCTCAAAGACACATAGCCATATTGGTTTTTCTCTATTTCACTGGTTTAGTTTTTTTCCATATACAAATGTATAATTGCTTAGATTCTTGACTTTTTTTGTATTCTTCAGGTTTTTAAATTTAAATTTTAATTTTTGTTTTAGGATTTTTTGTTGTTGTTTTTTGTTTTGTTTTGTTTTTGTTTTTATGTTTTTTTGTTTTTTGGGTTTTTTTTTGGTTTTTTTAGAAGAGAATGAGAGCCAGAACACACAAGCATGAGCATTCGGGGAGGGTCAGAAGGAAAGGAGAAGCAGATTCCCTGCTGAGTAGGGAGGCTTATGGTCAGGCTTAATGTGGAGTTCCATCCCAGAACCCTGTGATCATGACCTGAGTCAAAGGCAGACACTTAACCAAATGAGCCACCCAGGCACTCCTTTTCAGTTTTTTAAATAAGAAAACTCTTGTCTATTCTTTGCATCACATGGAAAATTTTCTTGTAGGTAAAGATAGTTTTATTGTCTATTTTTATTGCTCTTTGAAGGACAAATGTGGTTTTTAGTCATGTTGTAGACCTTCACATTATGTCACTGTAAGGAAAAAGTCCATCCACATTTTGTGTGATGGTGTCTCCCACAACTGTCTTTTTTTTTTTTTTTTTTTAACTTGTTTTTCAGCTGCTTCAAATTCCTGGTCTTCAAATTGCTACCTTCAAGCTGCTACCATAGCTTAACTGTCCTATTAAAATTAAACTACCTGCTCTCCTATGACCAACTGAAGGTCATATTTAACAATTATTACCTCATTCCAAATGGCACATTCTTGAAAGAAAGAAAACCTCTCTGGAACTGAAAAATCAAATATTGGCAATAATGGAAATGTCTCCTATTTTTCAGTTGCTAGTTTATTTTTCCATTCTAGGTTACATGGTAGGTATTAAAAAAATAACAGTTAACAAACCCCCAAATATTGGACAAACTCCCAATTATTAATGCCTATAAACAAGGCATTAATCTAAGGTGTTATCTTAACTAAGTAGCCTACAGGAAACAAACAAACAAAAAAAATTGTCACCATCACTCTCCAGATAAAAAACTGAGACTCATAGTTGTTAAGACAATTGCTCAAAGTCACACACATAATTAGGAGTGACAGAACCAAGAATCAAACTTGGGTACTCTGACAACACTGTCTGCAGGCCAAATTACTCTGTTGACATCCCAGCGTACCATAACATTCAAATATATTTCATTATAATTTTTAAATACAAAGGTAATACTACTGTAACTATTTATATATGACTTTCATACATGTCCTCATTTTGGAGCAAAGAAACACCTGAAAGAAGTAATTGGAGGCCATGATTTGATTTATAAGAGCTCTGCATATACTCACAAAATATATTTTAAAGATTTTTTTTTATTTACATGTGTCCAATTTATTGGTAAAGTTTTGAATGAACAAAGAAATATGTTTGATTTTAAAGAGCCAAAGCTCAAACTTTTCTTTGAATACAGGGAAATTAAGCAACTTCATCACTCTAAAACCCGATTCCCCAAGAAGCTTGCTAATGTTCAGATTATGAGATGAAGGAAATATATGTTGAAAGTGTAGTGTTGATATGCTACCTAAATACATAATGTGTTCATGCCTCATCAAGGAGAGCTAGATAGGAAATTCTGCAGAATACTGATGATCACAGAGAGAAGTTATATAGTTACACATAAAATGCTTATTTAGTACACATCTATCTTTCATGAAATCAATATAATTTTTCTATAAAATTTGACTGCTATCTCATAACTTCTAAAACACCTTATCAAATTATTTACAGCATTTTACTAGTTCTTTTGTTACTCACTCCTTTACAGCATTTGCTCACTTAACTTTCCTACATCTATTTACATGAATTATCTCTGCTACTAGGACACAAAGGGCCTAGAGATTAGGATTGTATTTGTATCCCCAATGCCAAGTCATAGTATGTGGAATAAGAAAATATTTAGAAGGGCGCCTGGGTGGCTCAGTGGGTTAAGCCGCTGCCTTCGACTCAGGTCATGATCTCAGGGTCCTGGGATTGTGTCCCCAGTCCGGCTCTCTGCTCAGCAGGGGGCCTGCTTCCCTTCCTCTCTCTCTGCCTGCCTCTCTGCCTACTTGTGATCTCTGTCTGTCAAATAAATAAATAAAATCTTAAAAAAAAAAGAAAATATTTTGAAAATGTTTTGTAATGAGTTTTTGGCATTTCTTTTCTTTTTGCTTTAAAGACTTTATTTATTTGACAGAGCAGGGGAGCACAAGCAGGGGCAGCTGGAGACAGAGAGGGAGAAGCGGGCTTCCCACTGAGCGGGGAGCCTGATGTGGGGCTCTATCCAGGACCCTGGCATCATGACCTGAGCTGAAGGCAGTCACTTAGCCAACTGAGACGCCCAGGATCCCCTCTTTTGTGTATGATAGGCAAGGCTGATTATAAGCCAAGAAGATAGCTTGCAAAGAACAATCCAGGTAGAGGAAAGAGGAAGTGAGAAGTATGGAAGAAGGACTGAGCTTGAAGTATACAAAATCATCAGGGAGTATGAAGCACAGTGAGTGAGAAGATAATATCTTGGCATTGAAGTCCAAGAATTAACCAGGATCACTGTTGTATGGAGATTTATAGATCATAGCAAGAACATTGAATGTTGTTGCAGATTTGGGGATGTAGGGAAACACATGATATATATTATAGTGCTATGTCTGCTTTAGGAAAAATAAATAAAAATAGCAATATAGAAAACCAGTGGGACCAAATATAAGACCTTTGCATTATTTCAAGAGATAATTAATAGTAATATAGACGAGGATGTTAGCAGTGGAGGCTCTGAGAAATATTTATATTCTAGTTTTATTTCATAGGTAGAATGTTTCATAGGGTCTTTTGATGGGAATGATGAAGGTTATTAAGATAAAAGAATGATTTAGGTATAACTCCTCATCTTTAGATTTGTGACTCTGGGTGAATTGAAGTGCCATATTGTGAAATGGAAAATAAATTGTGTTTATTTTTGAACACAGTATTGTAATGGTAAAAGAATTCTTATGTAAGGTGGATTAATTACTGGAAGTCCACTGATTTCCTAATAAGGATGCCATTTATTTTAAAATAATCTATTATAATTTCTTCTGCTAAGGTTATTTTTACTAGTCATTTCTTAGAGTATAGGAATTCTATAGTTAAATTATGTAGTGGAATATTTCTATTATTAAGCAGTTATTTTAACCAGACCCTGTATTAGGATTTCCCGAGTTGGCTTGTTATGCTGTGTGCAGTTAATAATATAGGAAAATCACACATAGTTTTTGTTGAGATTACCACATACCGTTTATCAATCCTAAGAGAGCAGGGCAGTGTATACCAGTTACATATACCAGAGGAGAACTTTGACTACTTGGGGGATAGCAAAGATGATCACAATACCAAGAATAGTAGTCCAAACATTTCTGCCCACTGCATGTTGGTGTTGAAGACAAGAACGTAGTCAGTCAAGTACTAGATGGAACAATGTTTTACTCACATAGAGAAGATAAAGAGCAAGATCAGTTTCAGTCATGGGTCTTTCCCAAAAGCCAACATAGAATATTTTGCCTATATACATCCTTCCATATCTTCCATCCTGCCATAGTACAGGGACCCTGTCACCTCGTCATGGAGGGCAAATTTAACCTTGGAATTGGACAGGTGTCATATGACACACATGCTTTAAGCAGAGATAACAGAATATTTATTGAGCATAAAGCAAAGAGAACTATTCCCACACTGGTGATAAACCTGGCACAGGCTGTGTGATCTCTCTATCTCTTGGGAAGGAAGAGTTCCAAGTTCAGGGCCAATTCTTATGTAGGTGAATTGGGGCAGAAATACTAGGCATGAGACTGACTTTGCCAACAGTTTTCTATGGGTTCAGGTCTGAGAGAGTAAATCAGGTAAGAGAAAGTGTCATTTGAACTGAACTAGAAAGGCTAAGTAAAACTGGGTCCTAATGAAATTAAGGAAGAAAAAAAGGGAATGAAGAGTTGTACTAGAAAATAAATTACAACATGTAGGAAGAGAACATTTAGGGTGGCCATGTATAGTATGTAGTTTATGATGGTTAAAGATACGACAGAAAATACATGTTGAGAGGGGCATTTTGAATACCTGGTTAAGAAAGTGTTATCTTTTGTTATTTTCATTTGTGCCACTTAATTTCGCTTTAAAAAGAACAAGAAGTTAGTAATGCTTTTAAACTACTCATGATAAGAGGACATCTAGACACTAGCTAAAAGACAAAATGGATGATTAAAATTAAGAAATCCTCCAGGACATCTGGTACGAAAATGGTTTCCTGCTAATGATTTATGAAATATTAGTTCCTTTAAACTCTTCCCACAATTCTTTTCCATAGCTGCTATAGAGATAGAAGGATTTACTGAATTAAATGACTTCACCTTCATATTTCTACCAAGAGTGAGGGACATCATGAATAAACTAAAAAAACACAAGAACTATAATTAAAAATATATTTGAAGTAATAACAAGGGTTTTTGTTGTTTTTTTACTGAGATGCTCCACTCTGCGACAGCATGCACTTTTTAGGAAACCTCAGTATTTTGAAAACACAATTTCCAAAACAAAGTAAAATCATGATTTTGATTTTGATCACGATTTTGAACAATGTAAAATAATGACTCCTAAAATCTAAAATATATCAAAGATACGATTTAACTCGATAATTAAATGAAGAAAGCAGACAGATGTTCTGACTGGTTCAATGGAGAATCCAAAGAATAGATACGTTTATAGACCAGGATTACTGAAATGAATTTGCAAATGGCTGCAAAACTGGCTTTTTACACAGGAGGGTGAGTTGTTCTGCCACTGAGCAGAACAGGTTTGCATTGCCATCAGTTCTTTACAATTTAGCTTTTATCTCTACAGAGTTGTAAAATAGCTGAAAGAAGACAATCCTGAATATGCTATTGAATCAGATAAAGTTCAGAGGCTCTAACATTCTGCTGAAAAGATATCCAATAATCCTCTTATTTCAAACTCATACATTTCCTTTTACCTGTGAAAGGATTTGACAACAAATGATTTCACGTACATCTTGGGATAGTGTTCTCCTCTGTGTTGGACTCGGAAAAAGACCAGTCAGTAAGATAACGGTGGATGTCTCTGAAAAGATTTCTGCAAACAGATCATCAATCCAGAGGTAAAATGTAGTACAAAAGAGGAAGGTTATGGAAGTAAATGGATTTAAAGTTGGTGTTTTCAGAAGATGTTTTCTCAATTTTTAAGTTTACCTATCCTGTGTAAGGCCTTGTGAAATACTGACAAGCACTGGACAAAGCCTTACTTTAAGGCAGCTATATTCTCACTTGGGATATAACATATACTTGAGAAATAATGTGAGGTCTTCCTAAAATTAATGCCAGATAAGAGATTGAGACAAAAAGGTCTTTTAAAAGCTAAGGAATAGTGGTTTCTGGTGAACTGGGAAGCCTTCTCAGAGAAGACAGCTGGAGTTGAATATTTAATTAAGGTTAAGGTTCATATATATTTAGGGCCAGAAGGCAAGGCTTTCTCAACTTTCAATATTAATTAGGGAAAAACAACAATTCTAGTTTGGCATTTTTCCTCTTAAAGCTTGATGTCCTAAACCTAAGGTCACCTTATTCTGGATATAATATATTCCAGTTTTCTCTAAAGAGAAACTATTTGTGTAGAAAATGTTTTTTCATGATAAGAATAAGCAAATACAATAGGATGAATGGGAAAGGAATACAATTTATTGAGCACTCAATATATATTTCCTTAAAAATAGGAGTCAGAGGGGGGCAAAGTTAATAAGGACAAGAACATCAGTGTAGCGAGGTGATGAAAAGCCTAATTACATCTTAATTGTCTGAAGAGTTTTTCTATTTATTTGCACTAATTCCTAACAAAAATTCATATATTTTTATGGTTTTATTAAATTAGGAAATTTTTAAAAATTTCTAAGATATAGGTAAGTATTGGTCAAATAAGCAATCCCTCTGTACCAATATAGAAGAAAGATGAAATGATTTAATATTGAATAAGCATTATCAGAGGAGCATGCATGAATGTGACTGTGACTAAATTTACATAAACTTACACAAAACAATTAAATTTCTCTTCCATGAGAGACAAATTGATATATCTTGTGATTGTTTCCTATTAATCTTGTGAGAAAATAACTTCAGAGATAGGTGTTTGCAGTTCTAAGATAATAGGATGGAGAAGCAGTTGCTTGTCATTAAAGAAAATTTCATTCTATTAACTTATATAGGAAAATGTTTAATACACTCAAGACAGTCCTCTCTATAGCTTGTTACTTAACTACCAATGTTCTGGTACTAGACTACTGACAATTAGAAAATGTGATCAAATTAGATAGTTTTCTATACGGCACCTGGATGGCTCAGTTGGTTAAGCAACTGCCTTTGGCTCGGGTCATGATCCCAGAGTCTCAGGGTTGAGTCCTAGGATCAAGTCCCGTAATCTGGCTCCCAGCTCCGTGAGGAGTCTTCTCCCTGTGACCTTCTCCCCTCCCGTGTTTACTTGCTCTCTCTCTCTCTCAAATAAATAAAATCTTTTTTAAAAAAGAGAGTCTTATAATCCACAGGGAGCCACATCATCACACAGAACAAATCAACTCAGGGTCTCAGCCATCATTCCAGGATAGGGGTTAAATCCGGAAGGCAGAACCTAAAAACAAGCCATCCACGTAATTTGTACCTAAAACTATAGTAAACAGATCTGCCCCAAGTGATAAAATCCCAACTTCAGGAATAAAGATTTAAAAAATGGCTGCAGAGCAGTGCTTCAGAACTAGAGAAGAATTTAATTATCTGTTGGAATTATGACACAGGAAAAAAATTAAAAGGAGAAATAATCTGATGGGGAAGTAAACAAGATATTTGAGAAAGAAAGGGATGAAGAAGCAGATCTTAAAGCAGGCTAGAAATAAGAGAACTGCGGGACCTCTGCAACAGGACTGGGTCATGAGTTCAGCGATGGGTTCTTAAGCTAATTCTAACCCGAGGACATGGGCAAGGAGAGCCTGCCTGTCAGGCTTCTGAGAACCACTGTGGTATTGAGTCTGAAGCAGGAAAAGCATATTTAGTACTACTGTGAGGAGTCAGAGGGGGGCAAAGTTAATAAGGACAAGAACATCAGTGTAGTGAGGTGATGAAAAGCCTAATTACATCTTAATTGTCTGAAGAGTTTTTCTATTTATTTGCACTAATTCCTAATCAGTCCCAAGAACTCATTCTGCTCAAATACTGTTTCGTTTGAAAGTAGAAGCAGTATTATTTTCCTAACCATATGAGCTTTCCTTGTCCCTTCACATACCAACTTGCTGTCAATCAATCTGTAGACATCCAGATATGTTAAGTGGGTGTCTTATACGAAAACAAGGCTTTTGATCCACCACATATTTTAGTATCTACTCTCAGTAATGCGCTCAGTTATACTTAGGAAACAATTACTTTTAACAGCTATTTATTTTCTAAAAACTGCAATATGGAATATTTATACTTTGGCCCAAGAATGGCAGTGTTTGGGGTGGCTTTGTGTTTGTAGCTGTAATTTACCTATTTCCATTTTTAAATACTAGAAAAAATCCGATTTTATAAAAAACAAATCAGAATCTTATATTAAAAGAATGTTACTCAGACAGGAAGGGGAATTGTATTTTTAAATAGACTTCTCA
This sequence comes from Mustela nigripes, assembly GCF_022355385.1. NCBI lineage: Eukaryota > Metazoa > Chordata > Mammalia > Carnivora > Mustelidae > Mustela > Mustela nigripes. The sequence continues at coordinate 55,193,480 of NC_081561.1, forward strand.
CCGTATTATGGTATCTTGAAGTGGAATGATCCTGATAGAAAACAGTTTTGTATTAAAGGATCATTTTTACCCATTTTTCTACTGCATGTAATAAGAGACCTAATAAGGACAAACAATATGAAAAAGAAGGGATAAATTGTGAATATAAAAATTAAAGCAAAGAAGCTCCCCTTATCCCAATGTAGACTTTTTTGTTGTTGTTGTTGTTGTTGTTGTTTGTTTTTTTAGTAGAAGCAGCAAAGATCAAGTTATGATGTTCCCTCCAATCACTGCAATGGTTGCATACCAACAGTGAATAGGAATTTTAAATAATCAATACAGGGCAGTCTAGGGAATATTAGGGAATCAACAATAGTAGCAAACAAAAATAATACAAGTAAACATGGCAAAATGACCTTACATGGGATATGTCTAAAATATATATATATATATAGATATATATATATATATTTTAAAACTTGTCTGCCATATAGAAGGAAAGCATTTTCACTTCAGTGAAATGTGGAATCTTACATAGTGAAAAGAGATTGATCTTGTGTTGTCAAGTGACTGGCAGAAATCAGTCAATAAAGCACCCCAGGGCCCCTAACTTTCTGATATATGTTGGAGGGATATAATCCTCAGCTCCAAATTTATAATCTTGCAATACAAACTGGTAGACATAACATCATTAAAAACTTAGATAAGTCATTATATAATCATTTCTTAAACGGAGTGCAATTGGATTTAGATCAGAAAAAAACTTATTGTGAGGGTAGAGAAGGCTGTGATATTATCAGAGGAAGCTGATGGACAGGTTATGTCCTCCATAGTAAAGAGTAAAAGGGTCCAGGCAATTGCAAAATGAGGGGAATGGCAAAAGCAAAGACCCCAAAGTAGAAATAGAAATGGGTTGTATGTATGACATGGAGAAAACCAGGATGAGTACAGTGAGAACTGTGTGTTGAAGGTTGTCATGGATAAAGCTCTCTGGGGATGATTAAGGGGGTGGTTGTGACCACCAAACAAAAGAATGTAGGTTTCTCAATATGAGTCCTTGATTAGGATTCTGAACAAATGAAAGAGTCAAAAGACAATCTATTTCCCTGACAAGACAGGAGTTGCTTTAAATCACACACACACACACATCAACACACACACACACCTCAATTTCTTGAAAAAATTACAGGTTAGGAGGTTATCTAGACTCTGATTAAGGTTAAACTGTGGTAAGTAGTACAAATAAAATGTATTACCTTGAAGGAATGTGGCTCCACCCTAAGAATTCTGAAGTAATGGGCTATTGCATCCTGCCCTGCCTAAATTATCTGGTATTTTCTCAAGGTTGTTTCAGAATAAAGAAAAATTGAAGGAAACCATAAAAAACTCACCTTAGGTTATAGATTCCTAGGGTGGTTCCCTTTGCAAAGAGTATTACTGACCTCAGATTTATGGTAATTTTTCACCTGTCCCCTCAATATTTCTACCACTTCTTGGCACAGCAAGGTGATTGATTAAAAGGACTGTCAGGTTGTCCTTTAATAACCAGAAACATGGATGGATTGATTGTCACATTAGCAGCAACTCCCTGAGAGGAAAAAAAAGTTGAAATACAAGCTCTGGGCAATTGCAGCCAAGCAAAAATAGCTTTCCTGTCAACATGTTATTTTTTTGTCTGTTTGCTCAGTAGCTTAGTTACCAAAAGTGGGAAATAATTATACAAGGCTACTGAACAAAATTTTACCTTGAAATATTAGCTTTTTTATAAACCTATGTTGTCAGAATTCTAAAAATAGTATAATTAATAAAATTAGCTGCAGAATCCTTTTGTATTAGGAAGATGCATATTAATAATCATTTATATCACCAGAAACTGCGCAGCATGTTCAGGCTTTTCTAATCACTTAATGGCTTCAACTTCATTAAAAAGAGACTCTGAATAAACATATTTTCAGTGTTTTAAAAATTACTGCCAGAAATTTTGTTTAAAAATTTCTGAAGCTAAAATAGTTTTACATAGTTCACTAGGTATTTTAAAAATATATTTTCTTAAGAATATAAAATAAAACCACGGTGAACATCCATTATCACCACTCAGATGACCAGTAATGGATATTAATTTGTGGGCTGACATCTCCTTGTAATAATCCTCTAAATTAGATATATTTTCCAAACTCCATGGAGTATGTGCTCATGAAAGAAAGTCAGTCTTACTAGAATCAAAGTGTATTCTAACCAAAGTACTGCTCTGATAGAAATGTAACATCATGTTTTCAAGTTTTTATGAAGCCTACATGTGTGTATAATTCTTTTCAATGACATAGCAAATTTCATCCAGTTATAATAAGCTTAAAGGAGAAAAAAATAAAAGCTTCCATTACATTTTAGTTAGGTTTTCTATTACAAATTTCATCCTGTAAATACTGCACAAATCCATTTAAATAAGTCTCATTATGGCTTATATTTCAAAAAAAATGTTTTGACAGTTAACCCTTGAGCAACAAAGGTTTGGACTATGTGGGTCCACTTATGCATGGATTTTTTTACAGTAAAGTACTATAAATATGCTTTCTGTTCCTTGTGATTTTCTTCAAGTTTTCTTTAGCTCACTTTAAGAATGCGATATACAATACATATTACATACAAAATATGTGGTAATAGACTATGTGATTGGTATGGTTTCTGGTCAACAGTAGACTAGTAATTAGTAGTTTTTGAGGAGTCAAAAGTTACATGTGGGCTTTCAACTGTGCAGGTGGTCAGCGTCCCTAACCCCTGCATTGTTTGAGAGCCAATTTTATCTTTAAAGTGGCTTATCACCCTACCCTTCAGCTGTTCTGTAGTCCAGAAAAATACACTGTTTCTAAGCTCAGAAAGACTATGTATGACCCTCCTATAAATTAGTTCACAGTTACAGTCATTAGTTAACTTTGTGACTAGCTTTATATATGTATGGCAATTTACAATTATCTAAAACATTTCCTAGTTAATTAATATAGACATTTATAGATGCTTTTAGACATGATTAAAATGATCCTAAATACTCTTAGGACATATTTGATTAATGGTTTTTGGTCAGGCTGAGGTATAACAGCAAGTATTTTAATGTGTTCTTTAAAAAGCAATAAAGGAGGAAAAATTCTGTCAAATTGTACTTCTTCAGTTTGGTTTGAGAAATAGTTTTCTATGACACTCCAGTGACAGGCTGTTACCACTTGTGGCAGATTTCTGCAAAGATGACTATCAACACTTCCACCCACACCTATATGCACATGATACTCTCCCCATCAAGAAGTTGTGTCTTTTACTCTTCTTTTAAAATCCAAGCTCTCTAGTGACTTCCTTTGACTCACAGAATATAGTAAAAGTGACAGTCTGAAATTTCTAGTTCTCGGTCTTAAGAGGTCTTACAGTGGCCATTTTTTTGCCAAAATGGTCACCAAGTCATGAACAACTACCTTGTTAGAAAGAGTTCCCAACAAGAGATAGTGGCTTTGGAGGATGAGAGAATACCGAGGACATAGAGTAACCCAGCCAGACCTCACTGTTTCCATCCATCCAAGCTGAGGTGCCAGCTGAGGTGCCAAACATATGAGGGAAGCCGTCTTGGTTTCTCCAGCTCCAAACAAGCCCTAAGCCAATAAAACATGGAGTAAAGATGAACTGTGCCTGTTAACTAGGTCTTGGGTTGGTTTTTTTGTTTGTTTGTTTTTTTTAAGGAATTTTAAGGAATATTTTTAAAGGAATTTTTTTAAGGAATTTTTAAGGAATTTTATTATGCAGCAATAAATAAAGCAAAACTCCTTCCACATTTTTATCCAAGTATCATTATTTTTCGTGCCACTTCTTTTTTTTGTTTTGTTTTCTTCCTTCCTTTCTTCCCTCCCCGAACTTCAGTACCAGAATTTCTGTCCTAGAGACCATAAAAATACAGAGGGCAAAGCATAGTCTCAAATGGACTTCATAGTACAGTGAAGAGAAATTTATTAATAAATGTCTAACTGCAATGCAACAATAATAAGAAAAATGAATATTTAATAGTCTTCTGTACATAGAGTACTTCTTTTCATGCACATTTCTCAGGAAAGAGAATGTGGTGAGAAAATAGATTAAATATATTATACCATTACTAAGACATGGATAACAGTTAATAATAATATTAACAATCATAGTAATAAATATTTGAGACTGAGTTCTTAGCATTCAGTGTAAAATTAGTTGAATAAGTTCATTTTTCACCAGAAATAATAGGAGAAATAGTAAGTATGAATGATTAACTGAATATTGTTCTTGAAATTACCTAAGGCAATGAAAATTATGCCTCCTTTAGCACAATGGTACCTTTGCTCAGTGGTTCCTGGGGGCATGTGAACTGACTTGCTGCTATTAAAAAAGCTGTATATCTGAAGAAGGAGTGGGGATGAGGGGGCGGGAGGAAAGCAATGACCACTCTTGAATGCTCAATAGTTTTGTAAATCATACTCTTTACATAGAGTACTACTTATTTAATAAGACAGGATGTAAATTTACAATGACAAAAGTATATTTTAAGAAGGAAAATGACATAATTTTGAATGGAGCTTTGTGGAAAAATAGAGAATAAATTTATGCTGTGACGATCACTTGCAAATCACTGAATCACCAAAATCACTTGCAAATCACCAAAACACTCCGCTGCCCCCATGAGGGCTAGAGTGGATATTTCCTTTAAATATCTTCTGTTTGGGTTCTTCTGTTCTTTCCTGAAAATATTTAAGGAACCATAGGGCTGGGAATCAGGTTTCAAAAATCTCCCCAAATATTATAATGTAATTAAAATATTCTCCTGAGTTTAGTATCACTATTTGTTTTTATGACCTCAACAACATAAATGATTTTTGATATTCCTTTTCTTGAGACTGTTCATTTATTTCTAGCATGCCCAAAAGAGGAAAATTACTCATAAGAAAAGATTTACAATATGATTCTGTTGTATCCATTTTCCTTCAAGTTTTGAAACTTTTTGTGAAGGTAGGAAATTTCATTTTGTTATGTATATATTAAGATATAAAATACACTATGAAATAATGTTTATATCACTCATAAGCCATCTTATGAGCTATAACTGAGTTAAAATATAAGCTAAAAGATTAATTTTTAAACTTTGGAATATACTTTTGAAATTGATCAAGTTTCTTATGTCGAGAAATAAAACTTGCCACCCCCAAATGTCTCTTTGACATGTAGATTATTTTAAGTTGATTGAGGAACAAAAAACTCAAATTTTACTTTTTGCTTCCTCCCTAACCCCCACAACTGTCTCAAAAAATTTAGATAGAGAACCTATTCCAGGACGGAATCTATCACCATAAATAACTATAGTATAATACTAATTAAGTATAGTATATAGGGAGGAACCTAGCAAGGCCCATTTGATCAAAGTACTCTCTATTTCCCACTGTTTTCTGGATGACCCAGCCAACATTTGTTTACCAATCATATTCTTTCCATGCTTCCTGAGAACTGCCTTCTTCCCTCTCTAGCCTCAGATTCCTAACCCTCCTCCCTAATGCAGAATGTTATATATACCTCATTTTTCCTGCCTTTGGAATCTTTCATGTATAATTAAATTTGATTTTCTCCTGTTAATCTGTCTCATGTCAATTTAATTCTTAGGCCAGCCATAAGAATCTTGATGGATAGAATTTTTTTTTCCTTCTCAACAGGTGTATTAATTAAAAAATGCAACATGATGTCTGGGTGACTCAGTCAGTTAAGCATCTGACCCCTGATTTCAGTTCAGGTCTTGATCTCAGAGCCATGGGTTCAGGCCCTACATTGAGCTCCATACTAGATGTGGAGCTACTTTAAAAGGAAAAAAAAAAAAAAAGTGAGAGAGTGAAAAGGAAGGAAGGTGAAAGAAAGAAACAAACAAAAAAATGCATTTAATTTTAATTGATTTTTTAGAGCAAAATATATTCCACAAAAAGGAAGAAAATAAAGCAACTTTAAATGTCATTTGACTAATAAAATTTAGTTCTTATAGCATCTTTACCTTAATTGGATTGGAGACATTGCTGAACTCTGAATAAATGCATTTGGATCAATGTTAATTGACTTAACTATGAAGTACACATCATAGAGTCACTCACAGTTGGGTAAATTTTAACTCTGGCTTTTCGGACTAGTTCCTTTCCACCCACTCCATATCATTGGATAATGCTTAAAATATGTTATTATTTTAAATGACAACCAGATTCCAAACTTAAAAGATTATGTAACTGGAAACAGCCATAGCCAGTCACTCACATAGGATAAATGGCCAGTTAGACAAAACATAATTTATAGATTCTTAATTATATTTCTGCTTGCTGTTTTGGGTCTTTTGTTCTTTCTGCATATACTCAGGAAAAAAAGATCAAAGAGACACTCATTAGTGTACTATACCATGTCTCCCTTCAAAAAGAAAAAAAAAAAAAAAAAAGAAATGCCAAAGCCCACCAAAGTTGTCAGACCTGGGTTAAGAGAAATGCAAGCTTACTCTCTCAGAAGGAAACAAGATTTGCTAGAAAATGCATTAATTCTTTTTGTTTGTTTCAAATAGCAGCAGCAGCAAAAACATGTTGCCAAAATAAGATGCATAGACACTTCTACCTGGACCTGCCCTCATTACTTAATGATGCTGTTTTGTTGTCTTTATATATTTTAATATGTAATCTGTACCAAAAATATGTTGTATACCATCAAACTGATTTAGATTAGGGAATTTATTGCCATCATGTTATTTAATCTATTTTAACTACTACTCTTTCATCTAAAATAATTATTAATCTCATTTTAGAGCTATGATTAAATGCTCTTCCCCCAGTTACACAAGTAATAAGACAGCTTATGACTGCTTACCATGATTTCACTTCAGAGCCCAGTAATATTCTCTTTTACCCCACAGTCTTAGATCACCCAGTAACATAAAATAAGCACTGAATATCTTTCATTTTACTAAATTTATCTGATAAATATTATAATATATAAAATGTTTATTCCTTCATAGAACAGAGTAGAGATAAGTGTACCAAACATCTTTTTCTTAAAATGTATGTTTGTGTGTGAACTCTGTGGTTAATTATGTATTTATAGTCACTAATAAATGTGGACTTAATAAAACAACTTTCCAGCCTGAAATTATATTTCCCCACCCACAGTTTTAATAGTGAGACATTTAGAATCCAAGAAAAGACACCCCGATTATATCTCCCTACACCTAAGTGACATCTACTCTGACTCACATTCTCTTCCCATTCCAGACAGCAAGGGCTTTGCCATACTCCTGGCATGTGGATAAGCATTGTCACATAGTAGGGCCACTGAAAACTTTTAGTGAATGAAAGACAAAACTTCAGTAAAAGTAAAATATTATTCTTTAAAGTTAAAATTAAGGACTCAGACCCTTTTTTTTTTTTCCAGATGGAAACATTGCTTTTATATGTATTTTAAATTCCATAACACACCTTGCTCTTTTTCCTCCTATCCCTACGCCTTCAGGTGAAATGTCTGTGAAAGGAGGGAAGCTTCTTACCTCCATTAAACAGAAGCCATACTTTCCCCCAGGCACTGAAAGTCACTGTCTTAATTTACTCATTACAATGAATTGTCCTAATACTTACCCTTTGATTGGTAAATAAAGAAAACAATTACAAGTTGCTTGTTAATCAGAGACTTTTCCAGCTGGGAGGAAATTAGCCATTACCCCAGTTAAATCAGTTTACATTCCTTCTCACTTAGTACAGTACTCCAAAGTGGTGTTTTCCTCTGAGGCACTAATGTGGCAGTGATAGCCAGTCTTTAAACTATAGATAACAGAAAACAACCAAAATGTGATTTGTTGTCAGTTACATCTTTTTTCTTGCCCTAACCAATTGATTATTGAACTCATTATGCAGTCGACAGTATTTGAGGACCATCAAGAACCAAGATCAACAAGAAAATAATGCTGTCTGTATTCTCTCTCTTTAGTTTTCTGTTTCTGCAAGCACAATAAAAGTTCTCTTGGTGGAGCACCTGGGTGGCTCAGTCAGTTAAGCATCTGCCTTTGCCTGCGGTCATGATCCGAAGAGTCCTTGGATCAAGCCCCTCATCATCTTCTTCTCCCCTTACTTGCTCTCTCTTTCTTGCTCTCTCTGTCAAATAAATAAATAAATAAATATTTTTTAAAAGTTTTCTTTGTGAGGACTATGACTCAGTCATCCTAGTATAAAAAATCCAAAATAAGAACAGAGCCCAGCACATATGAAGGACAGTAGGTAAATATTCATTGAATAAATATTGTCACTTACCTTATGCTGTGAGAAATGGTGATACGAAAATCAAAAGCATGGTCCAAATCCAGTTTGGGTTCAATTAGGTCAAATTCACTTCAGATGAAAAGCCAGTGCTTCAGAATGTATAGTTAGAAATAAGTTTATGACCTTACCTTGGATTTGCATTAGACTATGATTTTGAAAACAAGCCCAATAAAATATAGTGGGGGAGGAAGGATTTTCTTCTTTTATTGTAGGTTCTTTGTCTGGCCTAATAATTCATTTGAGATAAGACAGATTAACAAGACAAAAACAAATTTAATTATGTATGTATAGGAACCTAATGAGATAGGAAAGGTTCTCCAACAGCCAGGCAACTGAGGTTTATATACCATTTTTAAAGAGAAAGGGGTAAGGGTATGGGACTTCAAAGGAGAAGAAAATTCCTAGGAAGATTGGACGAGCATGTTTGCAATGCCAGGTGAAGAAATCTTTCTGATGTAAAAGTTATTTCTGTAGCTCTTTCCTGGCATAGGCATCCAATCTAAATTCTTTTAGGGAGCTGAGGTGGAGGTAAAATGCCCTTTCTGAATCTGTTTGGCCTGAATTGTTTTCAGCAAACAATAAACCACATGCCAAAAAGACATATTCAGAGTGGTCTACCTTGAACTCCATTAATATCTCGCTGGTCAGAAGACTCAGGTCTACTTCTGAGAAAACTTGTATTGCCCAAATCTCTGAGATTCCATTTTTTCATTCTTAAGTTTCTGATCTGCTGTGGATTGTTCCTGTTAGTATAAAAGAATATAAGGAATATGGAGTTCATTTTACAAACAAAAAGGTAGAGTGTTATCTATACTTTGTGTTGTACAGTGAAACCGCTAGTGACCTCTGAGTGAGAACTCCTGAGTTGGAACCACTGGCTGAGAAAAATGACTTAATGACTTGGAACAACTCATTTGTCAACTCTTAAGTGAGGACATGCATTTAGCGATTCCTTTTAGTCATGGTACTCTGATTCTGGCTGGAGTTAGGATTTTTAGACATAAAGCAAAATAGCCCTAAACCTAATCTCATCCATGTAACTGTTTGGAATCATTTTAAACAACTGTAGTATCTCTTCAACAAAGATTCTGTGAGAGTCACAGAGTAATTTTAGAATTTTTATCTGATTTTGTAGCCATTGCTGGGTGTGGTGGGGGTGGGGGGCTGCTAATGAGAAAGGACCGTTGCTATTTACTTTTGTATTCTCTACCTTTATTTCTTCTGAATATAGTCTGTTTATTATGGGTTATTTATCAGAATCTAAAACACTATGCTCAGGAGAGGATTCTTTCAATAGAATCTAGAGTTAAATTATTTTTAATATTAAAACCAGGATAAATAGATTTATTTTCAATAAGAACCATGAAGTTAGAAGAAAATTGACAGTCTTGTAAAGTCCTTAAAGATAATTAGAAAAGTAAAAACAAACGAAAAACAATGTTCTATGTTATAGCACAAGGGGGGAATTGGATTGATTGTAAAAATACCTTTTAGAGAAGAAAAAATGAGGAGTTACATAAGACTGGTCTATGAGTGGTTGCTTCTAATGTATTCTAGCTCTGTAACATTTAATTCCCACTGTAATAAAGCTCATTAACTGTAATCAGGAATCTGATGTTTGCCAAGTATCATAGAGCCCTTTTCCTAGTGTACTTTATTTAATGGTTTAAATAAGTATTGGGCTGCTGCTTGCACATTTAAACTCAAAAGACAAATTTTTAAATATCCAGTATAGCAAGCATTCCCCTGCTATTATCATATATTTAAACATTAACTTAATTAGATTCTTCCTGTGGGTTTTTTTTTTTTTTTTTTTTAATTTTCACTACTGAATTTATATATCATTGGTTAAAGTTTTGGTGCGCACTTCTCTTTAGCCAAATTGTTGATTCTTTTCTTAAAAATTTTTATTAAAATATAATTCATATACCATCTAATTTGCCCATTTTAATTCTACAATTCATTGGTTTTTAGTATATCCACAGAATTGAGCAACTATAATAAAAATGATTTTTGAGTACTTCCCTATAAGAAATCCATATGCCCATCAACAGTCATTCCCCATTTCCCACTATTCCTAGTCTTAGGTCCCCACTAATAAACTTCCCATTTCTACAGATGTGCCTGTTTTGGACATTTTGTGTAAATGGAATCCTACCACTGTGCTTTTTTGTTACTGGCTATTTTCAATTATCCTAATGCTTTCAAGGTTTACCCATATTGTAGCATTATCAGTTCTTCCATTTTTATTGCTGAGTATTATTTAATTATGTGGCTATACTGCATTCTGTTCCATTCATCAGTTGATGGACATCTGGATTGTTTCTTCTTTTGGACTATTACAAATAATGCTTCTATTTCATAACTGATCTGTGCTCTTAAAGTTAAAATTGAACCAATTAACCTGCACTGTATAAACCCAAGTCACTCTCCTGTGACAAAATACTTCTTACCTCCAGTGTTTCAGGCTCTTTTAAATCTGGGTTTGAGAGATCAGATTAAAATGCTCTGTAAATTGCTGTAGTATAGAAATAATTAGTATCCTTTGGGGACATTGCAGGGTTTTGAAGTTCAGAAGAGGCCATTTTTCTGCTCACAAAGTGAAGATTTTTCTTCCATAATGTTCCATATACTTGACATAATAAATGTGAAGGTTTGGGAGGCTCTGGTGTTATTTATGAAAACAGAAAAATATGTATTCAAAAATGTCCCCCCAAAAACTATTAAAAATATTTAAGCTTACCACTTCATAAGTTTACTGCAAAGACCATAACTTTTAACAAAGATTTAAAAAGGCACTATTGATAAACCATATAAATGTGGGCACATGCCATGCTAACTAAAACAGGTGGGGAAATACTTTTTGCAGTATCTGGTAAGCAGTTAATTCACTAATTAACATTATAGCTATTCTAAAGAGTAGAATCTGCCACTAAAAGATCTGGAACTCTCAAGGTCATTCCCAAGGACCATTTTATTATTATTATTATTATTAAGAATTTTATTGTCTTATTTTTTAAAAAATTAATTACAGTGTAGCCAACATACAGTATTATATTAGTTTCAGATATACAATATAGTGGTTCAGTGGTTCCGTATATCACTCAGGGTCATCAAAGATAACTGTAGTTGTAATCACCGTAATCTATTTCACCTATTCTCCCACCCACCTCCCCTCTGGGAACCATCCATTTGTTCTCTATAGTTGAGTCAGTTTCTTGGTTTGTCTCCCTCTCTTTTCCCTTCTTTTTGTTTCTTAAATTCCACATATGTGTGAAATCATAAGGTATTTGTCCCTCTGACTGGCTTTCACTTAGAGTACTACTCTCTAGGTCCATCCATGTTGCAAATGGAAAGATTCATTCTTTTTCTGGCTGATTAATATTCTATTGTATGCATATACCACATTTTCTTTATCCCTTCATCTATCAATGCATCCGTAAGCTGTTCCCATAGTTTGGTTATTGTAAATACTGCAGTAAACATAGAAGCCCATATACTCCTTCAAGTTAGGTTTTTCATATTTTGGGGGTCAGTAGTGCAATTCCTGAATCATACAGTAACTCTTTCTGAGAAACCTCCATACTGTCTTCCACAGTGGTTATACCAGTTCACATTCCCATGAACAGAATGCTATTTCTCCACATCTTTGCCAACATTTGCTGTTTCATTCATATATATATATATATATATATATATATTTTTTTATTTTTTTTTTTTTTTTTTTTTTTTTTTTAGCCATTCTGACAGGTGTGAGTTGATACCTCATTGTAGTTTTGATTTTCATTTCCCGGATGAATAGTGATGCTTAGCATCTTATATGTCTGTTGGCCATCAGGATGTCTTTTTTGAGGAAATGTCTTTTGTCCATTTTGATACTGGATTATATTTTGGGGGGGTATTGAGTTATATAAGTTCTTTATATATTGTGGATACCAATCCTTTATTGTATATGTCCTTTATAATTATATTCTCCCATTCTGTAGGTTATCTTTGAGATATGTCTGTGCATATGTTCTTTTGCTGTGCAGATTTTTATTTTGATTTGGTCCCGAAAGTTTATTTTTGCTTTTGTTTCTTTGCCTCAGGAGAAATATCTAGAAAGATTTGTTATCACCGGTGTCAGAGAAATTACTGCCTGTGCTCTCTTTTAGGATTTTTATAGTTTCAGGTATATTCTGGTCTGTAATCCATTTTGAGTTTAGTTTTAGTATGGAATAAGAAAGTGGACCAGTTTCATTCTTTTGCATATTGCTGTCCAGTTCTCCCAGCACTATTTATTGAAAAGAATGTTTTTCCTGTTGCATATTCTTTCCTCCTTTGTCTGAAATTAACTGACCACATAATTGTGGATTTATTTCTGGGCTCTCTATTCTGTTTCATTGATCTATGTATCTATTTTTGTGCCAGTACCATACTGTCCTAATTACTACAACTTTGTAATGTAATTTGAACCCTAGAATTGTTACACCTCCAGCTTTGTTTTTCTGTTTCAAAATTGCTTTGACTATTCAGGGTCTTTTGTGGTTCCATAGAAATTTTAGGACCTTTTCTTCTAGTTCTGTGAAAAATTCTGTTGGCATTTTGAATGGGAATGCATTAAATATGTAGATTACTGGGGTATCTGGGTGGCTCAGTTGGCTGAGCATCTGACTCTTGATTTGGCTCAGGTCCTGATCTCAAGGTTGTAAGATCAAGCCCCACACAGGGCTCTGCACTGAGCAGAGATACTGCATGAGACTCTTTTCTCTCCCACTGTACTTCCCCCTGTTCATACTCTTTCTGTCTCAAATAAAATATATATTTTTTAAATCCATAGATTGCTCTGAGTAGTATGGACATTTTAACAGTAATTATTCTCCTAATACATAAGCATGGAATGTTTTTCCATTTCTTCAGTTTCTTTCATCAGTGTTTTATAATTTTCAGAGTAGAGGTCTTTCACTTCCTTCATTAAGTTTATTCCTAGGTATCTTACTGTTTTTGGTGTAATTGTAAATGGGACATTTTCTTAGTTTCTCTTTCTGCTGCTTCATTATTGAAGAAATGTAATAGATTTCAATATATTGATTTCATATCCTGCAACCTTACTGAATCATCAGTTCTAGTAGTTTTTTGGTGGAGACTTTAGGGCATTTTATGTATCATATCATTTGCAAATAGTGAAAATTTGACTTCTTTACCTATCTGGATGCCTTTTATTCATTTTTCTTATCTGTTTTCTGTGGCTAGGACTTTCAGCACTAGGTAGAGTAAAGGTGGTTAGAGTGGATATCCTCTTGTCTTGTTCTTGACCTTAGGGAAGAAGTCTGTTTTTCACTAATAAGTATGATGTTAACTGTGGGTTTTTCATATAATGTTTCTATTATTTTAAGGTATGTCTTCCTCTAAACCTACTCTGGTGAGGGTTTTTACTTGGAATGAATGTTGTATTTTGTCAGCTGCTTTTCCTGTCTATTCAAATGCTCATATGGTTTTTATCCTTTCTCTTATTGATGTGATGTATCATGTTGATTGATTCATCATTATCAACCACACTTGCATCCCAGCAAGAAATCCCACTTGATTGTGATGGGTGATTATAATATATTATGGAATTCAGTTTGCTAGTATTTTGATGAGGATTTTTGCATCTGTGTTCATCACATATATTGACTTGAAGGTCTCTTAATTTTCTCTGTTGTTTTTAACTGGTTTTGGAATCTAGGTAATGCTGGTCTCAAAGAATGAATTTGGAAGTTTTCTGTCCTCTTCTATTTTTTGGAATAGTTTGGAGACAATAGGCGTTAATTCTTCTTTAAATGTTTAGGTAGAATTCCTCGGTGACACCTTCTGGCCCTGGACTTTTGTTTGTTGGGAGTACTTCCAATTCATGAAATTCACTTTCAAAGCCTACTACTACGGGACCTGTCTTCCTCATGCAGGCTTCCCAGTGCGATAGCTCATTTTCTTGCCCTTCTTGTTGCCTACAGCCACCTCCTTCGCCTGCATGGGCAGCTGTGGTCTGTTTTGTTCTTCATCTTCGCTCTTCCAGCCATCTTCAGTGTGTCCTCTTCTCTGCCCTCAGAGTTTGTTTTGCCAGTCTTTGGGTCACACTAACACTTAAGGTCACTTCATTATTCACACTGATGTGAGTGTTATCTAAGTTATATTCACAGAATACGGTGAGCTCAGAGTCCTCTTACTCTGCCATCTTCTTCAGGGGTGAGTACAATAAGGAAAAAAAAAAAAGAGGAGGCTGCCTAGGTGATGTAGGGGTATTTAAAATAATATCTGCGTGGTAGATCAAGTTAAGTAGTGTTAGGGGAAGTTCAACTTTGCTCTTAGTAAATATACCTTTACCTTTTGTTTAAGTCATTTATTTTTTTTGTTTCTATCACCTTTTATTTCTATTGCCTTCTCTTTCTTATATGAGCCTCAACATTTATAAAAGATATTTCACCCATTCAATAGCACTCTGGACAGAGGAAAGTTAAGAATCAATTATGTAATGACTTTAAAGGACTCCTATATCCATTCAAACAAAGACACAACAATGATATGAAAATGCCTGCCGGCTTGTTTTTGAATTAGCATTGTCAAACCTAATAAGCTCCCTGATAGTTTTACCTTCAGCTCCTGAACAACTTTGAGATGAATCAATGAGCAGCCAATAAGCTTATCTAGAATTCTTATATTCAAGATTTTAAAATTAGAAATGGCTTAGTAACGGGAGGTGTTACATGCTCCATGAATCCAAAAGGGAGGCATAATTGAGTAATTAAGCTGACTGCTTTGGCTTTTCTGAGAGCAATGGCTGTGTCCATAAGAAGAAATAAAGATTTTTAAAATTCCGATAGCCCCATCTGGACAATTGAGGAACAATATTAACTGTTTAAAGAACTAAATTTATTTTAGTTTTCTGGTAGGAGACAAAAGACTTATTTAAATTCATCACAAAGGATCTTATTCATTCTTTTCTGATGCTGTTGTTTTTAATTTATTTTTTACCTCTATTTTCTTTTTCCTGATTGTTACTTTAAAAATTTTCATTCGTACCAAAAATTTCAAGTAGTTCAAAAAACAGCTATACTTAGATTAAATAATTTATTTTATTTTACTTAAACTACCTTTACTTAGATTAAACAATTTATATTTTGCCACATTCGATTTATTTCTCTCCAAATATAAATGTTGATATGTACATGACAGGTAGATGATAGATTAGACAGATAAAAATTAATTTGTAAATTGGGATTCACACAATGAAGACTGCCCTGTGGGCCTGCCCACATTACAAATCTAGACCCAAGTCAACCTTCATTTAGGGATACATCTGCCCCCAAATCCTAACTTACACCAATCACAATCTTCCCTTTTTCTTTTTCATTTTTATTTTTTTTTTAATTTAAATTCAATTAACCAACATCATTAGTTTCTGATGTAGTGTTCAGTGGTTCATCATTTGCATATAACACCCACTGCTCATTCTTAATACCCATCACCCAGTTACCCCATCCCCCTACCCACTTCCCCTTCTGCAACCCTCAGTTTGTTTGCCAGAGTCCAGAGTCTCTCATGGTTTGTCTTCCTTTCTGTTTCTCCCATTCGGTTTTCCCTCCATTCCCCTCTGATCCTCTGCACTATTTTTTATATTCCACATATGAATGAAACCGTATGATAATTGTCTTTCTCTGATTGATTTATTTCACTTAGCATAATCTCCTCCAGTTCTGTCCATGTTGATGTAAGTGGTAGATATTCATCCTTTCTGATGGCTGAGTAATATTCCATTGTATATATAAACATGTCATCTTCTTTATCCATTCATCTGTTGAAGGACATCTGGGCTCTTTCCACAATCTGGCTAGTGTGGACATTGCCGCTATGAACATTAGAATGCAGCTGCTCATTTTTTTTTTTTTTACTACGTCGGTATTTTTGGGGTAAATACCCATCTTCCAACTCAGCCTTAGCAATCTTACCTTACCCTAGAAAATAGGATCTTCTAGCCTTCTAAGGAAATCTCTAACCTCCTAGCCAATCATGCTGTGTTTCCATGTTGCTTCTTACTCTTTATAAAACTCATTTTTATGTCAAATTCCTTGAGAGTGGTACTCTATGGCTTATGAGGCACTATACTCCCCCAATCCATGGATTATTTCTCATGAATAAAGGACGTCAAAGTTGTTACTAGATTGTTTTATCATTTGATAATAACAGATGATAAATAAATGGATGGAGAGATACAGATTTTTGCTAAACTATTAGAAAGTGAGTGACAGACATTTCCTAAGAAGTGCACTGTAGGGGAGGAAAAATAATTTTCCATTTATCCCTCTAGGTTCTTTGCTGAGATCCTTCTTAATAAAAGATTAAGAGGAGAAAAACAAAATAAGTTTAATTTAACATGTATAGCTCCTGTATAAATGGGAGAGACCAAGGAAAACTGAATAACTCCATGAAATGGCCCAACCCACTACCAAAATAACAACCCCAGCTAAAGCCAAAAGATATTGGGGTCTGGGAAACCAATTATAAGAGGCTAACAGGAAAAGCTCACTAAACAAGTATAGGATTAGTGTGCTTTTTCCCTTAAGGTTCTTAAGATTTAGTCATTATTCTCTTCCTGGTACAAAGAAAGCGTATACCCTTAAAAATGGAAATTTCCCTTATAAATGTAAATATCTCTTATGAGAGGGTAAGTTCTACTTTGTTTTAAGAGTTTTTTCCTATGTCTGCCACTTCTTAAAAATAATCAGCATAAAATAATTCTATGCCAAAGAGGCAATTTTTGAGGTGGCAAATTCTCTTATTTAATATTTCCAATGAAATAATAATAAAATTAAAACACTCAAGAAATTTACTATTGTTATGGTATTATCTAATATTCAGTCCCTATTTAAGCTTCTACAATTTCTTGATAGTTGTTATTCTTTAATTTACATACCAATTACGTTTTGTGTATTTTGTTGTTATGTCTCTTTCCTTTTCTCTAATCTAGATCACTATCTCCATTTCATTTAATAACAATGGCATTTTTGAAAGTCTGGATAAGATTTTGTTTGTTTTTAGGAGGCCAGTTAATTTAGGCTTATTTCCATTATTTTCCTCATGTTAGGTACAGGTCAAAAGGTTTTGGTAAAAATACTATGTAGGTGATGTTTCTTCCCTCAGCACATACCATAAGTAGGTATATGATGTTAATCTGATTAATCTGTTACAGAATGTTAATTTTCTTTTAAAATATTTAAGTTTTAGAGAGGAACATACACTGATATCCTAGATATTGGCAAATTGCCTTAAAAATGGAGACCAATTAATTTCACATCAGAAGTGTATGAGAGGAGCACCTGGGTGGCTCAGGGTGTTAAACCTATGCCTTCAGCTCAGGTCATGATCTCAGCCCTGCATCGGGCTCTCTGTTTGGCAGTCTCTGCCTGCCTCTCTACCTACTTGTGATCTCTCTCTCTCTCTCTGTCAAATAAATAAATACAATCTTTAAAAAAAAAAAAAGTATGAGAGTTCCATGTTGACATCATCTTTGTAAAAATTATAAATCCAACTTTTTTTGTATGTATGCAAATGATACCTCATTTTATAAAAAAAAAAATAGAATTTCTTTGATTTCTGATGGAAAATGGTGTTTTTCCAATCTTACAAATGGCTATCCAAAGATACTCTGAGGGATCTCCTGCTGAGGATTTTACTTCTATCTTTTGTTAATTTTTCCACTGAATGGGTTGTATTTTCCTTACCTACTTTCAAAGATCCATTATATATTGTGAAAACTAGTATTTTATCTGATTTCAGTATATTCAAATAACATATCATTTCAAATATCTCCTCTCTGTATGTAACTGATCTTTTAACATTGTGCATGCTGCTTTTGCTATTTTCATTGTTATAGCTATGATAATGTTCATCTCTGGTAATAGTTTCTTCTCCTTGACATTATTCATTTATTTTACATTGTATGTGCCATAGATATTCTTGCCCCTTTATTGTTTTATATAAATATTATTATATTATCAGTCTAATTTCTTGAAATATACTATTTGATTACTTACTGGGAATTACATGAGGTTTGAATTTTTTAAAAAATAATTGATTTATACTTACTATTGAATCATTTAGGTCATAAATATTTACATATTACACTATTGGTTTGGATCTAATTCTACAGATGTCAAAAAATGTTATAATTTTTCAAGAAAACATTGGCTTTTCTAGTATTTTCAAAATCTTATTTGCCTATATTTTGGGGGGTAAGGGAAAATTTTCATTTTTCTCACGGTTCCACATTATTTGTTTTCTGTGTATAAGAACAATCCTGCTGGGCAGGGAGACCGATGTGGGACTTGATCTCAGAACTCTGGGATCATGACCAGAGCTGAAGGCAGACACTTGCACAACTGAGCTACCCAGGTGTCCCCAAGATATATCTGTATTTATTACTGGGTTATTTTGTCTTATTGATTTGTAGAAGTTAATTTTATACTCTACATGTTATTTTTTTATAGACTATATGTATTGTAAAAGTTTTTTACAAATTTTATAAGCAAACGTTCTTAACTTTAGTGAGTCCAAATTAACAGTCCTTTCTTAAATGACCAGACATTTTACATTCTCTATAATAAATTTTTGTCTTGCCAAGAACATGAAGATATTATCCTATAATTTCTTCTGTAAGCCTTACTATTATTATTTCTTATTTTTATATTTTATTTATGTATTTTTATTAAATATTTTTCATACTAGGATATATTCACTTATTTAGGTATTTAGATTCATTTTTTTATATAAATACATTCTTTATGGCATGAGCTAGGGATAAGAATTTATAATTTTCTAAATGGATATTTTAGTATTGATTAAAAATGTATTTTGCCAATTGAATTGTAGTCATGCTCTTTCCTGTACCCTATTTTCCTCCTTGCTTTTGTTTTTCAAGAATGTCTTAGGTATTTTAGATTACTTATATGTTCACAGAAATTTTAGAATACGTGTCAATTCTCACAAAAGTAAAAACTATAAATGTAAATCTATTACTTTGAAAATTTGCAAGTACTTCATTTTATTAAAAAATCCATTATTATTAAAACCTACTAGTAATCTTTTCCATTTCAATCCATTTATATTTATTTGGAATTTTTTTTTTAAGCTCTCATTTATTTATTTGAGAGAGAGACAGAGAGGGAACACAAGCAGAGGGAGTGGGAGAGGAAGAAGCAGGCTTCCCCACAAACAGGGAGCCCAATGTGGGATTGGATCCCAGGACCCTGGGATCATGACCTGAGCAGAAGGCAGATGGCAGATGCTTAACAACTGAGCCATCCCTCAGTTCATTTATACTGTTGACAGCTATACATACAACTAATCCTGCAATACTCTATATTTTTTTTTACCTTTACTATTTTTCCATGTCTTTTTTTTTTTAAGATTTTATTTATTTATTTATTTATTTATTTACTTATTTGACATAGAGAGAGATAACAAGTAGGCAGAGAGGCAGAGAAGGCTCCCTGCTGAGCAGAGAGCCTGATGCAGGGCTCCATTTCAGGACCCTGAGATCATGACCTGAGCTGTAGGCAGAGGCTTTAACCCAGTGAGCCACCCAGGCATCCTTGAACAGGATTGTATTATATCCAATTTCTAAAACATTCATATTATAGCTCATAAACTTTCAGTTAGTTAACCATTGGTTGTCTATAATTCTTTGATGAATGACTTTTTGTTTATTATTTATAATAATCTCATGTCTGATGTTAACCATTTTTCCAAACTTCTTGCTATTTAGTATCTCAAACAGATCTTTTGCATCCTTTGTCATTTATATACTTAGAATTTATTTTATGTTTTGTTAGCACATTAACATGCTTACCTTGAAATAAAAAAATGAAGTACACTTTACTTAAGCATTCACTCTTTTTTTCTCTTTGGAATCTTATTTTGAGGAAGAAGTATAAAAAACTATTATAAAAGAAAACATTCATTAAATGCTTATAGGATTTGTAGAAGCCTGTCATATACTATAAACTTCTAAATAGGAAAAATTACATTAGAAAGTTAAAATTAGGCTTTTTAATATTTACAATAAATTTTTCCATTAATAGACTGAATTATTATCTCTTACTGTAGGCCGTTTTTTAAATAGCATATTTAAATAATCTAACTAAAGAGATTCTTCTGTCTCTGGTTAAATATCCTGGGTTGATAACTAATTAGCTATTGTTTGTGTCAATTGATTATATTATTACACATCTGATCATATTAAGCTCTCTGTAGAAAAGCAATGTTAACTCTATATAAGATAACTGTATCACAGACACCTAGAGAACTGAGAATATCAGAAACAAATATTTTCAAGATAGAAGACCTTCCCCTATCAGAATTTTTTGATTAATGACGCCAAGTAGGTTTGGTATGAGTGTTTCTTTCTCCTTTTCTTAACTACATAAAAAACACTGCATACATATATACACATGTGTGTGTATGTGTGTGGTATTTTAAACTTTTTTTATTAATTTTGTATTAATTTCAGCTTAAGTACTTTAAGTATTTCTTGTAAGGATAATTCAATACTGATGAACTCCTTTAGTTTTCCTTTGGAAATCTCTCTCTCTCTCTCTCTTTGTTTTTTTTTCATGTCTGGATGATATTCTTACTAAATAGAGTATTCTTTGTTGAAAGAGTTTTGATTTGGGGGTTTTTTAAAGCACTTTGAGTATGTTATGCCACTATTTCTGGCTTGCAAAATTTCTGCTGAGGAGTCTGCTTATAGTCTTAAGGGGTTTCTTTCATACATGACAATTTGTTTTTCTCTTGTTGCTTTTAAGAGTCTCTCCTTGTCTTAAAGTTTTGACATTTTGATTATAGTGTGGCTGTCTTTGGGTTCATCTTGTTTGGAACTCTGTGGGATTCTTGGATCTGGATGCCTGTTTCCTTCCTTAGGCTAGGGAAGTTTTTAGCCATTATTTCTTCAAGTAAGTGTTCTGCACCCCCCCCCCCCGCCCTTTTTCTGTCTTCTCTGTCTGGGACCCCTATACTACAAATGTTGTTTCACTTGTTATTGCCCCAAAGGTCCCTTAGGTTTTCTTCATTTTTAAAAATTATCATTATTTTTTTTTCTTTTTGCTGCTCTGTTTGGTGAATCTCATTCCTTTATCTTTTTGCTCACTTATCTATACTTCTAGTTTTCCAATCTGATGCTGAAGCCCTCCAGTGTATTTTTCAGTTTAAGTTATTGGATTCTTCAGTTCTGTGACTTCTTTTTGGTACTTTCTTACGTTTTCTCTTCGTTGAAATTCTCACTGTACTCATCCATTCTTCTAAGTTTAGTGAGCATCTTTATAACCATTACTTTGAACTCTTTATCACATTATTTATCTCTGTATCATTATTTCTTATTCTTATTCTTTTGTTTGAGACATATCTCCCTGTTTCCTCATTTTATTTTACTCTTTGTGTTTATTTTTATGTATTAGCTGAAATAGCTACCTGTCTTAGTCTTGAAGGGGTAGCTTTGTGTAGGTGACAATCCCTCTTTGCCCTAGCTCTTGGTTGTCTCTCAAACTTTAGTGACTATTTGAATCATATGATTTATTCTTGGTATAATCCTATTGTTGAGTATTTGTCAAGATCTGTCAGTGATCCAAAGAGAAGAACCTCATTTACCACCTAGTTTCAGACTGATTAGAAGACCCTCAGGCAGCAGCTTTGGTAGTATGCAAATATATACTGTCCTGTGAGGCCATAATTGTAATCCCTTTTGGCCTCCAGGCCAGGAGATCTGTAAGTATCCCTTGGTTAATAATTGCATCCTCACAAGCCCCAGCCAGGAGGAAGAACATTACAACTGCTCTTGCTCATGCTCTCTGTGATGTGGGAAACAGAGGCAGAAGAAAATCATTAAAATTCCTTATCTATTGACAAGCCCTTGAAACAGACAGAGTGGCTCTCCCCTGGGGACTTAACTGCCCTCACCTTGAGGTTTTGCTAAGGACAGTCCTAGCCTGACCAACCCCCTACCCTGACAGGTCCAACCAGGATCCTGTAAGTCTACTTTAACAATTCCTTTAGGAAACTTCATCTCTAAACCTCCAAGATAGTGTCGAGAATCATTCCCAAGCATATGGTCCACTGATATACATCTAAAGGGTCTCACAAGAAGATTTTTATTACTGGTAATGAATAACCTTTTCCCCAGATAATAGCTAGCCCATCAAGGTCCTGGAGACCTTGCTTCCAAAATTTCTTAGACACTTACATCATCCATAATCCTCTTTGTCCTCACCCACCTCTGAGTCTGCCCCTACTCTGCCTTTAGAAACTCTGGCTATAATCTGGTTCAGGGTCCAAGTCCCTACTCTGCTGTGTCAGGTATACTTGGACCAAGCTTAAGCTTGTCAAATAAACCCTCATGTGATTGCATCAGTGTTGGCTCCTTGGTGGTCTCTCGGATGCGAAAACTCAGGTATAACACTCTGGTCTCAGCAAGTGCTGCAACCACTTGTGTCCACTCATCCCAGGCAGTGGGAGGATGCTGCATTTGAGTTCACCAACCTGTGTTGGCCGGCTACATGGAAAGTGTCACAATGGCATCTGCCAGTGTCTGTGTCTCCTGAGAACATTTTAACAGTTCCCCACTCCTCCAGCCAGTGCCCCCAGACCAGAGAATTAATCTCTTCCAGTTATAATCTAGGAGCTTTCCAGACTGCTCTTTTTTTGCTGGGTCTTGGGGTGAGTGAGACCATATGCATGCCCTCCAAGAGAGAGATTGGTTTCCTGTAGGTTTTGAAACCCTTGCACATTAGGCCTGTTGGTTTTCCAAGCCAGATGTTCTGGGACTCATCTTTCCAGTGTAGATTCCTGGATCCAGGGTGGTCAACATGGACTGTAAACCCCTTGCTTTCCTCAGAGAAGCACTTCTCTGCTACAATCCCTCCCTATAGTGTGTTGCCACTTGGGTGATGTGGGTGGGGTGGGGTTTTGAAACCATGTCTCTGCCTCTCTAACCTGATGGATATAATCCTTTTGTGGAGAGCATTTAATCAGGTTTTCAGTCTTTTTCAGATGGAAACGATCCATATGCAGCTGTAGATTTGGTGCCTCTGTGGGAGGAGATGAGTTCAGGATGTTCCTGTACTATCATCTTGTGTGCCCCCAGCTTTATTTTTTAAAGTAATTTTCCCCTTTTACATCTTATTATCTGGGGGAAAAAATGATAAGAACCCAAGGCAATGAATCTCCTATATTCCTTGAAGCCTCTTCATCAAAATACATCACATCATTAGAAGTTTTACTCTTCTGAAACAGTGCTGCTCCATTCCTCTTTTAATTAGTCATCTCATTGGTATCTCTGAGCATTTCCCAAAACAAGATTTTGTGTTGGGATGAATAACCTGCTCTCTCTGTTCATCTCTCAGTTTTATCCATCTAAAAAGACCATAAAATTTGGGCAATCTCTCCTTAAATAATTAAAGGAACAATTAGTTATTTACCTAGTGTTTCATTTTTATTTCTCATCATACTAATTCATCATACTTTTACTTGTACTTTATATAGGTTATGCAATACATGTAGAATCTTAGTCTGTACCATGAAAAACAATCCCATTTTATTAGTCATATGGTTATAAAATCACATGTATAAAACTATAAAATTATAAGTTTAAAGTCATTAACTTGTGTCCTGTTAAATATATTTTACATCTTCATTTATATTTAAACAGAAAAGGGACTATTCACTAATACTGACAAAGAGAAATAAGATCTTGTTTAGCTTGGGAGAAAAAAAGGAACCCATATAAGCATAAATATTCTTGTAAAATCTCATACATATGTATAAAGGAAAAATCCACTTAAAATTTAATAGGGCATGGTATCATTAGTAAAAATAGGAAAGAATTAGATCTTGATACTATTCCCTTCTATTGACAGAGACAAGTACATTTTAACAGATAAAAAAGCATACCTCTGAAAGTTTTTTGATTTTTAGTGGATGTGGTTTGGAGTAGATATTTTAACAAGGCTTTTAGTGAGATTTTGGACATGCAAATTTGCCCTGAACTGGGTAGGGAATAGAGAACTAAATTTTTCCTACACTGAAGTAAGAGGATGAGTTTCCATTGGCAGGATGAAGGAGCATAGACAGGCTGAAAGATAATTTAGAAGTAAGATCAGTTTGACTTTGGAATTGATGAAGTTTTAGAATACAGGTTCTGTTCAGTGGGGTGAGGTCTGGAGCCGGTGACCAAGAAAGAATTCTTGAGACATCTTTTGTGCAGAATGGTGGTTTATTAAGGCAGGGGGACAGGACCGATGGGCAGGAAGAGCTGCTGCCCTGGGGTTGTGAGGGGTGACAGGTTTTGTACCATGGGGGTGGGGGAAGTAAGGAAAAGGGAGATTTCTATAGAACTTTTATATGTTAAAGAGGATCTATCTATAGGATACAAGATATCAGAGGCCTTGCCATTGCCAAGGTCATTTTGCCCTTTTTAGCAAGCTATTAAGATAGTTGGGAGATTCCTGAAGAATGTCAAATATGTCCCACCCAGGAGTAGGGGTTGGGGAGAGGTTGCAAGGTGTCAGTCTTTTGCTTTGTCCTCAGCCAGCCTTCTGTTCCCTCATCAGAATGGTGAAGTTCCCCTGCATTCTCACTTGCACAACTGGGTGGATAGTGACACCTTTCCCTGAAATGGAAATATGGAATGGAATCCACATTAGGACAAAAACATGTGCTAAACCCTGATGCTAAGAGAATTGCAAATGGGACTCCTCAATGTATGCTCAGTGGAAATTATAGAGTGGGATGGGGGGAAGGGTCTAGAACTAATCCTTGAGGAATTTCATAATTAGCAACTTGGCAAATGGTGGGTATCGAAAGAAAGTGGATACTTAGCTCACTGCAGCCTTTATAAAATTTATTCTAAAACATTGATTGAAAGGAGGAAAAGGATGCCCGTTTCTTTAAAGACTAAAATAGATTTGCAGTTGTAGACTGAAATTTAGTAAAGTATTTTCTTCCACAAAGGAGCATCCATCTTGTACTCTTTGCAGGTATGTTCTGTTGAACAAACTTCACTTGCCCACAATAGAACATACTCTTCAAAGATGCCTTTTTCTCTATTATTTTCTATAGTTACTGTGGACACTCTCTCAATTGCATATCCTGATTCAGTACTGTAACAAAATTTTCTTTTTATTTCTTTCTTCCCTTTTTTTTCAAAGATTTTATTTATTTATTTGACAGGCAGAGATCACAAGTAGGCAGAGAGGCAGGCAGAGAGAGAGGAGGAAGCAGGCTCCCTGCCGAGCAGAGAGCCTGATTTGGGGCTTGATCCCAGGACCCTGGGATCATGACCT
Organism: Mustela nigripes; assembly: GCF_022355385.1. NCBI lineage: Eukaryota > Metazoa > Chordata > Mammalia > Carnivora > Mustelidae > Mustela > Mustela nigripes. Next base: position 55,219,125 of record NC_081561.1, read on the forward strand.
GAGCTGACGGCAGAGGCTTTAACCCACTGAGCCACCCAGGTGCCCCCACAAAATTTTCTTTAAATGCATTTTTTAAATAAATTTTCTCATGCTTTAAGGAGATAAGGAGGATTAACAACTAAAGGTTTTTATATAAGTCAAAGATAATTTGGAAATTCTTCAGGATTCTTCTCCTGCATCCTAAACATAAAGTAAACAGAATATAAGATTTGGACCTATGAGTAGCAGGCAAACTATGATAGCTACCAATATATGGACATGACCACACACCACAGGAGGACTGCTCAGTGGAAAGATTTGGGCAGAAAGCCAATGGAACTATTGATGACTTCTACTGAACATCTTAATACTAAAGGTACTTGGGTAGGTGCTTTTCAGGACAAGATTTTTGGACACAAAGGAGCTGACATCATAATAAATATACAGTTATCACACATAGATCAATAAAGTCAAAGAACTTCATTAAACAGATATAACCTTAAGAAAAATAACAGCCTTAGAGAAAAAATATATTTCCTTGCTAAAAGACAGTAGATTTTTTATCTAGAAAGAATTACCCTGCCAGTAAGTCAGCTCCTTCCTATGAGGACCTTGACTTTATTGAGGGCATCCTGGAAGGTGCTCTTGTTCCCTGGACTACCTCAGGGCATCTGACAAGGGTTTCTCTTTCTCCTTCCTTTCCTCCATTGTACCAAGTGACTCCAGATTGAAGAATTAAGGTAGTTAGTAATGGGGGTGCCTGGGTGGCTCAGTGTGTTAAGCCGCTGCCTTCGGCTCGGGTCATGATCTCGGGGTCCTGGGATCGAGTCCCGCGTCGGGCTCTCTGCTCAGCAGGGAGCCTGCTTCCCTTCCTCTCTCTCTGCCTGCCTCTCTGCCTGCTTGTGATCTCTCTCTGTCAAATAAATAAATAAAATCTTAAAAAAAAAAGGTAGTTAGTAATGATTATATTACAAATAGAAGAGATTATAAGTACCTACATACTTAACTGTACTAAGGAAAGGGATATTGTAAACATATAATTTTATTTCTATTATCTTCATTCCACATAGTCATGTTTTCCAGCCGAGAGTCTGTGTGAAGGAGGGGTAGACCTAAGACAAATCAGGCAGCTTTAGCTGTCATTTCATAGGTCTTCCATTCAACCTTTGTGAATTTGGGTAACAAGAACTTTGAAGGAACCCTGCCAAAATGGGCATAAATGCCAGAAAAGGGAAACGGTGCATAGGAGGAGCCACCAGAGAAAGGAGTTGGTTTCCATCACCTCTTCTTCAGGCCATAAATAGAGACTGTAGAAGCAGGAGGATCCCCAAATAATCTTAGTCTAGCTATTGTTCTCTTTCTCTTCTTCACCCTATTTACCACCACTTCCCCTTCTCACTCATAAAACACTTTAGTGTATAGACCTACTAAGTAACCCTTTAACAACCCTGGCTCCTCAGAAGACTCCAAGCCTAAGTATTAAATGTAAGAAATGTCTGCATTACTGCTTAACAAATATAGAAAACTTACCCTATCTCAGTCTTTCTACAGAAACAGCTGAGTAATTTTTTCAAAAGCATTGTCTAGGATATTAATCCACTAGTACAAAAGAACACAAATTGGTTGTACCATAGTACATTCCAAGAACATAAATGCCATACTTACATATGTACATATGTGTTATACATCAATCATCTATCTATCCATCTAGCTATCTGGACTTCTTGCTTCCAATGCTAATGAAATTCTCAAAAGGCTCACTTGCAAAAATAAAGGCAACCAGAAATATTTCTCCTTCTGGAGCAAAAGACCTGAGCAGTTGTTGTCAATTCCAGAATAATCATTCATTTACATTTTTGCAGATAATAAGATTAGGAGTGGTAGGCAACTATAGGGAAGAGAATTTATTAGAAGCAGCATCTCTGTCTCTGTGAAGGTACTTAAAGACCAGAAGTATAGGTAGGCAGAGAGCAGCTGGAGCAGTTGCTGTCCCTGAAGACTTTCTTCACATTTACCGCCATTTCATCATCCTTAAAGATGGTATGTTGACATTACAGTTATTAGCACTTTGATTGGAAGGCATTAGTGGTCATAGTGTGAAAACAAGCCAGGGAGACAAACAGAGAAGGTGGAATTGGAGTAGTCACTTTGCTGTTAACCCACCAGCAAAAGTGAAGGTTTACTCTCAGGCTTGCCACTCCACGTCTCATCCCACTCCCCTATTAAAAAGTAGAATCTGGCTATACCTCTTCACACCACAATACTATGATGCAGCATTCACACATCCCTGTTAAAATAAGGGGGAAAGCCTCCCCTTTTAATTGGTTATCTTTAGCAAACTCACCCTTCCACAGACTGATGTAAATTATTCTCTAAAATAGCTGAAGGAAGTCATCAGGATAAGCAGGTCAGGGCACATCTGTCTCTGCACAACTGAAATAGTTACTGCTGAGTGAGTGTTCTGTTTTCTCCTCACATCCTTGCACTCCTTGAGCATAGCATCCAGATATCATTGTCAAGTCAAATGAAAATAAAATTTATTTGATTGTATTTATATCATCATTCTGAATAGTGATGTACCTTTTCATGCCAGATTTCCCTAGATTCTTTTGCTCTGCCTCTTTTCAGAAATTCTGACTTCCTGACACTTCACATTTCTATAGTTGTTCTCAATATGGACTTTATTTTACCCTATAACTTGTTTAAGCTTCAGGTTATTTCATTAACTTCTTCCTATATTTTCAGATAAAGAATTTGAGCCAAAATTATGTCTCCATATGACTGTATTCTCATGTTGCTACATTAGTATTGCCAGACTCTCTAACTGAAAAAATAAAAGTTACTGAGGCATGAGCCCAGATCTGTGAGCCAACATTTGCAGATTCAAAATATATCTTGGTCAAATAGCTCTGCCTCCTTGATTTCTGTATAATTTATGTGGAGTGGAAAAGAACTTCGATATTAAAGAACTTCTGACAGATTAACTATGCTGTAACTGGAGAGTTTTGAAGAGGAAGCTATACTCTTGTTTAAAAAAAATGCTTTTAACCTTGTACTTACATAGTTTAAGTCACATGATCCTATAATTAGACATTTATACATCTTTCTTTTAAAACTAAAACATCCCTTCTAATTTTATCCTATTACTAGGGACACATGTCTGGGTTTGGCAGAAGTAGGCAGTCCTAGTTCATGCCTTTTGTTCCAGAACATCATCCACTTTAGCATTGTTCCAGAATTTCAAGTTTTCTTATTCTGTTTTTAACAGTTGTGTTAAAATACACCCAGATAGGCTTGGTATAACTCTGTGCTTTTTTCTTTTCTTTTCTTTTCTTTTCTTTTCTTTTCTTTTCTTTTCTTTTCTTTTCTTTCTTTTCTTTTCTTTTCTTTCTTTCTTTCTTTCTTTCTTTCTTTCTTTCTTTCTTTCTTTCTTTTTTAAAGATTTTATTTATTTATTTGTCAGAGAGAGAGCAAGAGCGAGCACAGGCAGAGTGGAAGGCAGAGTCAGAGGAAGAAGCAGGCTCCCGCGGAGCAAGGAGCCCGATGTGGGACTCGATCCCAGGATGCCGGGATCATGACCCGAGCCGAAAGCAGCTGCTCAACCAACTGAGCCATTCAGGCGTCCCACTGTGCTTTTTTCTATTCATTTGTGCAAAGTTCCATGAAATGCATGGATGATGAACAATTTTCATGCTTTAACATGTGACAGAAACTGGACACCAGGGGCCAACCTCTCTCTCTTTTTTTTATTTTAACCTTTCTAGACAGATTTAAATTAGCATCTCACTTTGAAGGATAATATGCAGGGGATGCACAGATAAACTACACTTGGACAGGATTGGAGTGAAATAACTCTTTCCAGTCTCCTTTAGTAGTAAGAAAAGTAATCTAGCCTGTGCCAGATGGCCACTTGCTTTAACAGGCAGTTGTGCCTTCTCTATGGCAGCAATTTGCAAGATCCCTGGTTTCCAGGCTGCTAGTTGTTTGTTGTTGTTTTAATCCTGCAACATGGAAATTATAGGTTAGGTCTTTGTGAAACATAAGCAGGCATAGGATGACCAACCCTGCCATAGAACATGGGCTAGTCTGAATGACTGCCTTACTACATTTTTGTAATTTATTGTGGTATGTAAAACTAAAATAATTAATTTGATTTATTGCTTGGTAATGCTTTTTATTCTGTGACAGACCAGTTTCTCATCAACAAACTAAAAGACAAGAAAACCCCATATTAATGAAAAAACAAATACTGAATTTCTGATAATCAAAAATATTAATAGGTATGCAATTTGCAGAGAAGGTTGACAAATCACACTTACCAAGAGGCCATGGTGATATGGACCACATAAAACTAGGAAGAATTGGGGGCGCCTGGGTGGCTCAGTGGGTTAGGCCCCTACCTTTGGCTCAGGTCATGATTTCAGGGTCCTGGGATCGAGTCCCACGTCGGGCTCTCTGCTCAGCAGGGAGCCTGCTTCTCTCTCTCTCTCTCTCTCTGCCTACCTCTCTGCCTGCTTGTGATCTCTCTCTGTCAAATAAATAAATAAAATCTTTAAAAAAAAAAAAACTAGGAAGAATTGGGGAGCCTGGGTAGCTCAGTGGGTTAATCCTCTACCTTCAGCTTGGGTCATGATCTCGGGGTCTTTGGATGCAGCCCTATAACAGACTCTGCTCAGTGGGGAGCCTACTTCCCCTTCCCCTCTGCCTGCCACTCTGCCTACTTGTGATCTCTCTTTCTGTCAAATAAATAAAATCTAGAAAAACAAATCTAGAAAAAAAATTGTGTAATATAACAGCCTTGAAAAGTTAATGGTTGTTTAAGAAGACTTTGCTCAAAGGTGGCAACTTCTTGCAACTTCAGAAAGTATGCTTACACATCATTCTGTGAAGCATGACTTTTCATTCACATCAATATTTTCTAATTTAACATTAGTCATTTTTTATTCCAAGATTTTTGTTCAAATATGTGTCATCAAATTATAACATTTAGTGTGTTAGCTTTACTAGTAGGAATTGAATTTTGAAGAGTTAAACAGTCCAGGTTTTATATTAGTGTCATTTTGCACTTATTTTGAAAATAATTTAGTTAATTCTGAGAAGAGTTCAATTTTTTTCAATTTGATTTCAATTTTGAAATCAAAACAAATGCTTTGGAACTTTATTTCACTGAAGGTGAAAGATCTTATGCTAGTATGAGTAGTATAAATTAAGTTTAGAACATGTCCATTGAAGATTTTTTTTTTTTTGCATTGATCATAGGAGTATGGTCATGGTAAAAATATTCTCATCAAATTGAGAAAGTAAGAACTAAACTATAATTGGAAGTGGTTGTGTTCCCAAATGATGTGTGTGTTTGTGTGTGTGTGTGTGTGTGTTTGTGTGTGTGTAGAGAGAGAGAGAGAGAAGCCACACTATTTAAAAATAAAATCTGTAATTTAAGTAGTTAGCAAATTTTGAATGCACATATATAGACAAACCTATACAAAGATAAATTTTGTGATGGAGGTGATAATAAATATAAACAATATATTAAGCAAAGCTGGTACGCCTGGGTGGCTCAGTTGTTGAATGTCTGACTCTTAATTTCTGCTAGGGTCATGATCTGGGTGTTGGATCAAGCCCTGTGTCAGGCTCTGTGCTCAACGCGGAGTCTGCTTGTTCCTCCCTCTCCCCTTGCTTGCTCTCTCTCTCAAATAAATAAATAGATAGATAACTAAACTCTTAAAAATATATATATGTATATATATGTGTGTATATATATATATATATATACAAGCAGTATGGACTTTTTATATATATAAGCATATATATGTACTTTTTATATATGTATGTATGTACCTTTTATATATATAAGCATATATATATGTGTTTTTATATATATAAGCAGTATGTACTTTTTACCCTTTATTAATTACATTGTAGAAATGCTTAAGGCTTTGAATAATTCCTTGTAAATCAACATATGCATTATGTTCTTGTTTTGGAACTATTGTAAAGGTGAACTTTTTTTTTTTTTTTTCATTGAAGTACATCTGAGACATGTCACCTAGTATCAGGTAAGGCATACCTTAAATTTTGTTTGCATTTACTTTAAAGGGATGTAAATATTTAAAAATATTTGGGGGGGGGAAGAAACATTATTAATGGGAAGATTTTGAACTTAAAATGAAAGTTAGAAATAGAAAAACAATAAGTACTCACTAGTAGCTCAAGGGGTTTACAAAATATAGGATCATAATCTGTTAATTGTATTTGGGAATGTCGTCTGTTTAGGGATAGTGTTTTGATTGAGCTCATATTCTTTTTTATTTTGATTCCAGTGTAGTTAACATATAGTGTTATATTAGTTTCAGGTGTACAATATAGTGATTCAACAATTCTCTATATTACCAGTACTTACGGAGATAATTGTATTCTTAATCCTCTTCACCCATTTCAACCATCCCCCCACCCACCTCCCTTCCGGCAACCATCCATTTGTTCTTTAGAGTTAAGAGTCTGTTTTTGTTTTATCTTCTTCACCTCCACCCCCATTCACTTGTTTGGTTTCATAAATTCCATATATAAGTGAAATTATATGGTTTTGTCTTTCACCTACTTCACTTAGCATTGTACTCTCTAGCTCTATCCATGTCATAGCACATCAGAGGATTTCATTCATTTTTATGGCTGAGTAATATTCTCTTGTATATAAATACCACATCTTCTCTATTCATCACTCAGTGAACACATGGGCTGCTTCTATAATTTGACTACTGTAAATAAGCTGACAATAAACATAGTGTTGCATGTATCTTTTTAAATTCGTGTGTTCATATTCTTTGGATAAATACCTAATGGAGGGATTACTGGATCATAGGGTAAATCCATTTTTAATTTTTTGAGGGAACTCTGTACTGTCTTCCACAGTGGCTGGACCATTTGCATTGCCACTAACAGGACTTGAGAGCTCCTTTTTCTCCACATCATTTCCAATACCTGTTTTATATTGTGTTTTTATTTCAGCCATTCTGACAGGTGTGAGGTGATATCTCACTGTGGTTATGATTTGAATTTCTCTGATGATTGATATTGAGCATATTTTCATGTGTCTTTTGGCCATCAGGATGTCATCTTTGGAGAAATGTCTATTCATTTCTTCTGCCCATTTTTAATTGGACAATTTTTTTGGTTTTGGGTTTTGGTTTGTGGATGTGTGTGTGTATGTGTGTGTGTGTGGTATTGAGTTGTATTAGTTCTTAATATATTTTGGACTCTAAACCTTTATTGGATATGTCATTTATAAATATCTTCTCCCATTCAGTAGTTTTTCTTTTCGTTTTCTTGTTTCCCTTACTGTGCAGTGTTTTATTTTGATGAAGTCCCAGTAGTTCATTTTTGTTTTTGTTTCCCTTGCCTCAAGAGACATATCTAGAAAAATGTTGCTATGGCCAATGTCAGAGAAATTATTGCCTGTACTCTTTTCTAAGGTTTTTATGGTTTAAGGTTTAAGATTTAGGTACTTAATTCATTTTGAGTTTATTTTTGTGTATGGTGTAAGAACGTGGTCTAGCTTCATTATTTTGCATGGGACAATCTAGTTTTCTCAACACAATTTGTTGAGAATTTTTCCCTTTGCATATTTTTGCCTCCTTTGGCAAAGATTAATTGACCATATAATTATGCCTTTTTTCCTGGGCTTTCTATCCTATTCCCTTTACCCATGTGTCTGTTTTTGTGCCAGTACTATAGTGTTCTGATTACTACAGCTTTGTAGTATAATCTGAAATCTGAAACTATGATGCCTCCAGTTCTGTTTTTTCTTTTCAAAATTGCTTTGGCTCTTTAGGGTCTTCAGTGATTCTATATAAATTTTAGGATTGTGTGTTCTAGATCTTTTTTATGATTATTTTTTAAAATTAATGGTTAGAGAGGGAGAGAGAGAGAAAGGAAGAACAGGGGTAAAGTGGGAGGGGGAAGCAGAGTCCCCACTGAGCAGAGAGCCTGATGTGGGGCTCAATCCCAGGACTCTGAGATCATGACCTGGGCCAAAGAAAGAGGCTTAACTGACTGAGCCACCCAGGTGCCCTGTTCTAGATCTTTAAAATTGCTGTTCATATTTTGATAGGGATTGCATTTGCTTTAGGTAGTATGGTTGTTTTAACAATATTTGTTCTTCTAATACATGAGCATGGAATGTCTTTTTTATGTCATTTTCAGTTCATCAATATATTACAGTTTTCAGAGTATGGGTCTTTTACCTCTTTAAGTTTATTCCTGGGTATCTTATTATTTTTGGTACAGTTGTAAGTACAATTATTTTCTTAATTTCTCCTGTGGCTTCATTATTAGCATATAAGAATGTAACAGATTTCTGTACAGAGATTTTGTATCCTTTGATTTTACTGATAATCAGTTCTAGGAGGTTTTTGGTGAAATCTTTAGGGTTTTCTAAAGGTTGTCTTTTAGTTTTAACATATCATGTTTTCTGCAAATGGTGAAAATTTTACTTCTTCCTTACCGGTTTGGGTGCCTTTTATTCCTATTTTTGATTGCTGTGGCTTGGATTTTCAGTACAATGTTAAATAGAATTGGTAAGAGTGGATATCCATGTATTGTTTCTGACCTTAAGGGAAATGCTTTCAGTTTGAATATGACGTTAGCTGAGTTTTTCATATATGTTGAGATATGTCCCATCTAAAACTACTTACTGAGGGTTTTTGTCATGAATGAATATTCTATTTTGTCAAGTGCTTTACTTTTATTTGTTGAAATGATCATATGATTTTTATACTTTTTCTTACTGTGATGTATCATGATTGATTTGCAAATATTGAAGCAACCTTGCATCCTGGGAATAAATCCCATTTGATTATGGTGAATAATTTTGTAATGTATTGTTGAATTCCATTTGCTAATATTTTTTGAAGATTTTTGCATCTGTGTTTACCAGAGATATTGGCCCATACTTCTCCTTCTTTGTAGTGTTTTTATCTGGTTTTGGAGTCAGAGTAATACTGAAATCATAAAATGAATTTGGAAGTTTTCCTGCCACTTCTATTTTTTGGAATAGTTTGAAAAGAATAAATTTTAACTCTTCTTTACATGTTTGGTTGAACTGAACTGTGAGACCGTTTCTTCTGGACTAGTTTGGTGTGAGGGGTTTTTGTTTGTTTGTTTGTTTGTTTAATCCATTCAGTTTCATTGCTTATAATTGGTCTGTTCAAATTCTCTTTCATTCTACTTCAGTTTGGGGAGGTTACATGTTTCTAGGAATTTGTCCATTTCTTCTCAGTTGTCCAATTTGTTGGCATATAATTTTTCATAACATTCCTTTAAAATGCTTTGAATTTCTGTAGTGTTGGTTTTTATTTTTCCTCTTTCACTTCTGATTTTCTTATTTGAGCACCCCCCTTTTTTTTATGAGTCTGACTAAAGTTTTATCATTTTGTTAATCTTTTCAAAGAATCAGTTTTGGTTTCATTGATTTGTTCTATTTTATTTCATTTATTTCTGCTGTGTTGCTTTCATTTATTTCTGCTATATTGCTTTCATTTATTACTGCTATAATGTTTATTACCTCATGGGTTTGGGGTTTTGTTTTTGTTTTGTTTTTGTTTTTGGTTCTTCTTTTCTAGCTTCTTTAGCTTTAAGATTAGTTGTTTATTATTTTGTTTCTTGGCATAGGCATATTACTATAAACTTACCTCTTAGTAACAGTTTTTGCTACATCCCAAAGCTTGTGGGCCATTGTGTTTCCATTTTCATTTGTCTACATGTAATTTTGATTGGATCTTTGATTTCTTAGTTGACGCATTCATTGTTTACTAACATGTTATTTATCCTCCATGTATTTGTGATCTTTACAGAATATTTTTTTTTTTATTTTTTATGTTTGATTTCTACTTTCATAGCATTGTGATTGGGGAAAAATGCATGGAATGACTTTAGTCTTTGTGAATTTTTTGAATCTTGTGTTATGGCCCAATATATGATCTATTCTGGAGATTGTTCCATGTGAACTTGAAATTAATGTGTATAATTCTGTTTTATGATGGAATGTTCTGAATATATCTGTTAAATCTATCTGGTCTAATGTATTATTAAAAAACTGTTTCCTTTTTTTTTTTAAGAATTTATTTATTTATTTGACAGAGAGAGATCACAAGTAGGCAGAGAGGCAGGCAGAGAGAGAGAAAGAGAGAGAGGAGGAAGCAGATTCCCCACTGAGCAGAGAGCCTGATGCGGGACTTGATCCGAGGACCCTGAAATCATAACCTGAGTTGAAGGCAGAGGCTTAACCCACTGAGCCAGCCAGGCATCCCAAAATTGTTTTCTTTTTTTGAAATTCCGTTTGGATGATCTGTCCATTGATGTTAGTGGGGTATTAAAGTCCCCTACTCTTCTGTATTACTGTCAAATTACTTCCTTTATGTTTGTTATTAATTGCTAATTATTTGGGTGCTCCCATTTGAGTTTATAATTATTTACTATTGTTATATATTCTCGTTGGATTGTCCCCTTTATTACTATATAGTATCTTTCTATGCAAGTATTGCTACCCCAGCTTTCTTTTGACATTCATTTGCATGATAAATGTTTCTCCATCACTTCACTTTTAATATGCATGTGTCTTTAGATTTGAGATGAGTCTCTTATAGGTAGTATATAGATGGGTCTTGCTTTTTTATTCACTTTGTCATCCTATGTCTGTTTGAGCATTTACCTGTTTACATTCAGAGTAATTATTGACAGATATGTACTTATTCTCACTTTGTTACTTGTTTTATGGTTGATTTTTGTGTTTTTTCTCGATTCCTTTATTTCCTTGCTCTCTTAGTTGACTTTCTTCAGTGATATACTTGGATTCCTTTCTCTTTGTTTTTGCATATCTTTTGTCGGTTTTTCATTTATTATTGCCATTTGCTTTATACATAACATCTGCATATAGCAGTTGATATTAAGTTGATGGCTGTTTAAGTTCAAACTCATTCTCTACTACTCTCCTTCCACAATTTAGGCATATTGTCATACTTCATATGCCTTTATTTTGTGAGTCCCTTGACTTATTTTTGCATATTTTTTTCTTTTTATTGCTGCCTTTGTTGTTCCTACTTTTCTTACTCTTGCTTACAGATTTTTCCTTCCCACCCAAAGAGTCCCCTTTCACATTTTTGTAGGACTGTTTTGTGGTGATGAATGCCTTTAACTTATGTTTGTCTGGTAAGCTCTCTATCTTTCCTTCTATTCCAAATAATAGACCTGCTGGATAGAGTATTCTTAGCTGTAGATTTTGTACTTTCAGCACCTTGAATATGCCACTCCTTTTCTGGCCTGCACAGTTTCTGCTGAAACATTAACTGATAGCCCTAATGGGTTTCCAGTGTATGTAACTATTTTATTGTTCTTAAAATTCTCTTATCATTACTTTTTTGCCATTATAATTACTATGAGTCTTGGTGTGGATCTCTATGGGTTGATTTTGTTGAAGTCTGTCTGTGCCTCCTGGATCTAAATTTCTATTTCCTTCTCTAGTTTGGGGACGTTTTCAGGTATTATTTATTCAAATAAATTTTCTGTCCCCCTTTTTCTCTCTTCTCTTTCTGGGATCCCTATAATCTGAATGTTATTACTTTTAATGGTGTTGCTGAGTTCCCTAAATGTATTTTCACTTTTGAATTTTTTTTTCTCTCAGCTTGATTATTTTCTATTACTCTGCTTGCCTTTTCACTGTCACTGTTTCATTGTGTTTCCTCTAGCCTACTATTTATTCCACCTAATGTATTCTTAATTTCATTTATTGTGTTTTCTCTGGTTCTTTATTTCTTTTTCTAAAGTCCTCACTTGGGTTCTCCACTCTTTTTTCAAGTCCAGTGAATTTCTTTATGACCATTACTTTTAATTCTATGTCAGGCACATTATTTATCTTTGTTTTGCTTGAGTCTCTTGCTCTGATTTTTCCTATTTAATTTGGGATATATTCATCTGTCTTCATACTTTGTCTGACCTCTGTGTTTGTATTTCTGTGTTAGGAAAGTCAGCTACATCTACTGCTCTTGTAAGTAATAGCATTATGAAGAAGAGGTCCTGTAGTACTACTCTGCTATGCAGTGTGCCCTATTAACCAAAATGTGGTGTTTCAGGGCTGCCTCTTATGTGTGTTGCCTATGCCCTGCTATTATGGTTGAGCTACTTTTTCTTCAGCAGTTCTCTATAATGGTTCTCTTTGACTGTTTTGGACAGGGCCAAACTGGGGCAACCTTGGTCTTCAGCAGCATTAGACCAGGCATTTGCCCAAGATGCAATAGCAGCAAACTGTAGGGTGTTTTTCCCATGTTGTTCCTTGAGAAGCTTTCATTGGTGGGCAGGGCCTACAGTCACACTGGTTGTCTGTCCCCAACTCAGCTGCTACATATACATATACACACACTCAGCTGTGTGTGATTATCTTCCCTTCCCTTCTCGTCTCTTCTCTTTCCTTCCCTTTCCTTCCTTTCTCTTCTCTTCCCTTCTCTTCATTTTCAGGGTAGGAGTTACTTTTGAGTGGTTCTGGCCCCTGCCATGGTTGCTTGCACACTCCCAGGCCTATGGCATCTCCCTGGCTGGACTCAGGACAAGAGTGCACTGGAGGGAGCAGATCTGCAATGTGTCAGGTGTGGGAGTGTTAGCAGTGTTGCTTGCTGTGTGTCCCCTGCAGGAGGAGCCCTCCAGTATGAGAGCTGATGCTTGTCTGGATATAGGGCACAATCTGCAGAGGAGAACGTGTGTGTGGCAGAGGGGGGTTGGGCACAAGTTCCAGTAAGTTAGGTAGGAAGTGTTGGTACCATGCTGCTTCCCTCAGGCGGCCATGTGTTTATGTTAGGGGACAGAGGAGTGAAATGTTGCCTGCCAGCTTCTTTATTTCTGAAGAAATCTCCAAAGTTTTCTGCCCCTCCAGCACATGCTCTGAAATAAGTAAGTAAGTCTCCCTCCTGTAAGCCCCAGGCAGTTTTCAAACTGCTGCTTCTATGCTCTGTCTCTGCAGGCTGTTTCTTATGCTCTCTTTAAGGGCAGGGTCTCGGTTTCATACTGCCCTCCAGGCTCTCCCAGAGCCAAGCCAACTGATTTTTAAAGTTTCATGTTTTAAGTCCAACCTGTTTTAAGAACTCATGATATTTGGTCCCTGTGGTTTTCAAAGCCAAATGTTATGGCAATTTATCTTCCTCATGTGGATTCCCCAGTGTGACAGTTTTTCTACCCTCTCTGTCCTTGCAGATTCCCTCCCTCATATGGATAGTCCTTTGGATCTCTTTAGCTCCTGACCACATCTCCTGTTTTCCTACACTCTTTGATGTGGACTTTCCTCTACATTTAATAGTAGAATTTGTTCTGCCAGTCTCCAGGTCATTTGGGGGGTTAATTACACTGATATGGGTGTTATCTAGTTGTATCCATGAAATAATGTGTGTTTAGGTTCCTTCTATTCCACCATTTTTTCTGGACGTTACTTATGGGACTAATTCTTCTGTTCTTTTCTTCTGTTGTCTTCCCTTGTGCTTTGATAACTTTCTTTAGTGTTATGCTTAGATTTCTTTTTTTTTTCCCCTAAGTTTTTGGTTTGTGGTTACTGTTAGATTCTTCTGTAACATCTTATGGCTATAGCAGTCTATATTAACTTGATGGTTATTTATTTTCAAACATATTGAACCCATAATTTAGATAAATTTATAATTTCTACTTAAGGGAATAAAATCAAAAGGTTTATAATTTTTGCATTATCTAAATAGTGTAAACTGTTGCAAAATGTCATCAATAAAAACAACTTATTTAACAAGTTATGGTTTATAAAAGCATTTTCATGAATAGCTGCTACACATAGGTATGAGAAATGATACCTTTGAAAATATCTAGGCTGAAATATATATATACATTTCCATGCAAAATAAAATAAAATAAAATGAATATCTTCCATTTAGAAGTATCTGTTTATAGACAAAAGTTAAATAAGGGTTGCAACAATTTCCAAGTTATTTTAAAAAATATGGATTTATTTATTTGAGGGGTGTGGAGAGAGCACACAGAGGAAGAGGGAGAAGCAAATTCCCTGCTGAGCACAAAGCCCAATGTGGAGCTTGGACTCAGGACCCTGAGATCATGATCTTAGTCAAAGGGAGACACTTCACCAACTGAGCTACCTAGGCACCCCACCAATATCCATGTTATTAAGCACTGAATACAAGTATGAGATAATTTTAGTTCATGTTTTATAAAAATTATAAATTTAAGATATTTTAAAATAAATACCAGTGAAATAAATGCCAATTAAATGGTTAAGAATCTGATTAATGTGCATATCCCTGAAGAACAAAAGTATCTTGCTCATTATGTTAGGTTCAAATAATAAATATGAAGAATTAATTTTGCTTTGATATATTTTCTTTCTTTATTTATTTTTAAGATTTATTTATTTAAGAGAGAGAGAAGGAGTGTGTGAGAGTGAGTGTAGGGACACAGGGAAAAGGAGAGACATCCTCAAGCAGAGTCCCCACTGATAGTGGAGCCAGATGTGAGTGAGGCTTGAGCCAATGACCCTGAAAATATGACCTGACCTGAGCTGAAATCAGGAGTTGGACTATTAACCAACTGAGAATCTAGGCACGTCATACATGGATATATTTTAATATTTTTAAATTTTTAAAAAATCATTTTTAAATGAAAGTATTTTACAAGACCACCAATAGAATAGACAGGCCAATGTATCAGGAAATAAAATGTGTCTATCTGTCAGTGCCTCTTTTCATATATGAGTCTTTGTTTCAATACTATATATGTTCACCCTAACTATGATAACTTTTTACACACCTTGAGTTGCTAGTAATGTTTTTTAAACACCAATTTAATTAGTAAAAATGTTATCTCAGAATCTTCCTTCAGACAATACATTCTCTATGTTGGCCTATCTCTGGAATCTCCTTTTACCAATTTAGATTGGAAATAATTGAAGACTGTGCATCTCTTGGTATGTATACTTTAGAAACTATCAAGAGATAAAATGCCTCCCTGGTTAACTTCCTTAACTGGCATGAGAAACTTCAGGAAATAATTGGGGTAGACACTGGTCAGAAAGTTTCACCCAGTCTACATTACATATTGAGGGAAACATTCAAAAATAGTTAGATTGGAGTTCCAGTTCTTTTACTGTCTGAATGTTGTAAAAACACTGTGTTTCCATTATCTAGAGTTAGCCCTGTTGCCTTGGTTCTCTGGACTGGATGAGCAAGAGATGGAGTTCAGCCCAGCCATTACAATCAATCAAGTCTCTGCCAACATTACAAATCTTTCCTTCCTATAAGGGGAAAGGGGGAAAGGGACACTGGCTCTTTAGATGACTTTACCTAGGGCTGAGATATCTACCAATCTCTAACATTCTGATCAGGAATTCTACCCATGAGATCCTACATCATGGTAATGGTTTACAAATTATACAAAATATGTAATTTATTTTCTTTTTGGAATACAAATGAAAAAAATTCTCCTTTATGTATTTATGGAATCATATAGATATAATAAAAGGTATGTATCAGGTAAACAAATCAAATATCATATTTGGCTACATTAGTTTTTATTTTATTTTATTTTATTTTATTTTATTTTATTTTTGTGGTGTTCCAAGATTCATTGTTTATGCACCACACTCAGTGCTCCATGCAATATGTGCCCTCCTTAATACCTACCACCAGGCTCACCTAAACCCCCATCCCTCTCCCCTCCAAAACCTACACTAGATTTTTCTTCCTTTATTGTAACCATGCAAAAATATTCTGACTAGGTATTATGTGGCTATCAGCCTATCATATATAAAAAATACCTGTGGTTTTAGAAAACCTCATTTCCATAGGAAGGAAAATTAAAAGGCCAGCTCTAGAGGAAATTCCAAATAGGATTTTTTCCTGAGAACCCTCCATAATGTTATTATGATCCTTTCCCATAATGTCTGGCACATAGAAGACACACAGAAAATATTAGTTGTCTGAAATCATTGATCTGTAAGTCGCAGAGAATTCTTGCAGTTAAACTTTCCTTCATGGAAGTTGATTTACCCTTTCACCTGCTCCATGTTTTACAGTGCTTTTTTAGTTTAGTAAAACAAACAGAAACATTTCTCACCAAAAACTTGTTGGTTTTAGGGGAAGCTGCTCAATATTTTGACTTTTATTTAAAAAAAAAAGATGTTTGCAATAATCTATTCAATTTCCTGTTCTTACCTCCTCATTCACATCCATTCTCTTCACTTCCTCCTCTTACATTGCCTCACATCTCAAGTTTTTGTTGCCTCTGTATTACAGGTTTCAAACCCCTTCCTCTGAAGCCATGTCACCAGTGACACTCACACCATGGATCTGGAAGCTAAGGGAAGTTTTTGCTCCCTCTTAATCCTTATCAAGATTATTTTTGCAAACAAACATAGTACTTTCCCTAAAAACTGAAATGAGGAGAATCATAGCAATAATATTTATTTGTATTTAAATATATTTATATTTAAATATTTATATTTACTGGTATAACTGTTTGACATGTAGCAATACAATTACTCCTCATAACAATTCTACAGATGAAATTCTTTGAACTTTTTTTTAATGGAATAGTTGTTGCACAAAGTTTATTCAGTATTAAAATACCAATTAGTACTATAACTGAGATGTGAATCTAGAAAGATTTAATCTCAGAGAACATGGTCTCAACAATTTTACCAAAATATCTTTATAAACAACCTTTTCTCCATTTTGATGCAACAGCAGTTATAATGATAAGGAAAATCTACGTAATGAGGTGGCTGACCAATCCAGCAGAGGAATCCCAGTCCTAGCCCCAGGGCCATTCCAGGCTTTCCTCTAGCCCCACTGGCCACAGCTGCAAGGGTGGCACAGATATGGAAGTACAAGTGTAGAAGAATACCCCCTTTGTCTGTGCTAGGGGTTCAGACCTTAAGAGATTACTCTCTTCTGGGCCTGGTAGCATGAAATAAATCTCTATTCCTCCAAGGTCTCCAAGTGTCACTTGGGTTTTTTGGCCAGCATCCTATCTACGTTCCGTAAAAATAATAAGAATGTACATTTATTGCCTATTTACTCTTTGCTATGCACCTTGCAAACCACTTTATGTTTTCTCTCATATTTATGTCTTCTCTCATATTTATGTCTCCTCTCAATAACTAAGTATGGAATGCTCTTGAATACTGCCCTTTTTAGTAAACTAAATTACTGCTTAGAGCATTTTCTTAATTTCCCAAAGTCAGTAAAAGAAGCAAAGCTTAGATCCAAGAATGGCAAGTGTCAATGAATTACATTTATAAATTATAGAATAATATCTTACATTATTATATTATATAGTTATGTATTATATATTAATTTATAATGTATTATATATTATATTTATAAATTACAGAATAATAAATATCAGAATGTGTATACATATGCCTATTTCCTCTTGTAGTAGATGGTAATGTTTTCAGCAATTATTATTTGATATTTTATTAAAGTGACAGCATTCTGAGAAGAAGAGATATTTTCAGAAGTCCTATCTTTAAGATATTTAAATTTATAACTAATTACTTAAGATATTCAGAAGTTTACAGGGAAAGAACACATCCCAGATATTCACATGCAGAGGTAGGTGAAAAAATAGAAAACAAATAAGGTCCATATGTTCTCTGTCACATCTTTACACCTATAATGTCTAGAAAAAGTAGCTAAGATAGTCTGTTATGGAATATTCTGTTATCTTCTCTGTCCAGCAAGGATGCTTGATAAAGAACCACAGAATGTTAATGTCTTTGTTAAACATCTTTCTAGTATATTTCTCTAAGGAAAAAGAATGAGATCTAAAGATACCAAAGATTTTGAGTTTAAGTCCCACAGCTAGGAGGGGATAAAATCCAGAGAAAAGACATAGTTTTTGTTTCCTATTCCAACTTAGTTCAATTTTCGTAAAATTAAAATGAGTAGAAGACCTCAGGATTGTAGGAATTTAGTTTCTAGACCAGCATTACCCAAGAGCAGATGATTTCAAACCTGACAGCCTAGTAAAATACCTGGTAAACTATCAGTTTTACTTCATTTTATTTTGTAATAAAAATAATATATATTAAAGGTTTGCAGTATGATCTTTTGATATACATCTACATAGTGAAATGATTACTACAGTCTAATTAACATATCCATCTCCACTGAAGAATTCCCAGATACCCTTCGGTGAAAACTTGAAAGAGATAGTACTGCTCGTGGCTTTGTCAGGTAAGCAAGCGCTCTTAGTATAACTTGAACAACATATATTTCTGCTCAGTTAGGAAAAGGAAAGGCTTACTCAAAATCATTCATTAGCTCACTTTAAAATTCTTAACTCCACATGTCTTTTCAAAGAAGTTAAGCTGTTGTACACATCTGCTCTCCTAGCAACTGCTTTCTTTTCCTACTGTTTTAGTTCATTGCCCTTTAAGCTATAGACACAAATACATTTCTACTTTTCCCTTCACATGTTTTATGAAAGTTATAAAACTAATTTTTTTCCAAAATATATTCCATTTCCTTTATAAATAAAAAGCCATTCATCAAGTTGTGTAAGATCTGGTCTATCATGAATATACTAAAACACTGAAAGGGTCCCCATGTATGCAGAAATGGAATAACAATTACTGGTTAATGAACAAGCCAGAGGGTGCATTGATGGAATATTGACAAGAAGATGTTTATATTTAAAATTGTTCCTCATCTTTCCTATGTGCCAAGTAAATGCCTTCTTTATTCTCAACTGCAATCTGTACCCAGGAAAAAACAAAATGTATGAGATATTTGGAAAATTTCTCAAATAGCACAGTATTTTTCTCTATTATGTAGAGAGAAATGAATAGAGATCATTCCATATAATGACTATGGCAAAAATAGTCAATTCTATATTTATCTAAAAACAATAAAGGAGTTAAAAATAAATGTTATGTAGCCTATTAAAATGTCAATTTCCTAATTATCAATTAGGCTAGCATATTTTTATGCAGAATATCTATTCAGATATAGTATAAAAAGAATTGAAATGTGCAGGCAAAAAACATACATCTTTTCAATTGTTGTCTTTTGTGTTCAAGACTTGGTATCAAAGAAAATCAAAGAAATTACTATGGAATTATTTGACTTGTTATTGAATATAAAAAGGAACAGACTATAGAGCCCTTTAGGCAAATTGACTAGACATGCAGAATTTTTATTAATAGATAGATATATTGTCTAAATCTATGAGGAGTCTACAACTTTATTATATTGATCTGATAGTGCTTGCTATATTTTGGAGAGATGTTGTCCTACATAAGTTTGATTCATTTTTATAAGTGTTCTGGAGATAATTCTAAGGCAGTGGATTAAATCTCTGCAAGGTCTGATTAATAAAATTAAAATATGTGTCATAATACAACATTCTATACATTTGGGGTATTTTCTTAGTATATGCAGAAGACGTAGGATTGTTTTAGGAAAACATACTCCATATAAGTTATTATTTCCTCATTTTGGCCATTGGTTGAAAGTGGAATGAAACATAGCTATGGCTATAGAAGAACTGAAATTCTGTGATGGTGACATATGTTATGAAGTACAATTCTTAATATATTTTACAGGCTGACATGTATTGTCAGACCTCCCTACACAATATCTAAATTAATTGCTAAACATTGTCAAAATTCACCATATCTATAATGATACCCTATTGTATGAAACATACTATAAATATTTTCAGATTTTTTATGGTGGGAATGATCCATCTGTATTTAGTTCATATTTTTAAGAGTTTCAGAATTGAGTAATATGTGTCTCCAGATTGAAATGGCTTACCAATCTTATTTAGTAACATGTAAATCCATTTAAAAACATTAAAACACGGTAATGATTATTTGCCAAGGAAATTGTGCTCCCACTATAGTATGTGAGATGAAGGGAGCACCCAGAAAACCCTGTTTCCTTCAGATATTGAAAACAGATTGATTTCAAACTGCTTTGAAATTTTCTGACAGTATTTATCAAAATCTGATTGGAGTTCATCTGCTTCAGTCTTCAGGGAAGTTGTATTTTTGTTTTTGTTTTTGTTTTAATATAGATTCCTAAACCCTAACCAGCCCTATTAAATACAAATCTTAAGGGATTAGACTTAGGAATCTTTATTTTTATACCCTTCCTCATCATAAGTGACTCTAAAATACACTGAAATTTATAAATAATTCAGTTGTAATTTTAAATCAAATGCATCGCTTATTTAGTCCACTATCCTATATCATTCTTAAACAGTGGTTTAAGAATGATATAGGATAGAGGCCCCTGGGTTGTCCAGTCAGTTAAGCATCTGACTCTTGGTTTTGGCTCAGGTCATGATCTCAGGGTCCTGAGATGGAGCCCCATGTCAGCCTCCATGTTCAATGTGGCATCTGCTTGAGATTGTTTTTCCCTCTCCCTCTGCCCTTCTGGCTCATGCTCTCATTCTCTCCCTAAAATAACATAAATATGGATGCCTGAGTGGCTCAGCCAGTTAAGTGTCTGCCTTCAGCTCAGGTCATGATCCCAGGGTCCTGGGACTGAATCCCTCATCAGGATCCCTGCTCAGTGGGAAATTCTACATCTACCCGCTGCTCTACCTGATTGTGTTCTTTCTCACAAATAAATAAATAAAATCTTTAAAAAATAAAATAAAAATAAATCTTAAATGATACAGGATAGATTCCTTCATGTAAGTTTTGCAAGTTGAGGAGCACCTCTTAGAGAAGAGAGAAGAAAATAGGTCTCATGCTCCATGCAAATACATGCCCTCCATAATACCAACCACCAGGGTCATCCAACCTCCCAACCTCCACACCTTTAAAACCCTCAGATGGTTTTTCAGAGTCCATAGTCTCTTCTGGTTCATCTCCCCCTCCAATTTCCCCCAACTCCCTTCTCCTCTCCAGCTCCCCATGACCTCTCTGTTATTTCATATGCTCCACAAATAAGCGAAACCATATGATAATTGAATCTCTCTGCTTGAATTATTTCACTTAGCATAATCTCTTCCAGTCCTGTCCATGTTATATGAAAATTGGGTATTCATCCTTTCTCATGCAGGCATAATACTCCATAGTGTTTATGGACCACATCTTCCTTATCCATTCATCCGTTGAAGGGCAACTTGGTTTTTTCCACAGTTTGGCTATGGTGGCCATTGCTGCTATAAACATTGGGGTACAGATGGTCCTTCTTTCACTACATCTGTATCTTTGGGGTAAATACCCAGTAGTGCAATTGCAGGGTCATAGGGAAGCTCTATTTTTAATTTTGTAAGGAATCTCCACAGTTTTCCAAAGTGGCTTTACCAACTTGCATTCCCACCAACAGTGTAAGAGGGTTCCCCTTTCTCCACATCCTCTCCAACACATGTTGTTTACTGTCTTGTTAATTTTGGCCATTCTAACTGGTGTCAGATGGTATCTCGATGTGGTTTTGATTTGAATCTCCCTGATGGCCTGTGATGATGAACATTTTTTCATGTGTTTAATAGCCATTTGTATGTCTTCATTGAAGAAGTGTCTGTTCATGTCCTCTGCCCGTTTTTTGACATGATTATCTGTTTTGTGTGTATTGATTGAGTTTGAGGAGTTCTTTATGGATCCTGGATCTCAGCCCTATATCTGTAGTGTCATTTGAGAATATCTTCTCCCATTCCATGGGTTGCCTCTTTGTTGTGTTGACTGTTTCCTTTGCTGTGCAGAAACTTTTGATCTTGATGAAGTCCCAAAAATTCATTTTTGCTTTTATTTCCTTTGCCTTTGGAGACATACCTTGAAAGAAGTTGCTGTGACCAATATTGAAGAAGGTACTGCCTAGAATGTGAATTACTGGAATAACAAATTTCCAAAATATCAGAGATATTGAGATAAAACATTGCTAAAATGGAAGGATTCTAGGATTCTGGTGGACTCCTGCCTCACTTTGAGGTCTTTTATTGATTTCGAGTTTATCTTTGTGTATGGTATAAGAGAATGGTCAAGTTTCATTCTTCTACACATAACTGTCCAATTTTCCCAGCACCATTTATTGAAGAGACTGTCTTTCTTCCACTGGGTATTTTTTCCTGCTTTGTCAAAGATTATTTGACCATAGAGTTGAGGGTCCACATCTGGGCTCTCTACTCTGTTCCATTGGTCTATGTGTCTGTTTTTTTTGTGCCAGTACCATGCTGTCTTGGTGATCACAGCTTTGTAGTAAATCTTGAAATCAGGCAACATGATGCCCCCAGTTTTGTTTTACTTTTTCAACATTTCCTTAGCAATCCGGGGTCTCCTCTGATTCTATACAAATTTTAGGATTGTTTACTCCAGCTCTTTGAAAAATGCCAGTGGAATTTTGATCGGAATGGCATTGAAAGTATAGATTGCTTTAGGCAGTATAGATATTTTAACAATGTTTATTCTTCCAATCCATGAGCATGAAATGGTCTTTCATCTTTTTGTGTCGTCTTCACTTTCTTTCATGAGTGTTCTGTAGTTCCTCATGTACAGATCCTTTACCTCTTTGGTTAGGTTTATTCCCAGGTATCTTATGGTTCGTGGTGCTATAGTAAATAGAATCAATTCTCTAATTTCCCTTTATGTATTTTCACTGTTAGTGTATAAGAAAGCAACTAATTTCTGTGCATTGATTTTGTATCCTGCCACATTACTGAATTGGTGTATGAGGTCTAGTAGTTTGGGGTGGAGTCTTTGGATTTTCCATATAAAATATCATGTTGTCTGCGAATAGAGTTTGACTTCTTTATTGCCAATTTGAATACATTTTATTTCTCTTTGTTGTCTGATTGCTGTTGCTACAACTTCTAATACCATGTTGAATAAGAGTGGTAAGAGTGGGCATCCTTGTGTTCCTGATCTCAAAGGGAACGCTGTCAGCTTTTTCCCATTGAGGATATTTGATGCGGGTTTTTCAAAGACAGATTTTATGAAGTTGAGGAATGTTCCCTCTATCCCTATACTTTGAAGCGTTTTAATCAGGAACGGATGCTGGATTTTGTCAAATGCTTTTTCTGCATTCATTGAGAAGACCATGTGGTTCTTCTCCTCTTATTGATTTGTTCTATCACATTGTTGATTTGGGAATGTTAAACCATCCTTGCAACCCAGGAGTGAATCCCACCTGGTCTTAGTGGATAATCTCTTCAATGTGCTATTGGATCCTATTAGCTAGGATCTTTTTGAGAATCTTAGCATCCATATTCATCAGGAATATTGGTCTGAAATTCTCCTTTTGGTAGGGTCTTTGCCTTGTTTGGGGATCAGGGTAATTCTGGCTTCATAAAAAAAGTCTGGAAGTTTTCCTTCTGCTTCTATTTTTTGAAACAGCTTCAGGAAAATAAGTATTATTTCTTCTTTGAAAGCTTGTTAGAATTCCCCAGGGAATCTGACACATCCTGGACTCTTGTTTTTTGGAAAGTTTTTGATCACTGCTTCAAACTTGTTACAGATATTAGTCTATTCAGGTTTTCAGTTTCTTCCTGGTTCAATTTTGGGAGTTTATAGTTTTCCAGGAATGCATCCATTTCATCTAGGTTGCTTAACTTACTGGCATATAACTGTTGATTATAATTTTTGATGATTGTTTCTATTTCCTTGGTGTTTGTTGTGATCTCTCCCTTTTCATTCATAATTTTATTAATTTGGGCCTTCTCTCTTTTCTTTTGGATTAGTTTGGCCAATGGTTTATTGATCTTATTGATTCTTTCAAAAAACCAGGTTCTAGTTTCTTTGATGTGTTGTACTGTACCCCTCGTTTCTATCTCATTGATCTCTGCTCTAATCTTGATTATTTTCCTTCTTGTGGTTGGGGTTGGCTTAATTTGTTGTTGATTCATTATCCAGTTCTTTAAGGTGTAGGGATAGCTGGTGTATTCTGGATTTTTCAGTTTTTTTGAGGGAGGCTTGGATGGCTATGTATTTCCCCCTTAGGACCACCTTTGCTGTATCCCATAGGTTTTGGGCGGAAGTGTCTTTATTCTCATTGGTTTCCATGAATTGCTTAAGTTCTTCTTTGATTTCCTGGTGGATCCAAGCATTCATAAGCAAGGTGGTCTTTAGGTTCCAGGTGTTTGAGTTCCTTCCAAACTTTTCCTTGGGGTTGAGCTCCAGTTTCAAAGTATCGTGATCTGAGAATATGCAGGGAATAATCTCAGTCGTTTGGTAGAGGTTGAGCCCTGATTTGTGACCCAGTATGTGGTTTATTCTGGAGAAGGTTCCATGTGTACTTTAGAAGAATGAGTATTCTGTTGTTTTAGGTGGAATGTTCTGTATGTATCTATGAGGTCCATCTAGTCCAATGTGGCATTCAATGCTCTTGCTTCTTTATTGATTTTCTGCTTGGATGATCTATTACTGAGGATGGTGTGTTAAGATCTCCTACTATTAATGTATTCATATCAATTTGACTCTTTATCTTGATTAACAGTTTTCTTATGTAGTTGGCTGATCCCATATTGGGATCATAAATATTCACAATTGTTAGATCTTTTCGGTGGATATTCCCTTGAAGAATTATGTAGTGTCCTTCTGTATCTCTGATTACAGTCTTTAGTTTAAAATATAATTTATCTGATATGAGAATGGCTACCCCAGCCTTCTTTTGAGGCTCATTGGCATGAAAGATGCTTCTTCATCCCTTCACTTTCAGTCTGGATTTATCCATAGGTTCAAAATGGATCTCTTATAGACAACATATGGATGGGTCCTGTTGTTTTATCCAATCTGCAACCCTGTCATGTTTTATGGATGCATTTAGGCCATTCACATTGTGAGTGATTATTGAGAGATAAATTTTTATTGACATCATGTTACCTGTGAAGTCTTTGTTTCTATAGATTGTCTCCAAATATTTCTGTTCAATGATATTCTTGTTTTCTTCCCCTTTTATAGACCCCCCCCCCTAATTAATATTTCTTGAAGTGCTGGCTTGGTGGTCACATACTCTTTTAAGCCTTTCCAGTCTTGGAAGCTCTTAATCTCTCCATCTAGTTTGAATGTCAGTCTTGCTGGATAAAGTATTTTTGGCTGCATGTTCTTTTCATTTAGTGCCCTGAATACATCTTGCCAGCCCTTTCTGGCTTGTGAGGTTTCTGTGGACAGGTCTGACGTTATTCTGATGGGCTTTCCTCTGTATGTAAGGAATCTCTTCCCCCTAGCTGCTTTCAAAAGCTCCTGTCTAAAATTATGATTCATCATTTTTACAATCAGGTGTTTCAAGGTCTTTCTAGATTCTATGATCTTGGGGCAGGCCTTTCTGTCTGTAGGACACGAACACTGGTCCCATTCACCAGACTGGGAAAATTTTCATGGAGAATTTGTTCAACTATATCTTCTAGTCTTCTTTCTTTCTCCTCCCCCTCAGGGATTCCAATAATTCTGACATTGGAATGTTTCATGGAATCATTTATTTCCCTAATTCTGTTTTCATGGTTTCTAAGCTGTTTGTTCCAGCCTTCCTGATTCTTTTCTCTATCAGTTTGTCCTCCAGATTACTAATTCTATCTTCTGCTTCAGTTACCCTAGCTTTTACAGAATTTAGATTAGATTGGAACTCATTGAGATCATTGTTAACATCATCCCTGGTGGCTTTCACTTCTGCCCTAGTCAATTCCATTTTGTGATCAAAGACTTTCTTCAGCCCAGCCTCTGATGGAGAGGGCCCAGTCTCTGAATTTTTCCTCTGTTGGGCATTCCTCCTCCTAGTCATTTTGGTGAGAGATGGCTGAACGGATGTGTAGCTGAATGTATCAGCCATGGTGCAAGCAAGGTGCACTATGGCACGCTTCTCTCCACTGGCATCTTCTGCCCCCTAGAGATCCAGAAGTGTGTAATTCTCATCTCAGGCTGATTTCATGGGTCATCAGAGAGTACTTTGGTAGCTAATCAGCTCACTTTAGGGGACTGGCTGAAACAGTACCTCCTACTTCTCCACCATCTTGTCTCCAAACCTAATCCACAAAACTTAATGCAACTTATAAAGGATAAAAACAGACTAATAGGTATTGACTATGAGTTAGACAATAATAGTAATTCCATTCTTTTTGAAAAAAAGAAGAAACAAACAAACAAACAACTCCACAGATGTTTAACCTTGGAACACAAAGGGAAAGCAAGGGTCAGAGGTAGAGCATCCGTATGACCAGTAGAAAGTTATTTCTAATGTGTCTGGGATTCACTGAATTGATCTATAACACAAGAATATTCTACCAAATAAATTAGTAATATTTATCTGTGTTTCAGAGTCTCAGTGAAGATAGAGAAAGCCAAGTGGACAAGTGAACCTTATTGTTATATGTTTAATATACTTGGGTTCTGTATTAGATTTCTTTGGCAAGCGAGTTTTCCTGAAAACATGTTCTTAGTTTAATAGAGAAGAGGCACAGAAAATGTAGACACCGTGTTAGCAACTAATTCTTCACAGGAACATGTAGGATAGGATATGGGAATTTAGAAGCAACCACATTTAATTTTAAGAAAGCATCTCAGCCAGGTAATTGAAATCCCTGCAATGGAGGAGGACTGGTACAGCAAGGTAGAGGTTAGTCTTGGAAGGACTAAGATCCTGTGAGTCATGAGGGTACAGATTTGCAGAGAGTAGAATATGGTGGAAAGATATTTACCTGAAAGGTGAGTATATTGTGGAGTTGGGGTGACAAAATGAGTCAGTTTTTGGTATTTAAACTTCATCATACCATTAGAATGGAAGTAGTATCAATGATAATATATCCGTATAATTTTAAGGGGGAAAAATTTAAAACAATGATAGTGAAAAAGTTGGTTTTAGGATCTGCAGTGTGATGGGTTTATAGAAAGGAAGATAAATGATTTCTTCTGTCTGGTGAAGCAATGTAGAAAAACAGAAGATCGAGGCTGTGCAGAAGAATGTAGCTTTGAGTTTTCTTTCCATTTTATTCACACAGTGGGAAAACACATAGTCACTACAAGTGAAAGGAGAAATGTCAAAGTTGTAGAATGTGTCATTTTAAATTGGATCTCTTAAAAGTTGGTTAAGGAGCACATAAAGCAATAGGAAAGATTTGTCTTTCCTAAGATTAGATTACATGGGATTTAGGACTAAGTGAACATATAAAATTTAATAAATGTCTCACATTTTAAGAAGCTCAATAAGTATCTATTGAAATGATAAATAACTATATGATGTTTGAATAAGCCTAACTTTCATTTTTTAAAACTCATATCAAGTCTTACTGATAACATGGTAAGGGTTTTAAATTTTTTTTTTTTAAGATTTATTTATTTGACAGAGAGAGATCACAAGTAGGCAGAGAGGCAGGAGAGAGGAAGGGAAGCAGGCTCCCTGCTGAGCAGAGAGCCCGATGTGGGACTCGATCCCAGGACTCTGAGATCATGACCTGAGCCGAAGGCAGCTGATTAACCCACTGAGCCACCCAGGCGCCCCGGGTTTTAAATTTTTTCATTATAAATTGAAAATGTAGGGGCCCCTGGGTGGCTCAGTGTGTTAAAGCCTCTGTCTTTGGCTCAGGTCATGATCTTGGGGTCCTGAGATCAAGCCCCACATCGGCTGTCTGCTCAGCAGGAATCCTACTTCCTCCCCTCTCTCTCTCTTTCTCTCTCTCTCTGCCTGCCTCTGTCTACTTGTGATCTCTCAAATAAATAAAAAATAAAAATCTTTAAAAAAAAAAGAAATTGAAAATGTTTATCAAACACTTCTGTTGACACTGCTACATTAAAAAGAGAAAAGCAGAAAAAAAAAGAAAAAAAGAAAAGGAGGACACTTCTGGCTAAATAAGTACAGCATAGAAAGTAGAATTGGAAAATTCCATTCACTCAGCATCTTTGTTGCCTTTAAGGTTCTTCTGTCCTACCATGGGGCTCCAAGGGATTTTAATATCTGTGAGGAGACAGAACATGCTACAGAACCCATCAGTTAAATCTCAATTATTTCCAAGCAAAGACTAAGATTCTTAGTCGCTTAAATGCCCACACATTTAACAAAGAGTTCTAAGTACATTTTAGAGATAGTAGTTGAGAAAATATTTATGGAATAAAAGATGAACTTCAAGGGCATAATCAGAGTTTGTAGCTACATGATAAATTTTATATACCCAAAACATCATTTAATGTTACATTCCAGATATTTTGCTGCTATAAGCTTTTTAAAGCTCCTAAGCTTATAACAACAACAAAAATACTTATTTTGCCAGGCTGTATATGCATCATTAATATTTCATTTGGGAAGATAACAATGTCCCAAAATAGATACAGAAAAATGTAAATACAAGCAAAAGTATTTAATTAACTCAGATGGAGTTCTGTCAAGCCTCTGAGAATATATTTTCATTTGTCAAATGTCCCTTTATGATTCATGACAAAATAAATTAGGGAAGTATTAAGTTCTGTTTATTTTATATGTTGAAGAATTTTTCCTTACCGTGTTTATAGAAATGTTACTGATCTCATTTCTATAAAGAAACTTAGGAGTCAAAAACACTTCATGGTTCTAATCTTAGTCATAGCGGTCAGGAAACTCTCCTTGAGTATGCACTTATATTTTACCTAACACATCTTGATATCCCATTTAAGCTACAATGATTTACATGACACTAAAACATCCAAATGCTATGTTTTCACAAAGCTACACACATATTATTTGAAGAAAAAATAGTTGAATATTGCTTCAGGTTTCAAAAATTAGACCTAACTTCCTGTTTTCATGCAGATAATAAATTATAAAATGACCATCAAAAGTCAATCCCCAAATTTTTTCTGAACCATGAATGCAATTACCAGTTACCACACAACATTTGTTTACATATTTTATTGTAGTGTAAGACAGCAAGACTTCAGAGGGCAACAAGGAACCAATCAGGAATCAGAAATGTGTATACAACATATAAATGACATATAAAAACTGACTTCACTATCATTTTGTTAGCTATTTCATCAGTATTACAGAAGCTGAATTTGATCCTATTTCAAAGCCCTGGAGTATTAGGTTCAGAAATACTATTTTCCTTAAAATTTTAAATTTATATATATTTTTTTAACTTTTTATTTTTTATAAACACACATTTTTATCCCCAGGGGTATAGGTCTGTGAATCACCAGGTTTACACACCTCACAGCACTCACCAAAGTGCATACCCTCCCCAATGTCCATAATCCCACTCCCTTCTCCCAAACCGCCTCCCCCCAGTAACCCTCAGTTTGTTTTGTGAGATTAAGAGTCACTTATGGTTTGTCTCCCTCCCAATCCCATCTTCTTTCATTTATTCTTATCCTACCCACTTTAGCACTCATGTTGCATCACCACTTCCTCATATCAGGGAGATCATATGATAGTTGTCTTTCTCCACTTGACTTATTTCGCTAAGCATGATACGCTCTAGTTCCATCCATGTTGTTGCAAATGGCAAGATTTCATTTCTTTTGATGGCTGCAT
>NC_081561.1:55258562-55265616 GCF_022355385.1 Mustela nigripes
TGGGTATTTTTTCCTGCTTTGTCAAAGATTATTTGACCATAGAGTTGAGAGTCCATATCTGGGCTCTCTACTCTTTTCCACTGGTCTATGTGTCTGTTTTTTTGTGCCAGTACCATGCTGTCTTGGTGATCACAGCTTTGTAGTAAAGTTTGAAATCAGGCAACATGATGCCCCCAGTTTTGTTTTACTTTTTCAACATTTCCTTAGCAATTCAGGGTCACTTCTGATTCCATACAAATTTTAGGATGCTGTTTCCATTCCCCAGATTGGGAAAATTTTCATGGAAAATTTGTTCAACTATATCCTCTAGTCTTCTTTCTTTCTCCTCCCCTTCAGGGATTCCAATAATTCTGACATTGGAACGTTTCATGGTGTTATTTATGTCCCTGGTTCTGTTTTCATGGTACATGTCATTTATTATGGCCAAAAAGACCTCAAATAGTTAGGAAGAATTTTATCAATAATTGTGAAGAATCTATTAGATTAAAAAGTTTAATATTCCTGAAAGATATAAAAGTAACTTGAACAAATAGGAAAGCATTCCTAGTCTTTGAACAAAAAAATTCACCATTAAAAATATTTTTCCATAAGTAGTTTCTATGTTTATTCAACCAAATATATCTGAAAGCTATTTTATGGAACTAGACATTTTCTTTATAAAATTCATATAAAAATGATATACATGAATGAGAAGCTTACCAAATCCAAAAACATACTATAAATCCTCTATATTTAAGTGTGGTACTGAGTACATAACTGGAAACACCAGTGCATAGGAATAGAAATCAAGAAATTGAGCCAAGTATAAACCTCAAATTACTAGTATAAAAATAGACTTTATTGTGCTTGCATATGTAGCAGACTGTATCTCTTTGGCAAAGTATAAAACTTGATCCATACCTCATTGCATATGTAAGAACAAATTCAGATAAAGGAATGAGCTGATGTCTTTTGACCCAGCAATTCTACTTCAAAAAATATTCTGAAACCATATGTCCAATGATATATGTAAATTAATATGCACATGTTATTTATTGCAGCATTGTTTATAATTAAAAAAATCAGAAATCATCTTGAATTGGTGAAATTGGTTGAATAAATGTGGCACATCTACATGGTGGAATACCATGAAACCATAAAAAATAAGAAGAATCAAAATACAAATGCTGTCACCATTGAATTATCCATGTTCTTTAGAATGTGAATTACTGGAATAACAAATTTCCAAAATATCAGAGATATTGAGATAAAACATTGCTAAAATGGAAGTAACTAGAAAATCTTTGGAGGATAGACTAAAATGAGACTCTTCCAATACAAGTCCTTCCTACTATGAGATTATTATGGTCTTCAGAAACATACAATCCAAGACACAAGAATCCAGTGATTGGCCAGAAATGAAAAAAAAAAAATATGCAAGGCCATTCTTTTTTCTGTATAGCTTAATTTTTAAAGGCACTTTACTTTTAAAAGATTTTTGGCATATATTATCTCATGTGATCTCATTTTATTGCCACTTCAGTACCTCAAGCTTTTACATATAAAGCTATTCTTCTATATATTTTTTAATTTTTTATTTTTTATAAACATATATTTTTATCCCCAGGGGTACAGGTCTGTGAATCACCAGGTTTACACACTTCACAGTACTCACCAAAGCACATACCCTCCCCATTGTCCATAATCCCACCCCCTATATTTTTGTATGCTAAATGCTCAGTTCATTGCCCAACCATTTCCTCTATTCCACATCATCTTTTGATCATCACACTCTGGAATTTTTTTTTTCTTGATACAAATTTTAATTTCTTGAGACTAAACTCTTCCCAACATTCTACTAGGCCTATCAGGGAAATGAATTATTCATTTGTAACATACAGATATGGTGTGAAAATTGTGTATTAAAATGTGAGCTGTGTATTAAATGTAATAGTGTATTAAAATGTTTGGTTTTGGGAAGTCGGGACTCTCTTGGTTATAAATACTGTGTAATGTCACAAGTGAATCTTTGACAATTTATGTGTTGCCCAAAGAGCCAGACAGTTTCATAGATGGTCATTGATGTATCTTCCCTTGCAATGGTATTTATATATTATTGCTTCTGTCTATCCTTTTTCATGCAGCAAAATCAGACTTAAAAGTATGATTTGGTGAGTGCTGTGAAGTGTGTAAACCTGGTGATTCACAGACCTGTACCCCTGGGGATAAAAATATATGTTTATAAAAAATAAAAAATTAAAAAAAAAAAAAAAAGAAAAGAAAATACATACTAAAGACGCCAACGCAAATTAAAATTAAAAAAGTAAAAGCACACACAAAAAAAAATACATTAACCACCTTATAACCCATGACCAAAATTTCTAGGAGGTTTGTACTTTAAATTATGTATTTAATAAACAAATGAAAATATTGGGGAAGGCTGCAAAAGGAAATGGAAGATAGGTATATGTGGTATACACATTTACTTTATAGGATAGAGCAAGCAATATATGCATATCCTATCACTTTATCTCGATGCAATGATTTTCTGAAAGTAATCATGTTTTCTGTAAAGGAAATCCCAATGTTTGTTAAACAACAGGGCAAACAATATATGCATATCCTGTCACTTTATCTTAAGGCAATGATTTTCTGAAAGTAATGGTTTCAATAAAGGAAATCCCAGTGTTTGTTAAGCACCTAGGAAGTACCCTGCACCATGCTAGGATACCTAAAAGAAAAGAAAACAGTTTTATTATACATAATTATGACAGTTGTGCTCTGAAAAGGGAACAGCAAAATAGGAAAACTGAAGTGAAAGTAGAAAATAATGGAGAAGTATTTAGAGAATAAAGGATGTTTGACCTCAGAGAGAAAGATTAAACATTTAAAAATATAGTTCAGGGTTGGGCACCTGGGTAGATCAGCTAGTTAAGCATCTGCCTTCTGCTCAGGTATTGATCCCAGGTCCTGGGATCTAGTCCCCTACAAGGCTCCCTGCTCAGTAGGGAGTCTGCTTCTCCCTCTGCCCTCCTCTCACCTGTTCTCTCAGTCACTTTCTCTCTCAAATAAAATAAAATCTTTTTTAAAAAGATAGTTTAGCATTATCATGTGAAAATGGATTAGGTTTTCTTTTTATTGACTGAAAAATTGGAATTAGGATTGGTGCAAATGTGGATTTGTTTCTCTTGTACATTAAAATTATTATCATCTTCCATGAGGGCAAAAAAAATAAGCTTACCCTGGACAATTATAAATTTATAAGTATGAAATAATTAATGAAACCTAATTGTCAAACTGGGGGGGGGCATCCTTTATAAATACATAAGACAAATTTTCTAAAATTGTAATGAGAAAGAGTTCTTTTATATTTGCCAGCATTCCAATGGTCACCATAGAGGGAAAGGTGCTGATAAAATATCCTTGATTTGAGTTTAGGAGGAAACACTGCTGTCAGCAACTTGCCTGCTCCCCATTAGGGCCATGACATACCATTGAGCTGAAGAGTGGTGTTTTGATGAGCATGACTGGGTTGTGCCCATATATAGAAATGATAAGCCTGCAGATTAGGGGCTAGTGGACTGTTCCTTTACATTTTAAAAATCTTTAACATTAAGAGTCTTACATAGCCACAGGAAGGCAGGTATTTTATATACTGTGACTATCTTGAAACTAGAGTATAGGCATGTTTTCAAATGTTTTCAGATGTTTTCAAATATGAGATTCTCAAATGGAAATTAAGTTTAGAAATGACTGTTTTGGGGTCATAGTGATGATCTTCTCAAAAGGTTAAAGGCAAGGCTTTGGATTCTTTGGAGGTAGCAATTGTGTATCTTCTGGCATCCTTTCCGAGTGTCTTAAGTGCTAATTGGTGCCGGAAAAGCCGTTCTCACTAGAAAAGTTGGTTTTCATGTTGTTGGGTATTTTCTTGGCGTCAAAGTTTTGCTTACAGAAATAAAGAGACTCTGTGGCCTCCCTAATAGGTATCCTCCTTATTAACCCAGTGTTTTAGTAAAGCAAAATGTTTCAGAGGCATGTTTCTCTTTCTTGAAGATTCTCGATGTGTTTATGATGGTACCACTTCAGAGCAGGCAGAAGGTTAGTTAAAGCAACAATCTGATCTTGAGCCCCGTTTCAGAGATATGTGTCTGGTATGACTATTGTTAGGTGAACAGCTGCATCACCAGTGAGTGTATATTCCCACCACAAGCTCCAAAAACATGGGAAGCCACTCTGCAAGCAGGAAAACTAAGCAAACAAGGAGGTACCTCTCAGATAAGGATATGAGCATGAACTACAACTAGATGTAAAATACGCCGGCTATGTCATAGTCCAGTGATAAAAGACACAACGCTGAAGTAGGAACAGTCTCCAGGTAGGAGGAAACAGCCACCCTACAATATTCAAAAATGATGCTCAGAGAACAAAAAGTTCTAGCAGCCTGAAAATAAATAAATAAATTAATTAAATAAATAAAATGAAAACCTTCACTCCTCACAGTCTCTCTACATTGCTCCAGACATCTGTCAGTGTTGTCTGAATAAAGCCACATTAAATTAGTCTAAATTATTTAAATTAAATAAATAAATGAATGAATGAATTTTTAAATTAATTTAATTTCTTAAAAAATTAATTAATTTAATTTAACTTTAATTTAATTAATTAATTTTTTGATTAATTTGGTTACTCACTGCTTTGGTTACTCACTAGCCACATTAAATTAGTTTAAATTATTTAAATTAAATAAATAAATTATTTAATTACATAAAATGAAAACCTTCACTCCTTACAGCCTCTCTGTATTGCTCCAGACATCTTTCAATGTTGTCTGAATAAAGACTTTGTCTTCCTGCACTGCAGCTCCATTTTCCCTTGACCATAACAACTCCTTTCTCAGGGTTGAATGCATGTAGGGGGCTCTGTCTGCCCTCCTCTCCCCACTTCAGCCTCACCTTGAGGTTACTCACTAGCCACATCCAACTAGCTCGTTAAATGAACCATACTTCTTTAAGTATGTTTTTCTAAGAAGTCTTTTCTAAGAAGCCTCAGACATTACCCTTAGCTTATTGGTTGAAATATTATCTCCTGTCGCCAAATCAAGCATTACAAATAAATGCTTGTGTTTGGCTATAAGGGTGTTTAGCTAAGCATTATTCTCTTGGCTTACACACACATGCACACACAAACACACACAAACACACACATGTATTTTATATAATGTGTGCATCTGTGTTTGTGGTTAATGCATTATTCCTGCGAATATCAGTAGTGGGAGTAGGATTTCTTTTTGTTCCGTGTAGCCCCAGGGGAAGGACTAACTGAGTATAGTAAGTTTGTAGGGATGGTGACTAATGGAGGTAACTATTAATACCAGAACTGCAATTTATTTAAAGATCAAGGCCCTGAGGAAGCTCTATACTCATCATCTGCCTTATCCTTGGTGGTGACTTACATCCTTTGCTTCCACATTCATAGCATAAATTCAGAGTTGCTTTTGGTTCCTGAGAATTGCAGAAACAATAGGTTGCATGTTATTGAAGTGAGGAGAATGTATGATTGATTACAAAAATCATCAGTTGATTGAGTGTCTGCCTTCGGCTCAGGTCATGATCCCAGGGTACTGGGATCGAGTACCACATCAGGCTCCTTGCTATGCGAGGAGCCTACTTGTCCCACTCCCTGCCACTCTCCCTTCTTATGCTCTCTCTCTCTTCTCTCTCTGACAAATAAATAAATAAAATCTTTTTAAAAAATCATGGATATAAAATGAAAGAAAGGCAATTTGTTAAAAATAGTTGCTGGAACAATTCATTATAATGGAAAGTGTAATTATGGTACATGCTTTTCATAAATATGTAAAGATAATTTGCAAGATATACAGTTGAGATAATCATTTGAATTTTTCCATCGTGAATTTTTTTTTTCTCTATCATGTCATTTCTTCTGTTAATTTAAGGAAATAGCCAAGGCATTTTTATCTCAGGGGAGCTGAGTTGAGTTTAGACATAAAAGTTCTTGCAACCTGGAAACTAAAAATCATACAAGCTTTGAAAAGCACTGAAAATTTACATCAAGAGAACACTATCCAAACCTGGCTTCTGGTACTGAGTTATTTGGGATGATTTCCCAGGACACACAGGTTATAAAATATTGAATGTCATCATATTGAAAAAACTATTATTTGTGGTTAGCATTTATATAGATTTATTTTCATGTTCAAAAAAAGTATATTTATATGCATTACCCCATTTAATCTATAGCACAACTCTGCTGGATATGTTTTATATTATTACCCTCATTTTATGATAAAAGATTTGATGCTCATGTGGATTAATTATATTCCTGAATAGAATGAAATTAGATTGTAATGAGCAGTGATTTGAAATTATGTCTCCTGACTCCAAATCTGTAGACATGACTCTATGCACAGATTTAGCAAGATTATATTAAATTCCAGGAAGGTCTTGTAAGAAATAGTAATCATGTGCTGGAAATTTCTCATGCATTTTAAATAGGACTAATCTCTTACAATCTTATAGCATATAGAAATTTGCATTTTCAAAGAAAATTATATTGTTTCTTATGAATTAACTGTGAATTTATCCATAAATCCCCAGCCCCCCAAAAAAACCATGAAGTTAAAGCACTCGAAATGATTGGTTGGAATTTCCTTCATTTCACTCATAAATTCAGAGTGAAAGCCCTTGGTAATTTTGCTTGGTCGTAGGGCTTTAGAAAAATTGACTTTCAGTGTTGATGAAATAATATTTTAGATGACAAATATTGGCAGGAGGACAATCTACTCTGCTGATACCATTGAAGAAAGCATTTTAGTCTTCAGATTGAGTCAGAAATCTTTGGAATGATGAAATTTATAAAATGATTGCTTTGTGACTTTGCAAAATGACATTAACCTTTGATGACTCTGAATGCCAACATCGTAAATGGTAATTCCTTTGATTTAAAAAGTCAGGAGGGGGGCGCCTGGGTTGCTCAGTGGTTTGGGCTGCTGCCTTCGGCTCGGGTCATGATCTCAGGGGCCTGGGATCGAGCCCCGCATCGGGCTCTCTGCTCC
>NC_081561.1:55265716-55288863 GCF_022355385.1 Mustela nigripes
CGCTCAGTGGTTTGGGCTGCTGCCTTCGGCTCGGGTCATGATCTCAGGGGCCTGGGATCGAGCCCCGCATCGGGCTCTCTGCTCCGCAGGAAGCCTGCTTCTCTCTCTCTCTCTCTCTCTCTCTCTCTCTCTGCCTGCCTCTCTGCCTACTTGTGATCTCTGTCTGTCAAATAAATAAAATCTTTAAAAAAAAATAAAAAATAAAAAATCAGGAGGAAATAGAACATCAATTGTACAATGGATTAAGTTGAGGAAAGCTCACATTAAAATTCTGAATTCTATCGAAAAATAATAAAAATCCTAGAACAGTTCTCATTCCCAGGGAAATGCACCATATGTCCTCTAAAACACAGGCAGAACCAAGTACATTAAGAGAGCAATTAAAGCACTGTCCCGCAGTGTTGAAATATCAGTTCACATATGGCATTCCTCACCTGTAACAATTTTTTATTTTATTAGGTTTCTTTTACAAAACCAGTTATTTATTTACTGTTTTCATAGTTTATAAAGGTAAAACTTAAGACCATTTTGAACTTAATTTATAATAAAAATCGAATGCTTTTAGGAAAGATATGTTGATTATGTTCAAGTTCAATATTTTATTATATCAATTTTTATTAACATGCAATCCCTGAAAATCTATTATTTTGTTTTGTTGAAAATATTCAATTGCCAAACAGTAGGAAATCAACTGTAGCCAGAAGAATGAAGTGAAATGGTTATCTTCATTTATAACGCAAGTTAATAGTGAACTTCCGTGAAAAACTAGAAAAAACATATACACACACACATACATACAAGTTTACAGACATGTGATGCAAGTATGTGCATGTGCACACACTAATTTCCATAGAAGGGTAAAAAGAAACTAATAAAAAGAGTCACCTTGTGTAGAATTAAAACAATGCAACTTTTTCAAGAAAAATATAACAGAAAATCTTTGAGAACTTGTGTCAAATATTTCTTAGATATGACACAAAAAGTAGTGTTTAGAAAAGAAAAAAGTGATAAATATGACCTCATCAAAATTCAGAACTATTGCACTTTCAAAAACACCATTAAGGAAATGAAAAGAGCAGATTGAGAGAAAATATTTGCAAAAGACAAGTCCATGAAATACTTATAACGAAAGTATACAAAGAAAATGTAAGCTTCAATAATAAGAAACAACCCAATTAACAATTAGGCAAAGATTCTAATAACTTTCCACTAGAGAAGATATGCAAATGGGCATTAATCACATGAAAAGATTTTCAGTATCATTAATCATTAGGGAAATGTAAATTAAAATCAAAGTGAGACACAATTCCATATCTAGTAGAATGACTGTAATAATAATTTAAAGAACAAGTAACATAACAAATACTGATAAGGGTAAAGAGAAATGGAAATCTTCATATATTGTAGGCGGGACTATAAGATGCAGCAGTCACTTTACGAAACAGTATTTTCATTAAACAGTGACTATTTTAGCAGTCACTGAAAATGTT
The DNA here is from genome assembly GCF_022355385.1 of Mustela nigripes. NCBI lineage: Eukaryota > Metazoa > Chordata > Mammalia > Carnivora > Mustelidae > Mustela > Mustela nigripes. Next base: position 55,267,207 of record NC_081561.1, read on the forward strand.
AAACATAAATTCATGGTATGACACAGCTTTTCCCCCCTCTTAAGTATCTACCCAAAGGAATAAAAACATATATCCATATAAAAACTTTTATGTGGATGTTCATAGCAGTATTGTTCAAAATGACCCAAAATGGTAATCTAAGTGTCTGTCACCTAGTGAATGCATAGAAATAGTGGGATATTATGCATACGGTGGAATACTATTCAGCAATAAAAGGAAGGAACTACAGGTTTATACTACAACTTGAATAAATTCTCATAAATGTGTTTAGTAAAGCCATGCATAAGAGACTGCATATTGTATGATTCAATTTACATAAAATATTCAGAAAAGGCAAGGTATAGAGATGAAAATTAGATTAGGGTAGCTTGAGGTGGTTGGGAAGTCAGGAGAATTGAAATTAACAGAAATATGCTGGAGAAATTTTATCATGATAATGAAATGTTCTCAAACTGATTATAGTCATGGTTGCCCATCTTGGTAAATTTACTAAAAACTCAAATTGCACACTTGAAAAGGATGAACTAAATGGTACACAAAATTTGCAAAAAAAATATTAAGTTAGAGAGAAATGGTCACATGTAGGTGGCTGGTGGTTGTAGACAAAGGGATATGGTAGTATTTAAGACAAGGTTTTATTTGTATATGCCTTTCTATATATTGTTTCCTTTGAATCATGTAAAATATCATATCTTTTCAACAAATTAAAATTTTTAAAACTAAACAATAGGTTTCTTAGGATCCATATTTGCTACTTTTGCAAAGTTATTACATGTTATCTTCTATCAATCCACTATGTGTTTTTTTTTTTTTAGTTTTTATTTAAATCCCAGTTAGTTAACATACAGTGTAATATTCATTTCAGGTGTACAATATAGTGATTCAACACTTCCATACATCACCCAGTGCTCATCACAAGTGCCCTCCTTAATCCCCATCTCCTATTTCTCACATCCCCCACCCTCTTAGCCTCTGGTAACCAACAGTTTATTCTCTATAGTGAAGAGTCTGCTTCTTGGTTTGCCCCCTCCATTTTTTTTCCCTTTGCTCGTTTGTTTTGTTTCTTAAATTCCACATATGAATGAAATCTTATGGTATTTGTCTTTCTCTATTTTTCTTTTATCTTTTTCACTTTCTGAGGGTATTTCAGAGGATTTATAGACTTCTTTTTTATGGGTGCTTTCTAGATAATACTACTTTGTTGCAACATCCTATATTTTTTTTATATTCTTTTCTTTTTAGCTTACCACTTTATTCCTCACAAATAAAATGTCATCAATAGCATAAGAGACAATAGAATGGAAATGTATATCTGCATATCATAAGTGTGTAATTCTCCATTGTTTAACCGCTCCCTCCAAAATGCTAGTTTAAATTCTCAAAATTTTCAGTTGAAAATTTCAGTTAGAAAGAACAATTCAACTTTTAAGAGACTCTGCTAGAAACAAAACATAATTCACAGTACATTTGGTCTGTAATATAGACATGTTGCAATTGAAAAAAAATCAAGTTAGAAGGATCTATTGAATGGATCATATGGCTCTTATCCTTTCTTTTATTAATGTGGTGTATCATGTTGATTGATTTATGACTATTGAACTGCCCTTGCAGCTCAGGAATAAATCCTCCTTGATTGTGATCAATGATTCTTTTAATATACTGTCGGATTTGGTTTGCTACTATTTTACCAAGAATTTTTGCATCTGTGTTTATCAAGGATATTGGCCTGTTGTTCCTTTTTGGTGGAGTCTTTTGTCTGGTTTTGGCATTGGGGTAATGTTAGCTGCATAGAATGAAGTTTTCCTTCCATTTCTATATTTTGGAATAGTTTGAGAATAGCTATTTATTTATGATTACCTTGTTCTATGTTATAATCTGAAAATAAATTTTGTATTTATAAATATATGCTATTGGTTTACAAAAATGGGAAAAATTAGACAACATTATGTTACCTGAAAGAGTAAATGTATGTATATTGTATACAATGAGGTTTATGGGAGCAGACAAAGCAAAAATAAGAACAAAATGATGGTATCAAAGATAGACTGGGTCTTTTACAATATTACCTTGAGTGCTTTAGCTGATGTCTTCTTCCTGAAGAGTTTTGAAGAAAATGGGGCACCTGGGTGGATCAGTGGGTTAAAGCCTTTGGCTCAGGTCATGATCCCAGATCATAAGATCAAGCCCCACATCGGGCTCTCTGCTCAGCAGGGAGCCTGCTTCCTTCTCTCTCTGCCTGCCTTTCTGCTTACTTGTGATCTCTGTCAAATAAATAAATAAAATCTTAAAAAAAAAAAGTTTTGAGGAAAGGATGGATATATAAATTCCTTAAATGCTGTAAGAGAAATAACATCATAAAAATTTTAGGGATAAACTAAACTTTTTAATCTTATTTTTCTTTTCTAATATCAGTGTTATGCAAAGATACTCTCAGGGATATATTTATTATATGTATAAGGAAATTGAGAGAGGGAATGAGGTCATACTGACTTCTTCATTAAAGTAATAGTATTTAAAAATTTTTCTCACTTATGATTTTGGTATATATTCACAAATCCATAAGGTTGGAAAGACAGCGGCTATCATCTTTTCTGCACAATTAATCGTCCCCCATCTTTTTCAAGGAGACATGACTATTAGGCTCCAGAAGCAGATATCTGACTTGAACTAGTTCAATCATATTCTTTATAAGTAAGGATATTTTATTGCATAAGACATAAAGCCCAAACTGAAAAGAAGAATTGAGCAGACAACACATCTACCACCATCCCTACCCATCATCACCAGTTCCAAACTAAAAGATATACTGATAAATAGTAGCTAATAGCAAACAAAGTAGTAGGAAGATCAATGGTTTTCTTCTCCCAGTGCCTTTTCTCCTAAACATCAGTTGTGACATTAGGTATAATGTTCCTTAATATACTTAAAGGACAGGTTTGGTAATAACATAAATGCAGTTTAGGATGTTTTTATTTATATAATGAATGATTTGTAAATCCTTTTCATCCAATTTCATTTTAATTGAAAATTATTTCTTTTTTCTGAACACAGGTTTTTTTTTTTTTTAAGTATACCTAAGGATTCTTTACTAATCTTATAGTTATAATTCCCTAACATATAATAAAAGTTTTCACACCATCCAATGGGGAAGACTAAAATATAAAATGTTTTTATTATTAAAAGATTATTATTGTATTATATATTATGTTATATACAATATATTATTAAAAGATTATTATTAAAGATTATAAAAAATAATTTTCAACAAGAGATCAAAACTAAAAAAAAAGGTGATTCTGTATTTATGTAGGTATTGGTAGGAACATATATTAAAACAGGAAAAATCAATCAAGGGTTAAAGGATACTACTACATCAAGTGGTAAGTGCGCAAACCTTTAGAAAATCATTTTACAAAATAAATTGTATTTTCAAAGTCATGGGAGCAATTTTTCCCTCTGTATTATTATATATTTCTCTATATATTAGTTTTGTTTCTGAAGATTATAGATAAAATCTTAATCTCATGCATATTTCCTCATAAAACTTACAGTTATACCTATAATGGGATAATGTTATCAGATGTGTATAACACCTATAACATCTAATGTGGTTAGTATTTTCAACATACACATAATCTTCTATTACTGGTAGTTTGTCTTTCAAGATGTTCAAGGAAATGTGTAGTTATTAACTAGGCTAATGTGTAGTTACTATTAGACTGAATTCTTTTTGCCGATAAACTTGATTTTTTTTTCTGATTTGTTCACTACTTCATCTGTGGAATAAATCCATGAAAATTTACTGTTGAAAAGCAATATGGGTAATATAAGGGAGAATGTTGAATCAAAGGAAAAATCCTAAGCCCCAAAGTAGTAATAATGAAATGACAGCAAAAGTTGTTTGAATTAAATTTTATTTTGCCTTCTTGGGGCACCTGGGTGGCTCAGTGGGTTAAAGCTTCTGCTTTTGGCTCAGGTCATGATCCCAGGGTCCTGGAATCGAGCCCCGCATTGGGCTGTCTGCTCAGCAGGGAGCCTGCTTCCTCTTCTCTCTCTGCCTGCCTTTCTGCCTACTTGTGATCTCTGTCTGTCAAATAAATAAATAAAATCTTTAAAAACAGATTTTTTTATTGTGCCTTCTGATCCAGAGTCTGTATTTCTAAGCAAAGAGAATTAAATAGTAATTCCAGATATTAATATTTCATATCAAATGTCAATAGAATCAAGTGTATCTTTTTGTGCTTCCCATTTTTCAAAAATCTGACATTATAGTTACTTATTACTACTAATACATACCACCCCCTTGAGCAAAGCATTTTAAGCTGTATTTATGCAATAGTTAAAATAATTATGTGGGTAGATGTCACTTCTTTATTCTACATTTAGAAAACCCAAGATCACAAAGTTTAAGTCCCTTGATAAAAGCCTTATAGTCAGTAAGTTAGAAGGTAAATTTGGAATTTGAATTCAGCTTTGCATAACTCAAGTCTAGGATTTTTGACTCAACAGTGCTTGAGGCTTCTTCTCTTTTGGCGTTTCTCAACATCACTTCCCCCATAAACCTACAGGTCAAAAGTGGTTAATGGATAGTTAACTGAGAAGAATATGGTGGGCACAGTGATACCATATAAACACACAAGGGAGAAAACATCAGGAATCCTGGGTCTCAGTCATGCTGTGGCCCTAAGTAGCAGTACCTTCAATAAATTAATTCATCTTTGTATGCTTCAGATTTTTCAACTATAAAAAGAGAATTAAATGATTGGAATGAAAATGACACGAGATCATGAGTTTGCAATCTAGAACACTCTCCAAATAGCCATTGGCCACACATATAAAATACATAATGCCAGGATAGATCCTCATTCCAAGGCCTACCACCATCATTATACTGGTTAAATCTTCAAAACCTATCATTTTGAGGTATACATTTCACTATCTGTTTTTGTATTTTCTTTTTGGAATGACAGTTACAGGAAGTTTCTATAATTATATGAGAAGAGTTCAGAACCTAAATATAGAATTTAAGACAATTTCACACATTTCTTAATAATCAGTATTTTTGATAAGTCCCTCAAAAAATTCTAAGGAGGCGGGAGTTTTAAACCCAAGGAGTTTAAAAACTCACTGGTTTTTGTTTTATTGACTATTGTTTCTTAACACAGCCACAGCAGTATTTTTGATGCAAATTTTCATGGATGCTAATTTTGTTATTACCACAATTTTCTCTGCCCCGGATATCCCTCCAGCAGCAGGTGGCTCCCTTGAGCTGTTCTTGCCATCACTTGGCTGTCTCAGTGCCTTGCGTTCAGCTACCTTTTGGTGAATGGCAACCCCTTCTAATACCATGGGGGGGAAAAGCCATCTCACTTAAGAATATCCAGATATTTCTTAAGATATGCTTGAAATATGGTAATGATAGGTTCTCTCCTTTATTGAAGAAAACAACTTGCGTATGTTTCCTCTCCAGTTTCCCCAATTCAAAAGGTATTCATTATGTGATGAATTTAAAATCTATTGAGGATAAACAGTAGGAAAAGATGTAGTGTTTCATAGACATGCTTATATATTCTGCATTTTTCTGCCCTCATATGCTTGACCATGATAAGAAAGATAGAACTAAATGGATAATACATCACACTCTTAAGATTTGACATTTTACCACATCACTGGATAATTTTTCCTTTATTAGAGCAACACTTTCCATGGGGATCCTTGTGAGTAGTTGGAAACCCCAACCCATCAATGTTGAACTTAAATGATTTCAGTTTTTACATCTTTTAATTTTTATATTGGGATGGCAGAATACGGTTTTATATTTTCTGTACACTGCTCGGTCATTTTCACAACACTGAACTTTGCATCTGTTTTCTCCACAGTCCACACCTCACCTTGGTATGTGATACCATAAACAGAATGAACTGGCTTCCCTATATTCAGTTGCTTGAATCTAAGGACGGATAGTTTATTGCCCTGTAAGATGGCAGAAAATTGCAGTCAAGACAATTAAAAGTAAAGAAAACAAGCAAACCTAATCCGAACAAGTCAACAATAAGCACATCCAATCCCCAAATCAGGGGTCCCAGTGGTAAATACTTTTGAAAATCAGGCAAATAATAAAGATGGGCAAAACACTTCTGTGCAGGGAAAGAAATAGCATGGGAATGTGGATTAGAGATTTCTTGTCTGCTTAAGGACATTCATAACCAAAAACTTTAAACCAGTGTTAACTAAGCAAAGTGCTGCAATCTAATGTTGAATGCGTGTTCAGTGACTGTGTGGCAAGCAAGGTTAGAAAAGTCTGGACTTTGGCCTCTCCATTGTTTTGTTTTGTGAAATATATAGTGCTGATAAGAGAACAAAAGAGCCTTGGCCATTTGTAATCTTATTACTAGCTTCAGAAAATCTGGGAGAAAAAAAAAATCAGGTAAAGTTAAATAGAGAATAGTAGTTCAAAAGGGACAGATTTTGGTACAGATAATTTCCTAGTCAAGATAGTTTGTTGTGCTTCCAAAACTACTTCAAAACAAACCAGAGTCTTCTGTTTCTCATAATGGAATAGATCTCATCGTATGAATTGGCTGCTTCAACATATTCTTGTCTGTTCTAGCTTTCTGTTAGACAATAGAAATGCTGTTCATCAGAGTTCAGTGTTAGATCTGGACAAAGTCTGTCATTTCTATACACAAAAATAGCATTTAGAAATGAAAGGAATACTCTAAACAGCCTTCATCTTAGCAGTGAGTCTGAGTTCCAGTTAGGTGAGAAAACTAACCTTAACTAAAATATATATTTTAAATGATTTGGACATTTGTTTATTAACTTCATGCCTATATTATTACCAGTTTCCTACTCATGTGTAAAATACAAATCATCTGACATTTTTTTCTAACTTTTCTATTTTGTAAGCCAATACCTCCAAGCAATAATAATTACCCATTTGGGGAAAAAACCATCACATTCTACAAGATAGACTTAATATTGGCAACTTGCATACAACGGAAACAGAGCTTATGTCTAGTAGCATAACCAGAGTCTTAACTATTGTAGCAACAGGTGACATCAAGGCAGAGGGTGACAGCCCCTAAAAACAGGCTGGATGAAGACACTTTCCCTTGGTGTTCATTTGTAAGGTTAAACCTTGTCAGCACTCACTGGAAGACAATATTTGATAAATAGTTTTTTAAACTCAGACCTTTAAGAATCTTACAGGATTTTTCAAATTCAATAATCTTTACATTCAATATGCTTAGTATTTTCCAAATTTAATACTGTATCCTAAACTCATCCACATTAAGGAATGTATGATCGAGGATGCCATTTGTAGAGCACACTAAGATTTTGCCCCATAATTAGACATACTTGTGAACCAGAGACTTTTTTTAAGAGAGAAGTACATTCATTTTATTTAAAAAAATCCTTAACTGTCTTTTTTTTAGAAAATTTTTAAATTTTAATTTAATTTTATTTTTGTGTGTCTGTTCCAAAATTCATTGTTTATGCACCATACCCAGTGCTCCATGCAATACATGACCTCCTTAATACCCATCACCAGGCTCACCCAACCCCCACCCCTCCAAACCTTCAGTTTGTTTCTGAGTCCATAGTATCTCATGGTTTGTTTCCCCCTCCAATTTCCTCCAACTCACTTCTCTCCATCTCCCAATGTCCTCCTTGTTCTTCCTTATGCTCCACAAGTAAGTGAAACCATATGAAAATTGACTCTCTCTGCTTGATTTATTTCACTTAGCATAATCTCCTCCAGTCCCATCCATGTTGATATAAAAGTTGGATATTCATCCTTTCTGATGGAGGCATAATACTCCATTGTACATATGGACCATATCTTCTTTATTCATTCATCTGTTGAAGGGCATCTTGGCTCTTTGCACAGTTTGGCAACTGTGGCCATTGCTGCTATTAACATTGGGGTCTAGGTGCCCCTTCTTTTCTCTACATCTGTATCTTTGGGGTAAATACCCGGTAGTGCAATTCCAGGGTCATAGGGTAGCTCTATTTTTAATTTGTTAAAGAATCTCCACACCGTTTTCCAAAGTGGCTGTAACAACTTGCATTCCCATCAACAGTGTAAGAAGATTCTCCTTTCTCCACATCCTCTCCAACACTTGTTTACTGTCTTGTTGATTTTGGCCATTCTAACTGGTGTTAAGGTGGTATCTCGATGTGGTTTTGATTTGAATCTCCCTGATGGCTAATGATGATGAATATTTTTTTCATGTGTCTGTTAGCCATTTGTATGTCTTCATTGGAGAAGTATCTGTTTATGTCTGCTGCCCATTTTTTGATATGATTATCTATTTTTTGTGTGTTGAGTTTGAGGAATTCTTTATGGATCCTGGATCTCAGCCCTATATCTTTAGTGTCATTTGCAAATATCTTTTCCCATTCCATGGGTTGCCTCTTTGTTTTGACTGTTTCCTTTGCTGTGCAGAAACTTTTGATCTTGATGAAGTCCCAAAAGTTCATTTTCACTTCTGTTTCCTTTGCTTTTGGGGACATGTCTTGAAAGAAGTTGCAGTGGCTGATATTGAAGAGGTTTCTGCCTATATTCTCCTCTAGGATTCTGATGGTTTCCTGCTTCACACTGAGGTCTTTTATCCATTTCAAGTTTATCTTTGTGTATGGAATAAGAGAGTGGTTGAGTTTCATTCCTCTATAATAACTGTCCAATTTTCCCAGCACCATTTATTGAAGAGACTGTCTTTTTTCCACTGGAAATTTTTTCCTGCTTTGTCGAAGATTATTTGACCATAGAGTTGAGGGTCCATATCTGGTTTCTCTACTCTATTCCCCTGGTCTATGTGTCTGTTTTTGTGCCAATACTATGCTGTCTTGGTGATCACAGGTTTGTAGTAAAGCTTGAAATCAGACAACATGATGCGCCCAGTTCTGTTTTTCTTTTTCAACATTTCCTTAGCAATTCGGGGTCTCTTCTGGTTCCATAGAAATTTTAGGATTGTTTGTTCCAGATCTACCTTGACCAGGTGGGATTTATCCATTGGATGCAAGGATAGTTCAACATTTGCAAATCAATCAATATGATAGAATGAATCAATAAGAGAAGAAAGAAGAACCACATGGTCCTTTCAATTGATGAAGAAAAAACATTTCACGAGATAGGGCATCTGTTCCTGATAAAATCCTTCACAGTATAGGGATAGAGGGAACATCCCTCAACTTCATAAAATCTATATATGTAAAACCCACAGCGAATATCATCCTCAGTGGGGAAAAGCTGACAGCCTTCCCTTTGAGATCAGGAACATGACAAGGATGCCCACTCTCACCAATGTTGTTCAACATGGTACTAGAAGTCCTGGTAACAGAAATCAGACAACAAAAAGAAATAAAGGGTATTCAGATTGGCAAAGAAGAAGTCAAACTCTTTCTCTTCACAGATGACATGATACTTTATATGGAAAACCCAAAAGGCTCCACCTCAAACTACTGGAACTCATACAGCAATTCAGTAATCTGGCAGGATACTAAGTCAATATACAGAAATCAGTTGCTTTCTTATATACTAATAATGAAAATATAGAAAGGGAAATTAGAGAATCAATTCTATTTACTATAGCACCAAGAACCATAAGATACCTGGGAATAAACCTAACCAAAGAGGTAAAGGATCTATACTCGAGAAACTACAGAACACTCATGAAAGAAATTGAAAAACACACTAAAAGATGGAAGAGCTTTCCATGCACATGGATCAGAATAATAAACATTGTTAAAATGTCTATGCTGCCTAGAGCAATCTATACTTTCAATGCCATTCTGATAAAAATTCCACCAGTATTTTTCAAAGAGCCAGAGCAAATCAGAGACTTTTTTGAAGTAAAGGAAAACTGTGATTCCAGGCAATCAATGCAATCACTCCACTTTGCATGGCCCATTACCTACTTCAGTAACACTCTGCACTTGAAAATTGTATGATTGTGTCATTGCATTATCCTTTTATTCATTCAAGTGATTCTGAGCATTTTCTATGTATGTGCTGAGCATAGAACTAGATGCTGAGATGATAAGAAAAGCTCATGATAGAAGGATCATCACCTGGTTCATGGGAACGGTCTCAATAATTGTTCAATCAGTAAAAACAAATAGGAAAATAGAATGCATGATAAAAATACAATCACAGTATATAATTCTTTGCCTAGAAAGTAAGATAAAGTTTCCCAGAGGAATTGATATTTGATAGTCCACAAAATCTGATGAGTGAGAACAAAGGAAGACATTTTGTCTTCTTCAGTATCAGAATGAGTGTTTCATGTTTTATATGCTCTTTTGATAACAGTGTGATGGCCTTTATTAAATGGATCATTAGAACCACCCATTAAGCTTTTTTTTTCCTTTTTTCACATAGTAAAGATTAACAGAAAGATGTATATTTGTGTATAGAAAAATGGAAAATTTCTCAACAGAAGATAAGTTAAATCCATTAAATACAGTTGTTTGACTGTGACATGGTTTGCGATTTGGTCCTTAATCACAGAAGGCTGTCTTTCAGCACTCTAGGGTATTTCCTCAGGGTTCTCCTAGTCTGTCCTAAGGTCCACTATATTTCAACCTTACTTTAACGTCTTAAGATCCCTGTTCTCTTGCTTTCCTTCCTTTTCCTAAATGAAATCTTATTCTCCAGTTCTTCACTTCACTTACAAGGTGCTGTCATTTGGCAAAAGACACAAAAGATATTCAAACTTTTGAATCAGTAATTTTGTACCTAAATTTCAAAGATCAGCAAAAATTACTTCATTGTTTTATTATTCATGTCACAAACAAAAAAAAAAAAAAACCCATAATGCGCCCATTCAGTATTTTGGTAAGTTGGTATATTCAAATACTGGAATATCACATAGATGTTACTAGTCTAAAAGAATACCCACTAAATATATTTTTTAAATCTCATTAAAAATATAAAGCAAATGTTAGTTGTGACTATTACAAGGTGCAGGGTTTATATGTGATTTAAATATTGAGCTTTATGCTTTGCTATAATTTATAATTTTTTTCTAATATTATTGCTTCAATCTGAATATGCATGGATAATGTTATTTTAGCACTTGTCCATCTGATTTTCAATTTAAATTCAATTCATTAAAATATAGTTTGTTATGAGTTTCAGAAATAGAGTTCAGTGATTCATCAGTTCTACCCAGTTTTCATTACATCATGTGTCCTCCTTAATGCTCATCATCCTGTTATCTCCTTTCCCCACCTTCCTCCCCTCCAACAACCCTCAGTTTTTGTCCTATAGTTAAGTCTCTTGTGGTTTTTCTCCCTCTCTGATTTCATCTTATTTTACTTTTCCCTCTCTTTCCCTATGATCCTGTTTTGTTTCTTAAATTCTACATATGAGTGAAATCATTATAACTGTTTATAATTGACTTATTTTGCTTAGCATAATACTGCCTAGTTCCAACCCCATCATTGCAATTGGTAAGATTTCCATTTTTTGATGGCTTAGTAATATTCCATTGTATGTATATACCATCTATTCTTTATCCATTCATCTGTCAGACATATGGCTTCTTTCCATGGTTTGGTTATTGTGGTCATTGCTACTATGAACATTGATGCGCAGGTACCCTTTCAGATCACTATGTTTGTATTCTTTGGGTGAATACCTAGTAGTGCAATTAATTGCCGGGTCATAGGATAACTCTATTTTTAACTTTTTGAGGAACTTCCATATTGTTTTACAGAGTGGCTGTACCTTCTCATTCCTACCAATAGTGTAAGGGGGGGGTCCACTTTCTTTGCATCCTCACCAAAATCTATTGCTTCATTGCTTGTTAATTTTAGCCATTTTGACTGGCATAATGTGGTATCTCACTGTGATTTTGATCTGCATTTCCCTGATGCTGAGTGAAGTTGAGCATTTCTTTATGTGCCAATTGGCCATTTGTATGTCTTCTTTGGAGAAATGTCTGTTTATGTCTTCTGCTCATTTATTGACTGGATTATTTGCATTTTGGGTATTGAGTTTAATAAGTTATTTATAGACCTTGGATACTAGACCTTTATGTGATATGTCATTTGTAAATATCTTCTCTAGTTCCATAGGTTGCCTTTTAGTTTTGTTAACTGTTTCCTTTGCTGTGCAAAAGCTTTTTAGTTTGATGAAGTCTGAGTATTTCATTTTGCTTTTGTTTCCCTTGCCTTTTGTTTCCCTTGCCTTTGGGGACATGTCTAGCAAGAAGTTACTGTAGCTGAGGTTAAAGAGGTTGCTGCCTATGATCTCCTTTAGGATTTTGATAGATTTCTGTCTCGCATTTAGGTCTTTCACCTATTTTGAGTTTATCTTTGGTGTAAGAAAAAAGTCCAGATTCATTTTTCTACATGTAGCTTTCTAACTTTCCTAACACTATTTGTTGAAGAGACTCTCTTTTTTCTATTAGATATTTTTATCTTCTTTGTTGAAGATTGGTTGGCCATAGAGTTGAGGGTCCATATCTGTGTTTTCTATTCTGTCCCATTGATCTATGTGTCTGTTTTTGTGCCAGTACCATACTGTCCTGATGATTACAGCTTTTGTAATATAGCTTAAAGTCCGGGATTGTGATGCCACCAGCTTTGGTTTTCTTTTTCAAAATTGCTCTGTCTATTTAGGGTCTTTTCTGTTTCTAGGCAAATTTTAGAATTATTTGTTCCAGCTCTGTGAAAAAGAAAAAAAAATGATGGTATTTTGATAGGGGTTTCCCTGAATGTGTAGCTTGCTCTGGATAGCAGAGATTTTGACAATATTTTTTCTTCCAGTTCATGAGCATGGAATGTTTTCCACTTATTTATGTCTTCCTCAAAGTCATTCATGAATGTTCTATAGTTTTCGGAGTACAGATTCTTTATGTCTCTGGTTAGGTTTATTCCTAGGTATCTTACAAATTTGGTGCAACTTAACTAGTGTCAAATACTATCTTCACGTTAAAGACTTGGATTCTAACTGTAGACTTTACTTAACACTCAACTGGGAGAAGATGGGAGTGTTAGTTAAGAGTGTTGTTGGGTCTGCCTTAAATTTCTTGAAGGCATATGTTTTAAGTAGTCAGATTTGCAATTGAGATCTTGGTCCAAGATAATATGTTCTCATTATTTAATTTCAACTCTGTAACTTCAACCTTTGCATGCACTTAAAAACCAAAAACTGAGAACCAAAAATCTTTTACATACGGAATATCAATTATGTGCCTTGCACATTTAAGTCTGTTTAATCTTTAAGGACAATCTTGTGAAGAAAGTGTCATTAGATACTTTTTAACAAAGATGACTATACTGAAGCTCAGGGAGGGAAAGTAAACTAGTCCAAAGATACCTAAGAGGAACCAGCATTCCAGTTCTCTCCCTCTATTGTTCCAAAGACTTATGCTCATCAATCATTATGTATTTTTTTTCTTTTACGGTAGAAAAAAATATGTACTTATTTAGCCAGACACAACAAGAAGTATATTGCTACTACCAAAAATTTCTCATACTGCAATAAACAACATACAAAAATTCTAGAATTTTTTAGAGGAAATATCCTTGCATCAAAATTATACTTAATTTGTTTTATGTTGCTATTGAAATACAAAGAAGAAACTGTCGATCAAACTGCTTCAAATGAGATTTTCAAGTTATAATTAGCTATCAATGCCTCTCAGCAAGAGTTTAGATATCATTGCTTTTCTGAGATGATCTATTATTGTGCATAAACACTGCTATGGTGGGAGAAATTTGAAGGTGTTTAAATCAAATTGCATGTATATAAAGGACAGTGGGAAATTGCTGAGAAGAGTGGCGATTTTCCTTTCAGGAGTTTGAGGATAAAAGCAGTTTAAAATAATCACTAGTATAAAGAGAAAGAAATTACTCCAAACTCATTGAAAAAATTCTAGGTTACTTTAAATACCCAGACATTTATATACCATGAATCTTACAGAGACATCTCTACCTATTTGTTTTGTGATTTTCTTTAGTAACATCTTAGTGTAAGAGAAAATAAGCCAGCTGATTATATTGTTCCATGGATGTCTCTGTGTGTGTTTTTTTTCTTAGATTTTATTTATTTATTTGACAGATAGAGATCACAAGTAGGCAGAGAGACAGAGAGAGAGAGAGAGAGAGAGAGGAGGAAGCAGACTCCCTGATGAGCAGAGAACCTGATGATACGAGGCTCGATCCCAGGACCCTGGGATCATGACCTGAGCTGCAGGCAGAGGCTTTAACCCACTGAGCCACCCAAGCGCCCCTGGATATCTGTTTTGTCTCATTTTCTTTTGTTTTCTGTTGCAAAGGAGATAAAGACATTGGAAAGAAACTAGTTGAAGGAGTTGAAGTTTTGTTTTTTGAATCTCTAACTGGATAAGAAATTGATAGGTAAAGGGAGATTTATATTTAATGAGAAAGTAGGGACCAGAAGCTCACTAATATAAAAGACTCTATTCACAGGGCACCCGGATGGCTCAGTAGGTTATCCACCTTTGGCCTGGGTCATAATCTCAGGGCCCTGGGAACAAGTCCCAAATTGGGCTCCCCACTCAGCAGGAAGAGCTTGTGTGCTCTCTTATTCTCTGTAAAATAAATACATACAATCTTTTTTTAAAAAGGCTATATTCACAGAAATAATAAGAAAGAAAATGCATTATATCAAGAATGATTGCTATTTGAATTTAACATTTCTGGTTGGTGCCAGTTTACATGTGGCTGAAACACAGTGAAGGTGTGATTTGGATGCTGAGGGTATAGACACTTGAAAGGATAGATGGTTAGAGTAATGTCTCAGGATGAAGACAGTACTTGTGATAAAAGAGACTATGAGGGGCGCCTGGGTGGCTCAGTGGGTTAAGCTGCTGCCTTTGGCTCAGGTCATGATCTCAGGGTCCTGGGATCGAGTCCCGCATCGGGCTCTCTGCTCAGCAGGGAGCCTGCTTCCCTCTCTCTCTCTGCCTGCCTCTCCATCCACTTGTGATTTCTCTCTGTCAAATAAATAAATAATAAAATCTTTAAAAAAAAAAGAGAGACTATGAACTAAATATCAAAGTCATCAGTAAAAGTTGGCAAGTTTCAGAAATAACAGTAGATTGTAATGAATGGAAAAATGACTCTATTTGAAGTTGCAGTTTTAAGAGTGGTTTCCACATTAGAGCAAGTCAGCACAACCCCTAAATATAGTATGGAAATATCAGTAGAGCAAATGCTCTCTTTCTCAATATGGATTTAAATTATTTTCTGTACCCATAATGTCTTTTCTACAACCATCATCCATGGGAATGCTGAACAATGTATCATTCTATGGCAATCAGTAGAAATTACTTCTGAAGAAATTCATTTAATAGTAAGATAAGCAATAAGCAATAATTTCATAGTTTTCACTGATATTAACATTCATCTAATCAACCAAAAACAGCCCTATGATTGTGGAATGATCTAGTTAATATTTAACTGTGGAATGTACCTGGGAAACACCTCTTGAGTTTTTGCTTTAAACCAGCAATCAATATATAGAGGTTTATTGTATAACACTAATATGATTTTAGAAAATATATTACAGTAACAAGATTATATTTCAGTAGCAAACAACCTTAGATCTAAGTGACTTAATGCAACACTTGTTTCTTGCTCATACTCTATGTCAGATAAAGTTGATGTATACATGTGTTTGTGTATGTGTGCAATGAGGGTTGTGTGTTACACTCTATCATAGTACAAGGGACACTAAGAGACCCAGTGTGATGGAGTCTAGCATTTGGAATATCAGCAGTGTGGCTGATATAGCAGGAGGTGAAATAAAGTGACATTCTAGTCCATCCATGCTTTGCAATGGAAGTGACATACAACACTCCACCTAAAGCCCATGTCAGAACTTGTTTTGTCACTCTAACAAATGAGGAGATAAGAAACACGAGAAACCAGATGGAATATGTGATGAACACCATAGTGTCTGCCATAAGTCTTCTCTCTGATTGACATCCAAGGGAAGTTTACAGAGCAGGGCAAGCTTCTATAATAACCCATTCATGATGGGTTAAATATTTGCCTTTTTATGTAAACTGGAAGAAAATTATTTTGAATGAAAGTCTAACATCTGTATATCAATTTTCAGAAGTATTATTTACAGAATTTAAAGTCCTGTAAATAGCCTTAATTTTCTTCTTGATTTATAAATTCTAAATAGCCTATGGTTCCAAATGAAGAAATGACAGTAGGTTAGTTGTCTGATCTTATTTTGTTATGATTTAATGATTGTCTAAATGATGGAGCATCATTAGAACACCTCTGGTTTTGGGTTTCAGCTCTGCATCTACATTCTCATCTTCAGATAAATGTCTCTGGCAATTTTTCTCATTCTTTATATACTCTCTTCTGCCATTTTCCCCCCAGCTCACCTGTTTTATCTTCCTAAATTAAAATCCTGTGAATTTTATCCCTATTTGACTCTATGTCCTCTCATTTGTGTGCTGCTATTCCTGAAATAACCTTCTCAGATCTGATCTTTGGAAAAATATTGGTAAAATCACATCTCTGGGTAGATAACAGTAGGAAAATTCTCAGCATCCTTTAATTGTATCTATGTATGCTGCATATTAGAAAAGCAAGTCTATAGTCTTCATCTTTAAGTTAAGCCAAATAGACAGTATCTTTTCTTTAGGAATCCATAGCAATTTCCTCTCAAGTTTTTTGTTTCTTTTAACTAAAGATACTTGGCACTTTTACACAAAGCTCTTGGAGTTAGGCCCCATTGATTTTCAAAGCCAGCCATTATGGGGACCTGTTTTCCCAGTGCAGGTCTCCAAGGTGGGGGATGCCCAATATAGGTCTTGAACCTCTTGCTTAGAGAATATCTCTGTGCCTCTGATATCCTTCTGGCTTGGGAGTCATTGTTCTTGGGCGTGGGTCCCAATTAGAACGTGTTTCTGCTCCTCCCAACCTTCTCAATATAGATTTTTCTTTATATCTTTAGCTGTGATATAGCTGTTCTACTAGTCTACAGATAGTTCTCAGAATTATTCTCTATATAGTTGAAATCTTGGTGTGTCTCTATATAGTTGAAATCTTGGTGTGTCTGAGAAGGTGAGCACAAGATCCTCTTACTCTACTCTCTCAATCAGGATCTCCTCTCCTCTTAAGTTTTTGAATTTCTCGTCTACTCTTAGATACTCAATGTTCACAGCAAGCAATATTATTTTTCTTTTCATCATTATATAATTTCTAATGATGAAAAGAAAAAGACATGTTTGGAACGTATTATTGATGTTATAAAATACATTTAGTCTTCATATTCTTTTTGTGATCTCTTTAGAACAATTTCTCAGTGATTCCTGTTTTGGAAAACCTCTGGATGAGAACTCTTTAAGCTATCTCCTTTTGTAAAGGATTTTGAGATTCTAGGGCATTAGTAGCCTATGTGCGAGAAGCTGAAAAGTAAATATTTCTTCTTCCCATTTTTTGACTTGTTTTTCCTGAAAGAATATAAAGCAAATCCAAAATGTCAATAAAGAAACTATATGAAGTGATTTGTCAAGTCTTCTAAGATACCACTGCTTACTTGGCTTCATCTTCTCATTTTGGAAAATAAGTTCCTGGAGGATAGAGCCCAAATGTATTCTGTCTTCTCAAGATGCAGAAAGGTGTGCAACAAGTTTGGAGGAGTTTTTGTAGAAGAAAGATGTATTTTATAAATAATATTTGGATTTAGCTTACATCTAATCCCTCTATGACTAAAGATGCAAAGGATTGTCATAACAGTTTGATTCCTCAAGCTGTAAGGCATAAATTTATTTTGATACTCTTATGGCACATATGAAACCACCAGAATGAAACAATCCTTAGGATTCCTTCACATAGGATTTATTTCTAAGAAGCAAGTGGCAGTTTCATGGTCTTGATAAATGCTACAAGATTGAGGTGAGTTAAAAGTAAAATGATCTGGTCACCTGGGTGGCTCAGTGGGTTCATACTCTGCCTTTGGCTCAGGTCATGGTCTCAGGGTCCTGGGATCAAGTCCTGCATCGGGCTGTCTGCTAAGCAGGGAACCTGCTTCCCCCTCTCTTTCTGCCTGCCTCTCTGCTTACTTGTGATCTCTCTCTCCCCAATAAATAAATAAAATCTTTAAACAAACAAACAAAAAAGGTAAAGTGATTTGAGGACCACTACCAGCAGCTCCCTAGTTGGCTTTTTTTGGTAATTGCATGGCTTCAGTATTATTTTATAATTAAATCTACTTCATCAACAGGGAGCTATTTTCATTCTTCTAAAATTAAATATTGCCACTTATTTAGTGAGAAAATGAGGGTTCTTAAGAGATGCATTTATGCTAATTTTGATATACCTAATTAATAATGCATATAGTAAAAATAACATCTTTATTTTGTTGACACTATTCATAATTAAAGAAAATATGTTGACACTATTCATAATTAAAGAAAATATAATTAAAGAAAATAAACTACTTTTTATGATCAATAAGGTAAAAATATTGAGGTTCATTTATTTTATCTAGTTTCTTTGATATTCTAAAAAAAAGATTGTCAACAATAGCGAATATTTCTTTAATATCTCTGTGAAAGACCGATACCTGAAAAGTTGGATTCAAAAAATAATAAAGTATTGGGGCACCTAGGTGGCTCAGTGGGTTAAAGCCTCTGCCTTCGGCTCAGGTCATAATATTAGGGTCCTGGGATCAAGCCCCACAGGGGGCTCTTTGTTCAGCAGGGAACCTGCTTCCTCCTCTCTCTCTCTTTCTCTGCCTGCCTCTCTGCCTACTTGTGATTTCTGTCTGTCAAATAAATAAATAAAAATCTTTAAAAAATTATAATAAAATATAAAATATAGTTCACCATTAGAAGAAAATAGGTGTTTTAGAATAGTCTTAGTCGGCCTTTTATTAGGCCATCCGCTAGAAATGCCTGGGGCTGTCACCTGGGTCCGCACTACTTGTGGTGAACACCCACAGTCATGTTTCCTTTCTGAGCTAATGCTGTGGTTGGACTTGCCCTGGTGGTTCTTATGATTGCAAGATGTACCTCAGCAACAGCCATCAGGGCATTTTGGAAAAAAACAAGGTTCATTTCTCAAAAGTCTGGAAGGTACAGGCCATACTCAGGGCCAAACAGCAAGGTCTTGGTTAGAGTGAATAAACTTGGGGTTCTGCCTTTACTGAGGTCAAAGATGGGGTGCATTGAGTTTCATGGGTTCATTCTTTATTGGTGAATTTTAAACATCAGATCAGAAATTAAAGTGTGCGAAGGGAAAGGCAAACTGACAGTTCTTTCTAGCAATCAAAGCTCTCTAAAAACAAAACAAAACAAAAAAGTACTTCAGGGTTGGAATGGCCTGGCTCTTTACTTCTGTAGCTGACCATGTGTTTATTTAAGACGGATGTCTTTGAAGTGGATGCCTCAGGAATCAAAAACTTGTGTTACAATAAAAAAAATGCCAGTTGTCTGGTACTCTGACAGTAATAGGTGTCAAAATATCAAAGTCAAATTTTCTTACACAAAGCGGTATTCTCATTCTCTAATTCATTTAATGGCAGAAAGGTTTGAACCACATATCACTAGGCTCTGGTTGTACAGACTTAAGTGGAAGAGTAAAATTTCTTTGGTTTTTTTTTTGTATTTTTTTTAATTCTTCAAATTTCAGAAAAAGTAAATTCTATTCTACTTTTAACAAGTTCATGTTTGCTATGTATAAAATATGTTGTCATGCCAAGTTTTCACATGGGTTTGATTCAGGAGATGAATCAGATTTATTTTGTAGACTGAATACCTCTTGGAAATTTTGGCAGTCCTTGATATTACAGACACCCTAGTTCTAGAACAAAGAATTGAAGCATATATTCTTTTTGTTTTTAAGTTTTCTTTTTTCTTTTTAAATTTATTTATTGGGGTGGGGAGGCAGGGGGAGAAACAGAGGGAGAGAGAAAAGCAGATTCCACACTGAACACAGAACCTGACACAGGCTCCATCTCAGGACCCTGAGATCATGACCTGAACTGAAACTCAGAGTCAGATGCCTAATTGACTGAGCCACCCAGTCACCTCTGACGTATGTGTAGTTAATTGTTTCATTAGGTATTACTAAATTGAGTAAGGTAAATATAGAGTCATTAACTGATCTATTAAGTCTGACTGTGGCATCATTTATTTTTACTGTCCAAAACGTATACACTGCTGCCCTTCTCACAATGCCTGATTTCCTTCCTAAGGTATGTAGGGGAAAAGAATGCCTGCCTTAAATACATGATTAGCTCTACAAGGAAGTTATAAGCAGAAAATTCTTATTTAGTGTCTCATATTAGGAAATTGTTTAAATGCTTGTGATACATACAATAGAAGAAAATACCTGTCTTCATATGGATTACATATCAGTTCATTGTGTAGAGAGACAGTAAGGAATAAAAGAAAAATAAGTATAATTTTATAGTAAATTGGAGAGAGTTAAGTACTAAAGAATGATGAAAAAGGACGTGTGAAATGTGATTTGGCATGCATGGTGACTATCCAGAGGGACAAGCTACTCTTTTTTTTTTTTTTAATTTGAAGACCATTGACACAAAATTTACATTAGTTTTAGGTATACGACAGTGATTTGACAAGTTTATACATTATGCTGTGAACACCACAAGTATAAATACCATCTGTCCCATTACATTGCTATTATAATATCATTGACTATTTCTTGCTATGTCTTTTATTCCTGTAGCTTACTCATTCCATGACTGAAGACCTGTATCTCCTTCTCTCCTTCACCCATTTTGTACAACCCCCTATATCCTCTCCACTGGCAACCATCAGTTTGCTCTATTTTTTATAGTTCTGATTCTGCTTTTTGTTTATTCAGGTTTTGGGGGGGGTTGTTTTAGATTCCATCTATGAGTGGAATCATATAGTATTTGTATAAGTCTGACTTACTCCACTTAGTATAATGCCCTCTAGGTCCATAAATGTTGTCGTAAATGGCATGATCTCATCCTTTTTTATGGCTATGTAATATTCCATTGTTTGGTATACTTCATTTTCCTTGTCCATTCATATTTTGAAGAATATTTAGGTTGCTTCCATGTGTTGATTATTGTGTATGACACTGCAATAAATATAGGAGTGCATATATCTTTTTGAGTTAGTGTTTTTTGTTTTTCCCTGGGAAAATACCAATAGTGGAATTACTGGATTCTATGGTATTTCTATCTATCTATCTATCTATTTATTTATTGGAACATCCATACTGTATTCCATAGTGGTTTCACCAGGTTGCATCCCCACCAACAGTGCATGAGGGTTTCTGTTTCTCCACATCCTTGCCAACATTAGTTGTTTCTTGTCTTTTTGGTTTTAGCCATTCTAGCAAATATAAGGTGATACTCCATTGTGGTTTTGATTTGCAATTCCCTGATGATTAGTGAGGCTGAGTATCTCTTCATATATCTGTTGACTATCTGTGGGTCTACTTTGAAACATTTCTATTCAGGTACTCTGCCCATTTTTTAAATCAGATTGGTTTTTGCTGTTCAGTTGTAGAAGTTCTTCATAGATTTTATATATTTTGTTTTTTTTTTTTTTTTTTTTTAAAGATTTTATTTATTTGACAGAGAGAGATCACAAGCAGGCAGAGAGGCAGGCAGAGAGAGAGGAGGAAGCAGGCTCCCTGCTGAGCAGA
>NC_081561.1:55288963-55378076 GCF_022355385.1 Mustela nigripes
GAGCCCGATGCGGGCCTCGATCCCAGGACCCTGAGATCATGACCTGAGCCGAAGGCAGCGGCTTAACCCACTGAGCCACCCAGGCGCCCATATATATTTTGAATAATAACCTCTTACTAGATGTACCAATTGCAAGTATCTTCACCCATTCAGTAAATTATCCTTTTGTTTCTTGATGGTCTTCTTTACTGTGCAAAAGCATTTTACTTTAATGTAATCTCAATTTTGTATTTTTCCTTTTGTTTCCTTGACTTAAGAGATATATCTAAAAAAAAATGTTTTTAAGGCTAATGTCAGAGAACTTACTGCCCATGTTGTCTTCTAGGATTTTTATAATTTTAGGTCTCATGTTTAGGTCTTTATTCCATTTGGAGTTTATTTTCGTGGGCAGTGTTAAAGCAGCCCAGTTTCATTCTTTTGCATGTAGCTTTCCAGTTTTCCCAACACCATTTTTTGAAAAGAATGTCTTTTCCCATTATATATTCTTGCTTCCTCTGTCTTAGATGAATTGATGATATAAATGTGGATTGATTTCTGGGGTCTCTGTCCTGCTATATTGATTTATGTATCTTTCTTTTGTTGTGCCTATACCAACTCTATTGATCACTACAGCTTAGTGTAGTATATCTTGATATCTGGGATTATGATACCTCCAGGTTTGTTGTTTTTTCTTAGGATTGCATTAGTTATTTGGGGTCTTCCCCAAATATCCAGTAGTGCAATTGCTGGGTTGTAGGGTAGCTCTATTTTCAATTGGAACTATTTTCAACATGGAACTTCCGTGTTATTTTCCAGAGTGGTTGCACCAGCTTGCATTCCCACCAACAGTGTAAGAGGTTTCCCCTTTCTCTGCATCCTCGCCAGCATCTGTCATTTCCTGACTTGTTAATTTTAGCCATTCTGACTGGAGTGAGGTGGTATCTCATTGTGGTTTTGATTTGTATTTCCCTGATGCTGAGTTCTGTGGAGCACTTTTTCATGTGTCTATTGGCCATCTGGATGTTGTCTTTGCAGAAATGTCTGTTTGTGTCCTCTGGCCATTTGTTGATTGGATTATTTGTTCTTATTCATATTTTTCTTATGTATATGGACATTTCTTTTCTACTTAAAGGAGTCCCTTTGAAGGTTTTTGTAAAGATGGTTTAGTGGTGATAAACTCCTTTATCTTTTGTTTGCCTAGGAGCTCTTCATATCTTCCTCAAATCTGAAAGAAAACCTTGCTAGGTAGAGTATTCTTGGCTGTAGGTTTCTTCTCTTTCACCATTTGAATGTATAACACCACCTTCTTGTGGCTTGCAAAGTTTCTGCTAAAAAAATCAACTGATAGCTTTATAGGTTTTCCCTTACAGGTAACTTTTGGGTTTTTTTCTTACTGTTTTTAGTACTCCGTCTTTCTCTTTAACTTTTAACTTTTTTTTTTTAAACCATTGACATTTTTATTACTTCCTTAAGATAATCTTGTTTGGAACTCTCCATATTTCTTGGACTTGGATGTCTATTTCCCTCCCTTTGTTAGGTAAGTTTTCAGTTAGTATTTCTTTAAATAAAATTTTTATATCTTTCTCTCTTCTTCTTTTGGGACACCCTATAATGCAAATGTTTGTTCTCTCAAGGTTGTCTAAGAGCTCTCTTAATCTATCTTCATTTTTAAAATTCTTTTCTCTTCATTAACTTGTGTGCTTTCCATTACCCTGTCTTCCAGATAACTGATACATTCTTCTACATTCTCTAACCTACTGTTGATTCCCTCTAGTATATTTTTATTTTAGTTATTAAAATCTTCAACTCTGATGGTTCTTTATAAGATTTTCTATCTCTTTCCTGAAGGTCTCATTGAGTTCTTCAACTCTTTTCCCAGGCTCAGTAAGTATCTTTACAATCATTACTTTAAATGCTTTATCAGTCTTATTGCTTATCTCTGATTCACGTGGCTCTTTTTCGGAGATTTTTTTTCTTGTTCTTTCTTTTGGAGTACATTCCTCTGTCTCCTTATTTTGCTTGACTTTGCTTATTTTTATGGATTACGCAAAACACCTACTTCTAAAGTTGAAAGAATGGTCCTGTATATTTGTTCCTTATACAGACCATGTGCTTGGTGACTTGCTGGCTGACTAGAGCGGTGGCTAAAAATGTTAGTTAGTATCTTAAACTATGGTATGTCTTTGTGTCTCTTACTCTTCACTTATTCTCTGTATGTTTGGTTGTTCAGTCCTCAGTTCTTCAGAAGTAATGGTAATATTAATAAGTATAATTTAGTAAGTTGCATGGAGGAGGTGATGTTAGTCTTATTATGTCACTATCTTGAGCTGAAACTTCACTACTTGCCTTTTTAAAAATGTTAATACATTAATTTATAAGTTTCACTTTCTAGGAGAGGATCACTTTTCTCCAGTTCCACAATATCTTCAAAGGTGATAAAAAAAAATATACTACACTCCAGGGAACTCATCCTCCTTATGTGGCCTTGTGGTGCCCTTTTTCTTGTGATGACTTGAGATAATGAAAGGGCACAGGTTGCAATTTTAAAATAGTGTAGTCAGTTTAGATCTAAACAAGAACATGATATTAAAGTAAAAACATGAAGGAAGTGAAAAAGTTAGCCATGTGGATTTCTAGGGGAGAATTTTCCTGATTGATCCCTTAGCTAGGACAAGACTGTGTGATGGTAATATGCCTGCCAGATTAAGGGATGGCAAGGAAGCCAGTAGGTCTGAATGGAGTGAGTGGCAGTAGGAAAGGTCACAGTAGTTAGACTGTAGGAACTCTTTCATATGATTAGAAGCTGAGGGGAATGGGTAGGCACTGCAGGGACCTAAAATATAACTTACATTTTAAAAAATACAAGCCTCATAGTGGCTCCTCTATAAATAATAGATTAAAGGAAGTTAAAAGAAGAATTAGATTATTTAGGTAATTATTATAGTTACTAAATTAAATAATGCTGGTAACACTGATTAGAGGATTCATGATAAAAATGGTAAAGAGTAAGAAGATTCTGGGTCTATTTTAAAGATATTTCAACACCATATCTTGCTGGATTGGATAGGGGTATGAGAGAATAAAAGTGAAACAGGTCAAGCCACTGGAAGGTTAGAGTAACATTAACTGAGACAGAGGAGGCTGAGGTAAGTTTTGGAGGGATTACTAGTATTTTACTTTGGGACATACTGATGTTGATATATTTTCTAGTGTAGATATCCAAAGAGTTTAGATTGGAGTTCATTGATCTTAATGATCTTAAAGGAGATATTCATGATAGAGTTATTGACATTGAGATGGTAATAGATTTACCTGGACAAGATAATAAAAACACGGAATATAAAATAGGACAGTAGGTTGGCACTAAACTCTGGAGAAAGTCAGTATATAGAGATCAAAAGAGAAATGATTATCATTTTTAATGAGACTAAACATTTTTGATGTAAAGAAATAAAGGTGAACCCTTAATAGTTTAAAAGGGAAGAGTTTAAAATAAAGAATTAATGTTCTTTATGAGAAAATTAAAATTTGGTAGTTATTAAGGGGTGACTCCTAGGAAATACTTGCCACTCACCTTAATAGCCTATATTATTCTTTTAAGGTTTACTATTTGCACAGTTTTTAGGTATAATGATGAAGAAGGACTTCAGAGGTTTACTCAATTGTCATTTAAGTAACAATTTAAATTACGTATGTCAGCCCAGTGATGGGTATTAAAGAGGGTATTGATGGGTATTGCATGAAGCACTGGGTGTTATACAGAAACAAAAAATCATGGATGCTACATCAAAAACTAATGATATACTGTATGGTGACTAACATAACATAATTTTAAAAATTAAAAAATAAAAAATAAATAAAACATAAAAAATATTCTTCCAAAAAATTACATATGTTAATTTTGGATGATTTAAATCTTGTTTTGATGAAATAATGGAGATCAAGCTGATGTATATCAGGAAATAATAGAATTTCCTATGGAAATGAGTATAGAGAGAAGATGCATATAACTTTATTTGTCCACCTGTATATCATTTCAATAATCTTCACTTTAGGAGCCATTTCTGGCATATTGTTAACCCTGTTAAAGCCTGGTATATCAACATCTAATATTAAACATACACAATAATCAGCATTGCAGAGATATTAAATCTAGTTATGAAATCTCTGAATACACAGGTAACTCTTTTGGTGGAACTTAATCTTTCAGCAGATGTTTGCAACTTTTTCAGTGTGTGATTCCCAAGCCCATGGAATCTGAGGTGATTTAATTCTGCTATCATTTACTAAATCTTATAGAAGTGATGGAGACATTTTATAGAACGAAAATGTATAACAATACGTTACCAGATCCATAGGAGTCATATTATAATACACCTTTTAAACAAAGAAATAGGGTTACCTGGGTGGCTCAGTGGGTTAAGCCTCTGCCATCAGCTCAGGTCATGAGGATCAGGGTCCTGGGACCCTGGGACCCTTCAGCTAAGGGTCCTGGGATCTAGACCACATCTGACTCTCTGCTCAGCAGGGAGTCCCCTCCCCCCCCCCATCCCTTTCTGTCTCCTTCTCTGCCTACTTGTGATCTCTCTCTCTCTGTCAAGTAAATAAATAAATAAATCTTTAAAAATAAATAAATATATGTTTATAAAAAAAATAAAAAATTATAAAGAAAAATAAATAAATAAATAAATAGATAAACAGAGAGATAAAGTAAAAGTGTGAGGATTCTATATTATCCATCTTTTATTCCCCCTTTTCAATCTCTAGCTTTTAAGATACATCTTGCCGCCAAAGCTCTGTGTCATTCTCTTTTTGTGTGTGTGTGTGTCATTCTCAATAAAGCTTATTAAAGTGGGATGCTATACCCAGTCATTGTTATGCTAATCAACGCACAAGGATTTCTTCATAGTGTTTCTGTATTTTATCAGGGGGGAAAAAAAAACACAGGGTAGTTTCAAAGCATAAAATTTATGTCCCTAAGCCATGTTTTTTCTTACATGGACTTACCTATATTCATCTCACATCACTACTGCTAAATAGAACTAATTTATAAAGTTGTTTTTATCATAACCTAATTTCTTTGGTAACAAAATTTTGTGGAGGGGGGTCTTCTGTATATGTTTTTAATGGCAATGTATCTACATTTCATTGATTTTAAAAGTACTCTGAATAGGTGAGAATTTCTTTTTCCATTGCATTCTCTCCTCAAGGTCAACTTCCTCCTTTTAGTATTATTTAAAAAAGGAATTCTTATTTACAGGGATTAATGAATGTGGTGAAGCATGTGGGTCTCAATGGCCCCAAATCACCTAAAACTTTGAAATGTTCACAGTTGGCAATTTGTTTCTTTCTCTCCCTCTCTCTCTTCTTCTCACACACATAGGTTTCTTCACAGAGTCCGCAAACTCAAAATGTTATTGGCTCCCCAGGGTAATTCCAATAGATTGTAGGAACTGGTGCTATAGTCTACAAATAGCAATTCATGAATAACTACCATCTTGGAATTTCCCTTTATATTGTACCATAGTACGTCTTTCCTGATGTCCTCACATCCAAAAAAGAAAATGAGGCTACCCCATGCAGTATATCTGCTAATACTACTAGTCCTATGCTTTCTGCAGAAAGAGAAGCAGAAGCAGATTTAGACATAAATGTAGGGAGAGAGGACAGAGGCTTATATGGGAATTTAAGGATGGTGTCATTTAAGGGCATTTTCACAATATTAATATTCCTAATAGTTTATAGCCCCCACTAAGTTGCCCCAGGAAAGGTAAAATACTGTAGAATGCTGAGATTTCTTTTTATAAAAAGGAAAAGTTCCTGGAAATGTAGCCACATTGTCATTTGTAACTTTACATTTACTGATTTCCTATAATCACCTGGTTATTTAAAAGGAGACATGGCCCTGAACATACAATCAATTATATGGATAGTGAATACTGAAGACTAATCATGGGATATGGTAACTTGATAGCAAGAAGAGATCTGAGTAAGACATAAAATGGGGATAAGAGAAGGCCGGCTCTAAACACATGGTCAGAAACAGGAGAATCTTCAACGCTTAAGGAATTTAAAAGAGTTGGGGCAAAAGGAGGTTGTCTTTTGCCTCTGTAATTTTTCTTACTTTTCACCATAAGGGAGCTACCTCTGTATGTTTTCCCTATCAAAGAAAAAAAATACATGAATCACTAAAGCAGAAGTTTTGCATCTTCCCAGCTGTCTAGCCGTTCTTTTTTGAAATGTAGCCACAGGTGTTGTCTTGTTGAATACATCTCAATTATCTGGCACTGAAGGATGAACTTTTTATTTTTCCCAATCTGTCATGGACCAACATGTTTGTAAAATACAATAAAAATGGATTAGGAGAAAAAAAATGAAATGAAAAGACACACAATTCAATCCCACTTTGTTGTCAATGGATGTAACAGGCATAAAATTACTTTCTTCAATTGCTATACAATTTCTAAATGATTACTCTCAAATTCTGTGGATCATCTCAGAAAGTGACCAACGTATTGCAGACCATCGCCAGTCGGCATATCACTGTTTGGCAGCATTGATTGGGAGTGTAGAGAGCTATGCACAATGAGGGAGCAAAAAAGGTGAACTTCTGGACTTTTATTCCCAATAAAGAGGGACTCTGCCTTTTAACTCTTTCTCATGCAGGAATTCTCCTTAAGATTGGCTTTGAAATATGTCTGCCTTGCTTATAAATAAAATTAAAAGTCATTTACATGTTACATAAAAACTCATATAGTGGCTTTAAGCCAGTGGTTCTCAAAGAATCCTCACACAGACGTTTTATTAATTTTGTGGACTTCTATTGCTTATGAGATTGTCTCTCTTTCTGGCTTACTTTATTTAGGATAATCTTTTTTTATTTCTATTTCACAAATGTTTAGGTTTTTATTGATCTTAAAACGGTGGGTAGTCATATTAGATTTTCAATGAATATTATTGCAAAATTATAAAAGCGGCAATGTCAGTTATCTTTAGAAATTATTAGAATGTAAATGATCCATTGGATAGATGGGATTAAAACTGCTTATGTAATCCTGTGCTGTGCATCAAGGGAGAATTTACAGTTTGTCCTAAAGATCTGAGTGTTATTTAAGAGAGATACACATGCACATATTTATATAGACTTAAAATTAGTCTCCTTTTCTATGCTTTACAAATTCATTTCTGGTCTTATTTTTTACTTCTTTTTATTAGACTGATCCTATCAAAACCTATTTTTATCTCCGATGAACACTTCGAATGCTACCAATAATGACATCAAACAAACAAAAATGTATGTTACAATAAAATACACTGACTCCATCTACATGCTAGAAAATCACACACCCAAGCAAATATAAAAGAAGAAGAAAAAGGGAATCTTGAGAGCCCTAATTAACAACTTAATTAATGAGAAAGTTCATTTTTCATCTTGGGTCTCCTTCTGTATCCATTGATATATAAGCCTCAAGGTTGATTATGGATTAATGGTGGAGTATTAAGTATTACTTATAGACCTTAGCTTTCCCCCAAACTCCATATATTTTATTTTTCATATGCTAAAAATAAATTCAATATACTATTCAAAGACAGGCAGGTGAGCTCAATATGTGTGTCTTTTGGATAGGTCTTTCGATAAAATCAGTTGCTTTTCTCAACTGCTAGAGAATTTCTTGGAAGAAAAGCTAAGGAGAGACCTAGGCAGTCACTTGATCTGTTAGTGCAGGGAAATCCACCTCTCTCATTTAGTTTTTCCCACCTTCTTTTCTTGATTTTTCTCTGTCATAGTTGGTCATTGAGGTTGCATATTGATGAGAAAATTTATGCAGCACCAAGAACATTTATTCAAACTAGAGAAGGCTCTGAGACAGTATTATAAAAAGGTCTTAGAGAGGACAGTTTTATAATCAATTGACTAGTTATAAATAAAGGAGTTTTAAGAGGGGAGTGATAGAAGAAGATGAGATTTAGTGATGGAAGCTAGAATCCCAGAAAATCCTGGAAGCATTTATTCTCTTAACTCTCTTGATTCAAAGTCATACGATGCAATCTTTAAAAGAAAAGCTTTAATGTATTTAGAAAAAATATGCCCTTGAGTCAAGTAGTTAGTTTAATGCAATATTTTTGAGTTTTACTTTAAAAGTAGAAAACCAAAACATAAATATATTCAGTTATTAAGTGACAATACAACCTAATATATTTCAAAATTACATAAAGAAAATTTCCAGAAGAGAAATTGTTTTGTTAACAGCATATCCATGTACTGTAAGGTTTTAGATATTTTAAGGAGATACTTGTTTCCTTGTATTATTGTTTTCCATCCATCTAACTTTTTTAGTAGAATATCCTTTAAAGTCTTTTGCCTGCTTTTAAAAAACTGGTTTTATGTCTCTTAGTATTAAATTGTAGGACCTTTTTATTATGTGAAATATATTGTTACAATTAGTCTTTTAGAAAACAAGATGTCAATTTTGATGAAGTCCAATTTATTGATTTATTTTCTTTTAGTTACTACTTAAGGGTTTTTTGAAAAAAGTGGTTACTTAGAGTTTTATTAGTTATGAGTTTTTTCCAGATATTTTGTAAGTGTAGCTGTTAAATTGTTGTATGGGTATATCATTTAATCCATGTTTAGTTACTTATTATAGTGTCAGGTCCTGTTGAAGCTTATTTCTTTGGAATAAATATCTTTTTTTTTTTCAACTTTTTATTTAAATTCAAGTTAACATATAGTGCAGTATTGGTTCCAGGAGTAGAATTTAGTGATTCATCACTTACATGTAACACCTAACATGTGCCCTCCTTAATGCCTATCACCCATTTAGCCCATTCCCCTACCCACTACCCCTATGGGAGCCCTCAGTTTGTTCTCTGTGGTTGAGTCTTTCTGGGCACCTGGATGGCTCAGTTGGTTAAGCGTTTGCCTTTGGCTGTGGTCCTGATTCCAGGGTCCTGGGCTAGAGCTCCACACTGGGCTCCCTGCTCAGAAAAAAGCCTGCTTCTCCCTCTTCCTCTGCTTCTCCCCCTGTTGTGCTCTCTCTCTCTGTCATATATATAAATTTTAAAAAAGAGAGAGAGACTCTGATGGTTTGCTTCTTTTTCTGCTTTTATCTTGTTTTATAAATCAGTGTCTTTTTAAAACAAGGTTATAATTTATCACATTGAATTGCCTTGATACCTTTTTGAATTTCAGATAGTCATATAAGGGTGTATTTCTAGACTTTTCTGTTCCTTTGATCTATATATTTGTCCTTACTCTAATACCACACTGTCTTGATCACTATAAGTTTGTTTTGAAATTCAGGAAATTAGGTCATCCTTTTTTTTCTTCATTTTCAAAATCATTCTTACTGTTCTATGTTCTTTACTTATCCATATGCACATACTCTGATAATTAAAATTTATTTTTCAGATAACAACTCAAATATCCCTTCATCAGTAAACTTTTTCCTGATCGCCTCTCTGAATACATAATTTCCCAGTATTGTAGGCTCTTTCTATTTTTTTCTAATTTTTTCTTTCAGAGAACTTGCTACACTGTGTAATTAGTTCTATTATTTTTTTTTCTTGTTTTACTTAATATTTGCTTCTTTTCTTCTGAAGGCAGGAACTAAATCTTTTTACAAACAGAGAATCTATTACAGGCAGTCCTCATTTCTCACAGTTTTGCTATCATAAATTTCAGTTACCACTGAAATTAGATAACCCCAGACCCCAAAAAGATGGTTCAAGTTTTAGTTACTACTATGTATTAACTATAAATAATTAAATTAAGCAAAAACATTGCTGCTAAGTCTTCAATCCACAAATCATTATGTGAATAACAGATACGGCTGTGTTTTTTTCTAAAGTCTATGAGTGATTGGTCATTACATAGCTGTTATCAGTTCATGTATAAACAGCAAAGCATAAAATTATACCACCTCCTTAGCCCCAGTGATATACCCACATGGCTCTTTACAAAAATGCATAATTGAAAGAAAGGTTGGCCAACAAAGAAAAAGGTCTGAAAAGATACAAAAAGTGGTAATGCTGGAAGTGAAATTTAAACTGCACATCAGTGGAGTTATAGAAGAAATAGCTGACAGAGGGAATGTTGATGTACTTTTGCTTTCTTGACCCTAAACATACAGAGGAATTAGTAAATATGAATTTATCCAGATAAATGAGAATGGTGGTCATGATGTAGGACTCAAGATTTCCTAAAGAAATTGATACTGGCAAAAACCTTCATAATTAAAGGAACTCTGGGAGATATTTTATAACATTGAAAGTGCAAAAGGTAAAATATTAGAAGCTGATCCCAACTGTCTTAGCTTGGTTTTTCATAATAAATTACAATAGTTTAGGTGGTTTGTAAACAATAGAAACTAATTTTTCATCGTTCTGGAGACTGGAAGTCTAAGACCAGGGTAGTAGTATGGTGAGTGCCCTCTTCTGGGTTACAAATAGGTGACTTCTTATATCCATACATGGCAAAAAAGAGAGCTAACTAGCTCTTTGCCCTCTTCTAGTAGAGGCATTAATCCTATTCAAGAGGGCCTCATCCTCATGACTATGACCTAATTACCCCCTATAGTCTCCACTTTGAAACCCAAAACCAGTGGGATTAGGATTTCAACATACATTTTGGGGGGGGGCATGAACATTCAGTCTATTGTACCAACTTAGAAAGGGGTGTGAAAGTGATAATTTATTAAGGCATAGAGAAAAATCCACAACTTATGCTAAGTTTAAAAAGAACCAAAAAGTTTATTGTTAATATTTCTAGTGTTTTAAATTACATTCTAAGTAAATACTATTTTTACAATTTTTTTCCATTTTCCTGTACATTTATAATGAATAGTAAGAGCTTTTGATGTTTCAAGGATGCTAAAAAACTAGAATTTGCAGAGCAAAGTAAAATAATTTAAGGAGCCAAATGTGGGATAAGAATCTGCATTTGGTTTCCCTGGGCATGCTTAGATAGGGCTGAGCTTTAGATGTGCAGGACAAGACTTTGGAATCACTAGCTAAGGGTATCTGCTTCATGTTCGTCATGTGAGAAGACATGCAGTGCTGGGAATCTGCATTGTCAACTAGGTGCAGTAGTGACACTGTGCTGTGTATTTCTGTCATCAGCTGAAAGCCCTCTAAGTTCACAGTTTGAAAGTAATGACTATGCCACAGAATAGGATATATGCCCTAAGTTTGAAATAAAAGTGAAATAGATGTATCCTAACAGAGAATAAAATTGGGCTTAATAAGATTATAAACATACACTAGTAGTTTAACAGGCATCCAGAAATAAATTTAACACACATGAAGAAAGATAACATATAGTAAACTTCCTACCCTGTATATTCACATTTTCCAGTATGCAATAAAAATCACCAAATAATGTGGAAGGAAAAAAACTTAAAAAGGAATTGGAAGATATGATTCCAAAATTAAGTAAAACCTGGCCAAATGAAACCAACCATCAAATGACCAAAGTATTGGAACTAACATGGACCATAAAACAGATGATGAAGGCATTAAGAATTATAATATACTGATAAGAAAGGCAGACATTATAACAAAGCATGGGGGGATCTCAGCAGATAATTGGGAATGTCAAAGAAGAACCAAATGGAAACTCTGCTACTAAAATGTACAATATTGGACAAGAAAATTGTGCTGGATTGACATAATAAACAGATTGGAATTTACAGAGGAAAAACAAAGACTAGTAAACTTAAAGAGTGATCAATAGAAATTTTCTGAAAATTAGAAAGAAAATGTAAATCAATGAAGTATTTCAATAATCTGTGATGTAATGGTGCAACGGAGTCCCAGAAGGATAGGCCAAAAAAAAAAAAGATAAATATAATGTATGTATATGGTATATATTATATATATAAATATGAGTAATAATGATTTGAAACTTCCAAAATTTGGTGAAAATATCAATATACACATTCATAAAGTTCAAAAAATTCAAAAAAAAGATTAATATGTAGAAAACCTCACTTAGGTACATAGAGTCAAACTGATGAAAACCAAAAATAAAGAGAAAACATTGAAAGCAACAAGAGAGGTAAAGACACATTACAAAGTAGAGGAAAAATAAAGAATATTCATGATATATGATTTCTCATCAGGAAAAAAGAAGAGCCAGATAAAAATGGGGAAAAAATTAAAAACCTGAAAAAAATCAACCTAGAATTACATATCCACTAAAATTATCCTTCAAAGGGTGGGTGAAATACTTTGCTTTAGAAAAATAAAAGCTGTAAGAATTTGTTGATAGTAGGCTTACTCTAAAAAAAAATATTAAAAGTACTTCCTAAAGTTGAAGAAAAAATCATTTGAAAACTCAAGTCTACAAAATGAAATATAAAATATCAGAAATACTAAACATTTTCAAAAGAGAGAAATAACATTTTTATAAGCATGACTATCTTTTGTTTCTTTATAAAATAACTGTATAGAGAAAACAAACAACTAATTGTGGAGTTTATAATGCACATAAAAGGAATCTATGATAACATCTTCACAAAAGATGAAACATTTCAGGGAAATCAGAAGAGTTTTAAGTTTTGGTTATGTTAATGCATTATGATTATGATTATAAGAATATATTCAAACAGTAGCTACCATTCTGATTTCTCTTTAATATTAAGAAAGAAAGAAATTAATGACCATTATCACAGTCATTCCTAGGAAACATATTGTCAAAATTTGTAGAATTCATGAATTACTGTAATCATGGTTTAAAAAGTACTTCATTAAAACTGTAACAGTGAAATATTAGTGTAACTCAGTCATACGTGTTTTTTGCCTGTTAAATAAAATCTGTTAAGAATTTTTCATTATAAAATCTGTGTTTTGATGCATTGACTCTCTGACTCTTACATTTCCTCAAGAATAGACAACTGTCATTTTCTAAGTAAACAGTACCTTGGAATTCTCTTTGTCTTTATTTTATGGTGAGGAGCAAAACAAAGGGATTTTCATATTCACAAACATCATTTGTGAAGACAGACACTTGTAGTAGTCCCATAATTCCACATCCTTATTCATGATTTGAAATTGATGCATCTTTTATTGTACTTGGTTCCTTGAGCTCTATATCCCAGCAACATAATTCCTCTGTCACGGTGAAAGAGAGTTCTTTGAACCAAAGGTATGAGCAAATAGTGGAAACTGGACTAGTTTATTTCTCCACATCTTCAGTTCCATTCTCTTCCTACTCCTCTAACTTGTCTCACATATAAATAATATGTTTCTGTCGTCCATGTAAAGGGTACCAGAAATTGGTGTCCTACCCTGGGCTTAGAAAGGAAGAAAAAGAGCTTGATTTGGGACTTCTTTGAGAAAAGCCATGGTTAAGCCACAAAGTTGGCAGGAGTTTCAGCTCCAGTAGTAATAATTTATATTCTACCGGAGAACATCTTCAATGAGAGATCCCTGACTGAATGCCCACCAAACTCCCATCAGACCTGAAAGGCCTCACTCTTTTGGACTGGTCTTGAGTGAATTGGTACAACATTCCTGGGAACTTAGGACTTGCAGAGCTCTGTCAAGTGAACTTTGTAAGTGAAAATTCTGTAACACATTAGCTAAGCTCATCTCATTATCGCCAGGAAGGAAACATCCTCTCAGGAGAAAGGCGGGGGGGGGGGGGGGTTTGTCCCCCAAGTTAACTGAGGACTAAAAATAGCTGAATATGTTCATTAATTAAGGAGGGGAAATTTACATTAAAATGTCTTTTTTTATGAAAAAAGTGTGTATCCACCAAGAGCGATGAGACTGTTAACATCTTCTACCATTCTAAAGTACTCTAACTGACCCATTTTTGCCATGTAGTCTTTGGTTTAACTCCCAGTGTTCACACACAGTTTATATTAATGGCGTGTTTTCTTTCTACTATTTAAAAACCTCCTCTGGCTTCACAACTATTCAGGCATTATTTGGATAAACACGAGGTTAGTGAAGAACAGAGTGGCTGGTTTTTGTTAAGACAATTCATCTTTTAGTCAATACTGAAATTTAGAGTTCTAAAGGCTACTATATTTTGGATAAAGGATGGCAATTTCACAGTTGAGAGATTTCCATTTACTTTCCTCTATCAATTTGGCTTGTTCCTAATTTAGTACTTTCTTTGATCTAAAACATCACTTATTTTAATTTTTGATTTTCAGATTTTCTTTCTGTTCTTGCCCATAATTTTGTGAGGAAAAATTATGCATAGTTAACTTCCCCACATGGAATTCGGCCATTCCAGTCAGGGAAGACCTGTGTACTTGTCTCCTCTCTTCCAATGTATGCCGTTCAGGAACTCAGCTTCCAGTCTGGCACTTAATCTCATGTGGTTACGGCTCTTCATTTCTCCATGTCAGAAATGTGCACTAAGGGTCACCTTCACCTCAGGGTGAAGTGCCTTCATTTCTCCATGCTCAGAAATGTGCCTCAGGGTTGATTCAGAATGATTACTCCTGTTTAAGGATTTGCAGAAATTTGGACTGCTAAATTTTGAGCCAACGAAGCTTTAAATCTTCATTGATTAATCCTCAACTTTAGACTATTATTTTCTTCCTTCTGATACTATACTTTCAGTCTCTATTCCCTGTTACAGTAGACTTCTGTCATGACTCCTATTTTCCTGCTAGAATGTGAGCACCTAGAGGGCATACACTAAATTGATTACATTTTTTCTTTTAAATAGCACCTGTTCCTCTGAGGGGAGTCAATAAATGCTGTTAAATCGAATGATTCACAGATCCACATGCTCTAAAGGGCATCAGATTAATTATACCTTATTAATGGCTTTTTAATTGGTGAATTATTCAGTACAGATGAAAGAGTGTGAGATTTAGTCATACAGATTGAGTTTAATTCTTAACCTCAATTATTTATAGATATTGTAACTTGAACTCTGTGAGCTTTATTTTCATCATCTTTTAAATGTGAATATCAATCTCATGTTTTGACAACTTATTTATCACATATTAATATTCAGATGTGAGTTCTTCTAACTGATAAAAATGTAGGTATTCAGCCCTTCTCATGTTTGTGTTCAAAAAGGGAGAACTTTTAATTTTTAGTTTGACTTTATAAAAATATGAAATTAAATGTTTTAAAATATTATTTTGGAAAAAATCTCTGAATGTTTTTAAAGTTTTGAATTTATGATACACTTTTGGGAATTTTCTAGACAAACTCTACCAGTTTTTGTAAAGGTTGGAAAGATATTGTTTGTGAAGACTATTGCCTTCCATTCAGAGCTATTCATTAGGATTGCTAGATATGAAGGTCCTGTAATACTTTGAGGTTTTTGTGCAGAAGAGAGAAAATGGAGATGGAATATTTTACCTCATGACCTTGAGCAAGTCAGTCAACCTCTGTGAGGCTGTTTTCTCGTCTGTACCATAAGTGGTTAGATTTATTACTCTGAAACAATTCTAGCTCTTAACTACATAGGATGTCCAGAAGAAAGTATTCTATATGTGAGTTATTTAAACTATTTTCATGTGTATAATTTAATATACTATTAAATTATGTTTTCATGTGTATAATTTAATATACTATTAAATTATGTTTTCATGTGTATAATTTAATATACTATTGCAACCCTTCATATTCCTACTTTATTAATCACTGTTCATTTATGTAGCCTTTCCTCGGTTAATTAGGTCTTTTGGAATAAAGACATACAGGACTTCTGGGTGGCTCATTTGCTTATGTGACTGCCTTTGGCTCCGGTCATGATCCTGGAGTTCTGGGATTGAGTCCCTTGTCAGGCTCCCTGCTCAGTGGGGAGTCTGCTGCTCCCTCTGACCCTCCCCCGTCTTGTGCGCGCTCTCTCTCTCTCTCTCTCTCTTGCTCACTTTCTCTCTCAAATAAATAAAAACTTAAAAAAAAAAAAAGGCAAGAAAGACATACAAAGAGATTTATAAAGACTGGACCAGAATTTAGAAAAGATAAATCATTTTATTCTCTACAATTTAAGTTGTTTTTTTTTTTTTTCAGTAAGTATTGTGATATTCTATTCAGTCTGATATTATTTAATTTTAGAGGATTCCATTGCAGCCTTTAGATGAACTCTTGCTTTGGACATTGTTCCAAATATATTTGACATTAATCCATTTCCTACCACTACTCGCCACCACCATGATTCCAGCACTCAGTAGACTCTGCTTTTACTAGGATGGTTTTTCCTGGAAGATAGAAAGTGCCTTGACCACAGTACTCACATTACTAGATTGAAATAAAAGCACAATAAAGATTATCCTTTCAAGAATATTTATGTTACTTACTCTCAAGAGATACGGAAGTTCAATTATGTCCTATCCATTGTCACAACTGTTTGTTTGTTTGTTTTTAAGATTTTATTTCTTTATTTGACAGAGATCACAAGTAGGCAGAGAGGCAGGCAAAGAGTGAGGAGGAAGCAGGCCCCCTGCTGAGCAGAGAGACTGATGTGGGGCTCAATCCCAGGACCCTGAGATCATGACCTAAGCCAAAGGCAGAGGCTTTAACCCACTGAGCCACCAGGCATCGCTGTCACAACTGGTTTTTTTAGTAGTTATTTTCCATAGTCTCCCATAATTTTCCTTTATTTCTTCTTTCTTAAATGTTTTAAATGTTGTATGACCATTGTGTGGGTAAGGGAAGGAAGAAGAGAAAGAAAGGAGGAGGTTAAGATATCAAATTGAGAATGAGAGGGGAGAGATTTGATAAAGAGACATGTCAGCAAATTCTCTATCACCAAGCTTTATAAGGAAGAACATAGACTTAATTGTTAATTTCTTCTGCTATATCAACTCTTACATTTGAACTATTCTAAAGGATGCCTATTCCAGATCCATCATATCACAAACCAATTTGCCCCTACTCCCAGACCAATTCCCAGACACTGCTTCCAAGTAAAACATGTTGACTTACCCTGAAAACTGGAAAGTGGCACACAAAATTAATTTATAGTTAAATCATAAGTGTTCTCTATGGATTAGCATTTTTGCTCTATTATCTTTAAGCCAAGATTGCAAGGGTTGATTTGGACAGGTTAATTCACCTGATTTGCCCTTAGTTTTATTATCTTTTAAAATCTAGAAATTGGGCTAGGTATGTATTGAAGTTCCATTTATCTCCAAGACCCCATAAATCAGTGATTCAATAATACGTGTCTTGCATAAGTTTTACTAACAGAATTAATGTTTGTAAAATAATTCAGATTCAAGGATGGAAGATTTTAATAATAGTTTCAAAAACTAATTTTATTTAATGAAGTGTATCATAAAAGTGCTTTGCCTGGGGATAGGTGTAGTCACCGACATCTTGAGCTTTACCTGTGTTCAGGGTTGGCCTGAAAGAAGAAAAAGACAAGAATATCTTGAGCCAAGAAGGGGATTAGAGTAGGTGGAAAGTACATTCATCCCTTATACTAGAAACCAAAAATTAACAGTATGTGCATATGAATATCTTAAATTTTTCTAGTTCTCATGGAAGAAAGTACAGGTAGAAATAAAGCTTTACTTAAAGCAGAAATTCTATTGCAGGAAAAATTATCTGTTGTAGGAAAAGATCAGAAGTTGTTTCTGGGGGTTAGGGGTTGGTTTGACTCAGAATTAACATGAGATACTCTCTGGGCATAATAGTAACAAAAACGTTTCTTCGGAGTTTAATGATTTATAGTTCCTACTCAGTTTAACATTTTGAGATTTGAAATGAAAATTATATTTTTTACTCCCAATATGTTATTGTAAGAAAACTCAAATTGTGGAACTGTCTATGAAATACAACTCAGGAATCTTCAAAATTATTTAAAATATGAAAAGATAAAGAAAAATCCAGAAACAGGTCCAGATTAAAGGAGAGTAATGAGACAGGACAACTAAATATAACATGTAATCCAGAATTTAATCCCAAACCACAAAAAGGATTTTAGTGGGTGAACTGATGAAATTTCAACTGTCTGTAAATTAGATAATAGTATCACATCAATGTATATTTCCTGATTTTGAAAAGTGTTATGTGTTTATGGAAAAGAATGCCCTCATTTTTAGAAAATACACAATGAAGTATTTGGGAGTAAAGAGCAATTTGTCTGCCTCCTACTCAAACACGCACAGTCATACACCAATCTACGTCTTTATCTAGAGATGTATATCTACATGTGTACATCTGTAGAGGATCACACATGTACAGAATAATAAAACAAGTGTAGTAAAATGTTGATATTTGGGAGTCTGGATAAAGGGTTGATGGAAATTTTTTATACTATTTCAGCTATATATATATATATATATATATATATATATTTTAAAGATTTTATTTATCTATCTGCCAAAGAGAGAGATCCCAAGTAGGCAGAGAAGCAGGCAGAGAGAGGGGGGAAGCAGACTCCCTGCTCAGCAGAGAGCCTGATGGGGGGCTTGATCCCAGGACCCTGAGATCATGACCTGAGCCACCCAGGCACCCCTCAGCTATATTTTTTTTTAAGATTTTATTTATTTATTTGACAGAGAGAAATCACAAGTAGATGGAGAGGCAGGCAGAGAGAGAGAGAGGGAAGCAGGCTCCCTGCTGAGCAGAGAGCCCGATGCGGGACTCGATCCCAGGACCCTGAGATCATGACCTGAGCCGAAGGCAGCGGCTTAACCCACTGAGCCACCCAGGCGCCCTCAGCTATATTTTTTAATGTTTGAAGTGATTTCAAAAGAAAAGAGAAAATATGTTAAATTCTATGGGACAAAAAGAATGGAAGTATTATGGCCAATATTAAAGTAACAGTTGTGGATAAGCTACTCATAAAAATTATTCTTCGTATTTTACACATTTTGAAGAAATCACTTGCTCAGTGGGTGCCATAGACTAGAAAGAAGACTGGATTTATTTTAAACTAAGAAATTAAAAATGTACATGTCTGATTTTTGGAAAGTTTGATATAAAATGTATGATCAACTTGTGTTTCTCTCAAGATTTTGTCAATTGAGAAAAGAGGATGAACGAAAAACAAAAGCATTTTTTTAGGGTCTCAGAATTGCAATCCATGAGACACAGATTTGGAAAGCAACCCAAATAGTGCCCCCACCAGGGAACAAAAGTCAAGGATTTTTAAACACAAGAGAGAATGCTTACTTATGTTGTTTACAAAGAATTTGATTATTGTTAGTGGCAGAAAATAAATCTTGGCTGAATATAATTGGTTACTAAAGCTGTCACTAAGCAAAGTGTCTTACTGTAGCAAGTTTGCATATATCTAGGATGAGTTCTTGAAATATTTGCAGTTTGGCCCAGTTCAAAAGTTCATGGTTCCATCTGGTAGCAATGTGCATAAGCCCAATTTCCTTAATGGCCTCCTGACTCAATTTTAAAATATTTTGACATAAGTGACCCCATTTCATTTTATGTTTCATAGTTTTATAGGAGATATTATAAAAGACACTTCCAGTGCAAACACTAGATATAAAATATTATTTTCTATGACTAAATGTTTGTGCCCCCACCTTCCCAAATCTATAAATTGAAGCACAAAACACTAATTAGATTTAAATGAGGTCATTGGGGGGGGGGGCTCCAAGATGGATTTAGAGCCCTTATAGGAGGAAAAGCCATTGTAGCTAGCTTCCTCACTCTCTCATGCTCTCTCTCAGCCATTAGAGGGCACAGAAAGAAGGCAGTTATCTGCAAGCTAAGAGGGCTCTCCCTAAGAAGTGAATTTATACCTCAGTCGTGGACTTCCCTGCCTCCACAACTGTGAGAAATGTATATTGTTTAAGGCACTCAGACTATAGACTTTATTGTGGCAGCTGGAGCTGAACAAGACACCATTACAGCAGTGTGTGTGTCAGGGGGAGGGGGTTTATGAGGAGCTATAATAGTAAGCAATAATTCTAGAGATGAGCTTATGTTAAAATTAGCTTTAAGCCTGAGGGTTTTATTTTATGGATGCCCAGATTTAGATATAAGAGATAAAATTTAGATTCCTCTTTAGGTGTTTTTTAGTCTAACATAGTCCTTGTACTTCCATTATTAAAGAGTAAGGCATCAAAGATAGGGATGTTGGTTTTAGAAAACAAAAAAATCAACAGCTGAGGTCGGTTTTTATAGGATTAAACGTATATGGAGCTTTTGTTTGTTTGTTTGTTTAAATTTAATTATTTATTTGACAGACAGAGATCACAAGTAGGCAGAGATGCAGGCAGAGAGAGGGGGGAAAGCAGGCTCCCCGCTGAGCAGAGAGCCCCTTGCGGGACTTGAGCCTAGGACCCCAAGATCATGACTGGAGCTGAAGTCAGAGTCCCAACCCACTGAGCCACCCAGGTGCCCCAAATGTATATGGAGTTTTGATAAAGATAGGTTTGGGTTAAGTCCAGGCTTTTCCAACTACTAGTTATGGCTTTAGGTAAGTTTAGCATCCTGAGTTTCAATATAATCATCAATAATGGAATAATAATAAAATATACATTTCTATGTCCTACCCCATAACATAGAAACTTGTTATATGTTAGCTTTCATCAGCGTTACCAACATCTTCAAATTCATCATAGTTTTAATTAATTAAATTAAAATTTAGTTTAATTTAAATTTAAATTTTATTGCTTTGTACAGTTTAGGTTTACAGAAAATTGAGCAGGAACTACAAAGAATTCCTACATACTCCCTGAACCTCACCCTCCCTCTTCATTGTTTCTCTTATTAATATCTCTCATCACTACAGTACGTTTTTTGTAAATGATGAACCAATATTGATATATTATTATTAACTGAAGTCCACACTTTACATTAGGATTCATTTTGACAAATGGGCAATGTAATGTGTTCAATATTCTAGAGATTTGTTTCATGGTCCTAAGAATGCCGTGTCCTCCTATTCATCCCTCTCTTCTACAGTCCCCAACACCTGGCAACTGCTGATCCTTTGACAGTCTCTGCAGTTTTGTCTTTCCCAAAATATCCTATGTTGGAATCCTGCAGAGTGCAGCCTTTTCAGATTGAGTTCTTTTACTTAGCAATATGCAATTAAGGTTCCTTCATGTCTTTTCATGACTAGATAGTGCATTGCTTTTTGTCACTGAATAATGTTCCATTGCGTGTGTGTGTCACAGTTGGTTTATCCATCACTTGTTAAAGTAACCTAGGTTGCTTCTGATTTTTGCAATTATGAATAAACTTGCTATAAACATTTGTGTTCAGATATTTGAATGGACACATGTTTTCAGCTAATTGGGTAAATATCTGAGAACACAAGATCATAAGATTGATAGTTCAAACAGTAAGACTGTGTTTAGCTTTGTAAGAAATTACTAATCGTCTTCCAATGTGACTGTATGATTTTCATTCCCATTGGCAATAAATGAGAGTTCCTATTGTCTGACATTCTCAACATTTGCTATGGTGAATGTTTTGGATTTGAGGCATTCTAGTAGGTGTATAGTAGTATACTGTTTTAATTTTCATTTTTCAAATAATATTATGTTGGGTACCTTTCATATGACCATTGGCCATTCCCATATCTTAGCATCATTTCTTGAAGGTAGCGACTATTTTTAAAAACACCATCCACTTTATGGGATTAGCTCTGTTATACTTCTAGGAGAACAGAGAATTGGTTAGCAACACTCTTAGGACTTCCCCAGGTGAAATCTGAATCCAG
This sequence comes from Mustela nigripes, assembly GCF_022355385.1. Classification (NCBI taxonomy): domain Eukaryota; kingdom Metazoa; phylum Chordata; class Mammalia; order Carnivora; family Mustelidae; genus Mustela; species Mustela nigripes. The sequence continues at coordinate 55,310,565 of NC_081561.1, forward strand.
CCTCTGTACTCTGAGGGCAGGGAGAGACAGAAGAAAGAGGCAAGCCATGCCAGGTTGACCCACAGCAGTTGAAATAAACACAGGGAACTTATATACTAAGCCTGCCTTGGAAGACAGCAAGAGAAGTGGATCCCTCCACCTGCCAAATAGTAAAAGTTTGTGTAGAGGCCTTAAATGGGTTCAGTTACATACACCATTCAGATGTTCTCAACACAACCTCACTACCTCCAGGCTGTGTCCTTGGAGCAGCCTTGGACCCTGAAAGGCAAGGGGAACCCTTATACCAAGGGTAGAGCCGGGGAGGCAGTGAGGTGTTTCTGAGTGCCCAGGTCTAGCTCCTGGTCAACCAGAGGTCATGTCTTTCGATAACCTTGGCTAACACAGAGAAGTTCTGAAGTGGTTAATGCCAGAAAGAGAAGGGAACAACAAATAGAATGATACAACTCCCGATGAAAGCAAGAAAGGGAAATCAACAAAAAACAAAAAACAAAACAAAACAAAAAAACAAAGAAACCATTTTTTTTAATTGACTCATTTTTTTTTTTTTCTTAAATCCCCAGGGGTACAGGTCTATGAATCGCCCGGTTTACACACTTCACAGCACTCACCAAAGCACATACCCTCCCCATGTCCATAACCCCATTCCCCTTCTCCCAGCCCCCCAAAACCATTTTTTTTAAAGATTTTATTTATTTGACAGAGAGAGAGAGAGATCAGGCAGAGAGGCAGGCAGAGAGAGAGGAGGAAGCAGGCTCTCTGCTGAGCAGAAAGCCTGATGCGGGGCTCAATCCCAGGATGCTGAGACCATGACCTGAGCCGAAGGCAGAGGCTTAACCCACTGAGCCACCCAGGCACCCCCAAAGAAACAATTCTTATTTAAAGATATTCATGCATTAGGACTGGATGACTTCTGGGTCAAGGAAGAGAACGTGTGTGTGTTTGTGTGTGTGTGTGAGAGAGAGTGCAAATGAAAGAGAATGTGAGTACCCTATAAATACACAGTGTGCCACAAAAAAATAAAAACTAAGAGGGGAAAAAAATTCCAAATACTCCTTTATACCCTTACCCAGACTGCACACCACTGAAATTAGTTGCAAAATTCTTAGTCTTTTGTTACACAGGATAGCCATAAAAACTTGAAGGTAGATACCTTGTGACCAACCTCCCTCCCTCCCTCCCTCTTTCTTTCTGCCAAACCACACTTTTCTCAAGATACTGCTACAGTGAAATGTGTTTAATAAGAGTAATGAGGATTATTAGTGGCATTAATCCAGGGCTGATGTTATGTGAAAATTTTATATTAAAACATCCTATTAGTGAAAGTGTACAATGGTGCAATATTTCACTTTGGCAATGTATAACATGCCTGTGTGTTGATGCAGCAATGCCACTTCCAGTAATTTATCTGAGAGTATTATTTATAGATGTGTGTGGATTTAGTTGGAATTAAAGTCACTCAGGGTTTTTTATTACTACAGAAACTAAAAAACCAAATATTCCCAAATGAGATAACAGATAAATTAGGCACACCCATATAATGAAAGGTATGATGTGGCTATTGCATATGAAAATGTGAGAGAATGTATCAGCATGAAAAATTGTTCAGGACATTTTTTGTGTGTAAAAAACAGGCTATACCATAACTATCCTCTTTTTATGGACAGAAAAAAATAAACATGGGAGGTTATATAAAGTGTTAAAACATTTCCTCTGGTTGGTTCCATAATGATGCATGTTTATTTTCCTCTTTTTTTGCTCTTGTTCAGCACCCGTAGAGTTTGGGAGATTAGCACATGGAACCTGGAGTCAGAAAGAAATGTTTTAATATTGATTTCATCACTTACTATCAGTTAGATGAGTAGTTTAATATCCCAAAGCATGGGATTCCTTTGTGTTTTGAGTCTAACATGTTAAATGCACACACTAAAGTGAAAAATGTCTGTGATGTGCTATTTCAAACTGAACAAAGTGCCAAGAAATGATAACCATTATTTTCATAATAGCATTTATCTGCATTTTTCTAAAACTTTAAGGAAGAGGCATTACGTTTATAATCATAAAGAAAAGTTATGAAAGAAAAATAGGTACAGATCTAGAGCTAAAGAAGTAATTGGGAAGTATTGGTTTAAATTAGTGAGTATAGATGTAGAAATATAACACTTAGCAACCACTGTATCCCTCAAAACAGTTAAAACTGCTAAAATCTTTCTGAATCTGCAAATGCCTGGAGCACACCCTTCCAATGCTTTAGAAGTAGTCCTGTCAAGGTTGGAGCGATTGAACTCTCTGAAAGTTTTATTTTTCTTTTCTTGTAAAATAAATGCATCTCATGTTTCCCATTTCAGTCAAATGCAATTGTAAACCCCCTTTTCACTACCCTCTTTCCTCTTGTTTCAAGGAAGAAACCACTAGAGATAACCAAAATGTAGTTCTTTTTCTGCTGGGTTTCAGCTCAGAGGAGGAAAGTAGCACAGCCTCTCAGATACATTTGTCTGTCTACCTCCAGAGAGTCAGACAGATTGGGAATGGGGAGTAAAACTCACCAAGGAGGCATGGTGCATGGCAGGGTATTGTACAGCTTGAAAAACTTTGTATTTTTATTTGCATGGTGGGAGAGAGTAGATAGGCAGCACAGACAGCCAATGCTGCTGCTGGCTCCTCTCTCCTCCTGGAAGAACCCAGGGAGCCCCTGCAGAGATCCTGTTTCTCTGTAGCCAGTGGCAGCAGCAGGTTGGGAATGGTGTGTTGCAAAGAGCCCATGGACAGTGATTTTGTGGAAATGCACCACAGCCTGATCTGCTTTGTCATATCAAAACAAAACAAAATTAGTGAGGAGAAGGATGTTGAACATGTACAAAGTTGCCTTCCCAAGTCCGCATTCCGGCTCTCAACAGACCCCAGTTTATTGAAGTATCAACATCTTCACCTCCCTTCTCTTGCTGAAGGAAGGTATGGGAACAACCCAAGAGAATGAGTTTGCCTTAAAATGAGAATTTCTCTTTTCTACCACCCATTCCACTGACTCCTCTAGTGGGGGTACAAAGTAACGTAATCTCATTTTACAGAATTTCAGTTAGGAGATGCTTTTCTTCGGGGCACAGAGGAAATGTACATAGGCGGAAGGGCTCTGCAGGGGTCATCTCCGCAGAGGAGGCCAGCCAGCCAGTGGGTGGAGTGGGTGTGGGTGCTGCCACACTGACTGGAAGGCTTAGACAAGAGAATCACTAGCCTGTAGCCCTGAGAACCAGAGAGTGGTGGAGTCTAGGGGGAGGGGAAGGAGTGAGAGGCAGACAGGATTTACCTGCGTTCAATACTTGCTGTGTTGCAGCACCTGCGGCAGTACTTGAAAAGTGGAAAGGGCATAGGGAGTGCACCTGGGAAGCACCAAAGCGATTGTGTGAGAAAAAGGGATGGTGAAAGGGGAAGGGCTGTACACGTTTAGTTTGACGGCAATAACAACATGGAGGTTAGCTATCATAAGGGGTGACCCTGAGGAGTGCAGGGGGTCTGGTGCCACACCTGTTACTGTGCTAGACCGGGTAGAGGATGCTGAGACAGGTGCTTTGCAGAGGGCTCCAGTCGTTCTGCCACAGGCTGGGCTTGTGCGTGAGCCGGCACCCGGTCTTTTTCGTCTTTTTCCTCACCGTGCCCGCAGTCCTGACCATCACCTTCGGCCTCAGCGCGCTCAACCGCTTCCAGCCCGAGGGCGACCTGTGGCTCCCAGATCTCCCACAAGATCTGGCGCAACCTGCCCAGCAGACTTTCCTTTCTGGATCAGTCCAAAAGCCAGCTCTATTTGGACTTACACACCCCTGGGAGGTATGGCAGGGTGATCCTCCTCTCCCCACCCGGATACAATATTTTGCTCCAGGCTGAGGGGATCCTGCAGACCCAACAAATCTTGCAGGAAATGAAGGGAACCACGAAGGGTTATATGTTTTTTCTCATCCGTCAGGGAGATCCATCAGTATGACAAATGCTCTGGATGATACTATTTCAGTATTAAAGGATCTCGGGCAGGGTGTGTGACAAGAACTAGGGTGCAATGAGGTATCCCAGCACCAAGATAAAGGGATGCTCCTCCTGCATGCTTCTGCAATTAGAGACAGCACTTCATTTCTTGCCCTAAACAAGCAAAGAAAATGCGGAGGTCTCATCCTCAGAAGCTCAAGCTTCTTTCATCGAGGGAGGTGTTATGGGCAGTTTGGGGAGAAAAGGGGAAAACATTAAATAAATGCACGATTATATATTTATTAAGGATTAATTTGTGACTGGAAGGTGAATGGTGAGCCTTTAGCATTGCTAGGAACTTTAGCTCCATTGCCAGGGTATGAAATAACAGCTTATCTGCCAGCAGCCTAGCTTGAATTTGATATTTGAGTATCTGTACCCTGTGCATGCCTGCGTGACTGTCAATAATAAGCTATGACTACTGTTGAGAATCCATAAATTTGCATCTGACTATAAGTAGGGGTTCTAACAATTGTATACGTTTGTATTGCATGCAAAAATAGCTGAAATACTGTGAACATAAATGAAAATATGTGGCACTGAATGATAAACTAGAGGAAGAGTTGACAACATTTCTGTAAATTACTATGTAGCAAATATTTTAGGCTTTGCAGATTATAGTGCTTTTGTTGTATATTCTTTTTCTGATTTTTTTATTTCTCTTATTCTCTTTATTGTTTTTAACAATCTTTAAAAAAAAAAAAAAAAAAAAAAGCCTGTTCAAAGTCCAAACAAAAACATCACAGGGGTCAAGTTTCCTGGTAAGGAGGTAAAGGCATTAAGCAAATTTGTTTTCACTGCAAATAGTATTTAAATTGAATGCCATTATTAAATCACAGGTTTCACAGTCCCCCTCCCCCCACCAAGCACAGTTTTACATTAGAGTAAAAATTTATACTAGGAAATTAAAATGCCATTTATTAACCACAGACAAATACCTAGGTGGGATTTAACTGATCATATATATTTCCTTAAATAGACATAAATGAACTGTTACGTAGGCTCTTCTATAATGGTGATGTAAATTCAGACTATGAATGTGGATGTCAAAGACTGTATTCTTGAGCCAAGTAGACACTACCAAGTACACACTACCAGGTTACCAGTCACTAGTAGTTACTAGTAACTACTAAGTCACTAGTAGTTGGCTGTCCCATTAACAACTCAGACAAGTTACCCTGAGATATGTGAACTTTCCTGCTCCTCTGCATGATCACCTTACTTCTGATATGATTCTATACCTTTCACTAACTGGAAGTTAATCTGACTTTCTGTGTATGTATGTACAATTTTCAACCTCAGAAATACTCCAATTAATAATGAGAGTTATAAATTATCATAATTTTGTGCAAAAATATATATAGTTTATAGAAGAAAATAAGTCCTATAAAACTATAATTGAATATAGTTGACCCTTGAAACAACATGGGTTTGGATGGTGTGGTCCACTTACATGCAGGTTATTTTTAAAAATACAGTACAGTACTGTAAATGTATGTTCTCTTATGATTTTCTTGATAACATTTTTCTTTAGCTTATTTTATTGTAAAAAGACAGTATAAAATACATGAAACACAAAAAATATGTGGTAACTGACTCTTTATGTTACCAGTAAGGCTTCTGATCAACAGTTGGCTATTAATAGTTAAGTTTTAAAAGCATCAGAAGTTATAGGTAGATTTTCAACTGTGTGGGGTATTGTCACCTCTAACTCCTGCCCTATTAAAGGGTCAACTATATATCATTTTATTTACAGTGATTAATATTTGACTGGATTATTTTAAATTATTGCTAGCATTCTATCCTTCTCATTTAATTCAAATACTATTTTGTATAGAAGTGAAACTAGAAAGATCATTGTAATATCTGGTAAGGCTTTTCAATGCAAACTTTCATATTAATCACTGGATGAAATAAGTTTTTTCAGAAAGACAGTGTTTGAAAAAACCTGTATTTGAAGATAAATCTATATATAAAAACACTGGGGCTCCTGGGTGGCTCAGTTGGTTAAGCACCTGCCTTTGGCTAAGGTCATGATCCCAGGATCCTGGGATCAAGCCCCACATCAGACTCCCTGCTCAGTGGAGAGTCTGCTTCTCCCTCTACCTCTGCTCCTCCCCACAGGTTGTGCTCTCTCTTGCTCTGCTCTCTCTCTCTCTCAAATAAATAAATAAAATTTTAAATTAAAAAAAAAAAAGGAAAACACGCTAAATGTCATGAACAGATTTTTCAAACTTGACTTCCCTTACTTTGACTCTTGTCATCACTATATTTTTCCAATAAATGTAATTCTTCCAAACAGAGAAATACCTTTGAGTAGAGAAAAACAGAACAGATTTATTGTCCTTCATTTTATATTTAACTTAGTAATTAAAGGAAACTTCTGGTAATAATTGATAGTCACTCCCTTTACTCATGGTGTTACAAATAATCTTCTCATTTTTAGATGGAAAGGAAATTAATACAGCTTTTATGAAGACCAGGTACAGTAGCTAACAAAAATAATAATTCAATACATACTTTCCCCAACAATTCCAAATCGCAATTTTATTCTAAAGAAGAAAGGTTACTTGGGCAATGTCCCTAAGAAAATTATTGGTATGCCTGAAAATTGGAAACAATTTATATTCCTAGCAGCAGAAGACTGGCTAATAACCTGTTGTATTTTTTCTTCAACCTAACACCACTCTATAAAACAAGCTAGAATTATATGTGGTAAGTATTGATATGAATAATATATAAAGTAAAAATGAAAATTTGTGTAAATTACATATAATATTTATACTAATCAATAAGTAAAACATTCTTCTCTATACAATATCTGTCTTGTGTCAATTTTATAACTCAAGTATATAATTTGTATATTAGGTATGAGGATTAAAATAGTTAATGCATGTAGCACTTCTATAATGATGCCTGGCACATAGTAATTGGTATTTTTATCCCATTATTTTATCCCATCCTATTTCAATTTCATGGCATTCCTTCTCAAAGTTCTAGAGAGCAAATAGTTATTTTGGAATTAACCATAAACTAATAATATAGGGTAAGAATATTCCATGTTGAAGTTGTTGATAGACATTTCTTGTAGAGGTCAGACTTAGCAGTTATGTAATTATGAAATAATTAAGTAGACATAATTTTAATTATACTACATGGATACTGAATTCCACAGAACTGAAAAATTACAAAATCACACATAAAAATAACAATACAACACTAAGGAATCTTTTTTTTTTTTTTAATTTAAATTCAATTAACAAACATCTAATGTATTGTCTCAAGGGTACAGGTCTGTGACTTATCAGTCTTATATAAAACCCAGTACTCATTACAATACATATCTTCCCCAATGTCCATCACCTAGTTACCCCATTCTTCCCTCCACCAACCCCCCAGTAACCCTCAGTTTGTTTCCTATGATTGAGAGTCTATTATGGATATCACTGATATGTGGAATTTAAAAAAACAGGCAGAGGATCATAGGGAAAGAGAGGAAAAAATGGAATAAGACAAACACTGAGGAATCTTGATATAGAAGGCATAATGGCTTCATTTTTATCAAGTATCTACAGTGTACTTAGCAACTTACCAGAAGGATCAAATTTAATCACAACACCAGCAAGGTAGATTTAGTTCTCCTCATTATATAAATGTTGAAAACTAAGGCTAATGGCTACCAACAATTTGTACATGGATATGTAATAAATAATCAGCAAATAAGACACCATTAAAATTCCTGTTTTGTTTTGTTTTTTTACTACCCTATTATGCTTTGGGAAATTGGAAGTTACAGCATTTACAAAGGATGCATTTTTGGTTATACAATTTGACCCAAGTCCAAAAGTCATTCTGTAAATGGATTAGCACTGAGATAGATGAACTTTTGTCTAGACTGGTATTTATTTTAATATTATACAATAATTACTTCACACTTTAAAAATGTTTGAAATACTGTTTAATTTTGTTATTGTTTTAAAAAGGTTGAGGAAAATGCACATAAATCTCTTATACCTATTACTGAAAACTATTTGACTCGGAGTGCATATGTTAGGCTCATATGTCAGTGTGTATCAGATTTAAAATATATATCAAGTGAAATTAATAACACATTTATCTTAAAATATAATTAATTTGAAGAAAAAGATGACTATAGGCTTATGAGAGAGGTTATGGGTTTGGTTCCAGACCACTTCAATAAAGCAAACATCACAATAAAACAAGTAAAATAAATTTTTTGGTTTCCCAGTGCATATAAAAGTTATGTTTATGCTATACTACATTCTATTAGGTATGCAATAGCATTATGTCTAAATAATGTATATACTTTAATTAAAAATAATTTATTGCTAAAAAATGTTAATCATCTGCAGCTTTCCTCAAGTCCTAATATTTTTGCTGGTGGAGAGTCTTGCTTCAGTGTTGATGGTTGCTGACTGATCAGGGTAGAGGTTGCTGAAGATTGGGGTGGCTGTGATTCTTCTTAAAATAAGACCACAGTGAAATTTGACACACCAGTGGACTTTTCCTTTCACAAACTATGTGTCTGTAGTATGTAATACCATTTGATAACATTTTACTTATGGTAGAACTTCTTTCAAAATTGTTCATACTTAAACTTCTTTCCATGTGTTCATACCCTGCCATAGTTTTATCATATAAGTTTGCATAATCTAAATCCTTTGTTGTCATTTCAACAATCTTCACATCATCAGCAAGAGTAGATTTCATCTCAAGAAACCACTTTCTTGGCTTATCCATAAAAAGCAACTCTTCATCCACTCTCCTTTTCTCATTAGATTGTGGCAATGTAAGCATATCTTCAGGCTCCACTTCTCCTAGTCTTCTTGCTGTTTCCACCCTATCTGCACAATTCCTCCACTGACGTCTTGAACCCCTCAAAATCCTCCATAAAGATTGGAATCAAATTCTTCCAAACTCATGTTAATGTTGATATTTTGACCTCTTCCTATGAATCATGAATTTTCTTAATGGCATCTAGAATAATGAATCCTTTCCAGGAGATTTTTATTTACTTTGGCCAGATCCATCAGAGGCATCACTATTTATAGCAACTTATAGATTTATAATTTTTTTAATAATAAGACTTCAGCTTAAATTATTCATTGATCCATGGGATGCAAAATGGTTGTGGTGTTAGGAGGCATGAAAATGACATTAATCTTGTGTTACATCTCCGTCAGAGCTCTTGGGTGCATTTTCTTTCCTTTCTTTTTTTTTTTTTTTTAAGATTTTATTTATTTATTTCACAGACAGAGATCACAAGTAGGCAGAGAGGCAGGCAGAGAGAGAGGAAGGGAAGCAGGCTCCCTACCGAGCAGGGAGCTCGATGCGGGGCTCAATCCCAGGATGCTGGGATCATGACCTGAGCCAAAGACAGAGGCTTTAACCCACTGAGCCACCCAGGCACCCCAAAAATATTTTATATTCTTGATCAACATATTTGACAATTTTTTTCTTATGTTCCAAAAAACCTTATTCACAAAAATATGTTACAGATTGAATTTGGCCCATTAGCTGAGTTTGTTAACCCATAGTAGAACATAATAATGGGCAAATCACTTGAAACATTCACTTTCCAAAATATATCTGTATAGTCTATGAGTCTTTCTCCATATATTCTATAGTTAAAGTTTTCTTTTTGTTCCCCTCAGTAGCTTAACCATTCTATCTGTCTGTGCCTATTTAAGGCCACCATACTTAGGCTCATGAACAGTAGATATTTTTTTTCTCCATTTGAGTGATCTTTTGCTCAGGTTTGCTACTCACTCTAATAAATGATTTTTCAGTTTGTAGTTTGTGTCTTCTTCAGTGACTGGGGATTCCCCCTCAATATGTGAGCTTTAACTCCAAAAAATTGACCAGATCCCTCAAGTAAATATGGGAGGAAAAATCCCTACAGACTTCTGGCAGGAGGAGAGGAAAAGGAATCCTTCTGAAATATGCTAGAGTCCTCTTATTCTCAACAAAACCAGCGATCAGGGGAAACTAGTTAACCAGAGTCTGAACTGCTGAGGTATTATCACATCTTAATTGACTTGGGAAAGAGAAATACCCAGTTCTAGCTAGCCATGCTGTCCCAAATGAAAGAGGAGAGGAAAAAATAGAAACTTGTGAAGTTTACAATCCTGAGGCACATGATCACTAAAAGACTCAAACACAATAATGGTAGGGGACTTTAACACTCCCCTCACTGAAATGGGCAGATCATCCAAGCAAAAGATCAACAAGGAAATAAAGGCCTTCACTGGACCAGATGAACATCACAGATATATTCAGAATATTCCATCCAAAGCAACAGAATGCACATTCTTCTCTAGTGCACATGGAACATTCTCCAGAATAGATCACATCCTGGGCCATAAATCAGGTCTCAACTGATAGCAAAAGATTGGAATCATTCCCTGCATATTTTCAGACCACAATGCTCTGAAGCTAGAACTCAATCACAAGAGGAAAATTTAGAAAGAACCCAAATACATAGAGACTAAACAGCATCCTTCTAAAGAATGAATGGTCAACCAGGAAATTAAAGAAGAATTGAAAAAAATCATGGAAACAAATGATAATGAAAACACAATGGTTGAAAATCTGTGGTACACAGGAAAGGCAGTCCTGAGAGGAAAATATATAGTGATACAAGCCTTTCTACAAAATAAGAAAGGTCTCAAATACACAACCTAAACCTACACCTAAAGGAGCTGGAGAAAGAACAACAAAGAAAGCTTAAACCTAGCAGGAGAAAAGAAATTATAAAGATCAGAGCAGAAATCAATGAAATAGAAATGCCCCCCCCCCAAATAGAATAAATCAAAGAAACTAGGAGCTGGTTCCTTGAGAGAATTAATAAGATTGATAAACCCCTGGCTAGATTTATCAAAAAGAAAAGAGAAAGGTACCAAATAAATAAAATCAAGAATAAAAAAGGAGAGATTACAACCAACACCAAAGAAATACAAACAGTTATAAGAACATACTATGAGCAACTTTACACCAACAAAGCTGGCAATCTGGAAGAAATGGATGCCTTCCTGGGGACATATAAACTACCACAACTGAACCAGGAAGAAATAGAAAGCCTGAACAGACCCATAACCAGTAAGGAGATTGAAATAGTCATCAAAAATCTCCAAACAAACAATAGCCTAGGGCCAGACGGCTTCCCAGGGGAATTCTACCAAACATTTAAAGAAGAATTAATTCCTATTCTCCTGAAACTGTTCCAAAAAATAGAAATGGAAGGAAAACTTCCAAACTCATTTTATAAGGCCAGCATCACCTTGATCCCAAAACCAGACAAAGATCCCATCAAAAAAGAGAATTAGAGACCAATATCGTTGATGAACACAGATGCAAAAATTCTCACCAAAATACTAGCCAATAGGACCCAACAGTACATTAAAAGGATTATTCACCACGACAAAGTGGGATTTATTCTGTGAGGTTCAACATCCGCAAATCAATCAATGTGATACAATGCATTAATAAAAGAAAGAACAAGAACCTAGGATACTCTCAATAGATGCTGAAAAAGCATTTGACAAAGTACAGCATCCCTTCCTGATCAAAACTCTTCAAAGTCTAGGGACAGAGGGTACATACCTCAATATCATCAAAGCCATCTATGAAAAACCCACTGCAAATATCATTCTCAATGGAGAAAAACTAAAAGCTTTTCTGCTAAGGTCAGGAACATGGCAGGGATGTTCATTATCACCACTGCTATTTAACATAGTACTAGAAGTCCTAGCCTTAGCAATCAGATAACAAAAGAAAATTAAAGGCATCCAAATTGGCAAAGAAGTCAAACTATCACTCTTTGCAGATGATATGATACTGTATATGGAAAGCCCAAAAGACTCCACATGAGAACATTATTTTTTTTTTTTAAATCACGAAGGGTCACTGAATTCTATCAATGATTTTATAAAGTATTCCACTATTTACTTTATCTAGTTTGATTATCATATAATTTTAGTCCTTTATTCTTTTTTTTTTAAGATTTTATTTATTTATTTGACGGTGAGAGAGAGACAGCAAAAGAGGGAACACAAGAAGGGGGAATGGAAGAGGGAGAAGTAGGCTTCCTGCTGAACAGGGAGCCCGATGTGGGGCTCAATCCCAGGACCCTGGGATCATGACCTGAGCCGAAGGCAGAGGCTTAATGACTGAGCCACCCAGGCACCCCAGTTCTTTATTCTTTTGATGTGGCAAATTATTTTACTTTTGAATCCTAAATAAACATTCTATTTTGGGGAATAAGTTGATAATATTGTAGAGTATTAGAATATTCCATATTAGCTTATATATTCTAATTATAGCTTAAGATGGTAAAGAAAAATATCAGTATCATGCTGATCTTCTGAAACTACCTTGAGAAATAAGCTCTTGTCATCTATTTTCTGAATGACTTTAGTAATAATGGTGTTATTTCCTTCTTAAAGGTTTGATAGCAATTTTTAAAAAATTTTTTCAGCTTTATTGAAGTATGATTGATAAACTTATAAGGTATTCAAAGTGTTTATTGTGATAAATATATATATTTATGTTATATATATTTATATATATACACATATACATATGTGTATATATGTATATATAGAGGATTCTTACCATCTAATTAATGAACATATCCATCATCTCACATATTTATCACAGATGTGTGCATGTGAGTGTGTGAAAAATTAGTTGAGTTTTTGGTGGAAATTTATTTTGAATTAAGCTATTAATTTTTCAATAGCTATAAGGTTATTTTTCTATTAATTTTGTTATCAGTTTTTTGTTGTGTTTCTCAGAATTTATTCATTTTCTCTGTTAAATTCATTTGCATAAAGTGTTTTATAATATTTTCTTACTGTTTTTTAAGTATGTTTGGGATCTAAGTGATAATCCATTTAAACTGACAGTGATTTGAAAATTTTCTCCTTTTTTCATCATTTTTGCATGGGTCTAGTTTAGTGTTTTCACTCATATTTCGACTTTTTTAAAATTGCTTATCCGTATTCTATTAAATGTTTTATGCTCATGTTGTTTTTTTTCTGCTTCTTTAAATTTAATTTACACTTCCTAAATATAAACTGTTCACAGCTCACACATTTTTGATACAGCTTTTTTCCCGACATACTCATTTAAACATCTATTTTTTGTTTAAGGACTACTCTAGATGCATTAACTCTACTTTGATAAATGTATTGTTATTGTCATTTAATTAATTTAACTTCTCTTTTTATTTTTCTCAGTATTCTTTCATGTATATTAAGTGCATATACATTTAAGACGTGATGTATTCTTAATAAATTAGACTGTTACCATTATTACATACCCCTGATTTAACAAAGACATTTGTCAAATTTTATATATCAAACTTCAACTGCATTAATAGTTGTTTTTATTTATTTATCTTTCTTTGAGAATGAAAATACCAATTTATTAAAAAAAAAAGTGAACTTAGAGGTACCCAGAATGGTGAAAACATTTCATATGTTGGCAATATTATATTATCAAATTACTTAACCCACGGAACATGACAGCTCTGTACAAACTTCATGAGTTGCTCATTCTTTATAACTAAAAAAGGAGTTAGAAGATGGTGGAAAAGATGTATAGTCATGGTTGCAATAAAATGTTCTCCACCAGTCTTTCAAATGACAGTTCCATCAACATACCATTTTGGTAATATTTTGTTTAACATATGTCAGCAAGAAAGCAAATCTAATGGGTAAATTGAAAGAGCTGCATAGGTGATTTGGAAAATTTTCCCAAGCTTTGAATCTCTATTTTGTGTCATTAGTTGTCAATTGGCCCTTCTGAGCTAACAGAATGAAAGAAACAGGAAAAAGGAGATACTAATCTTGCAAAACTCAACATTCAGGAAGAGTTCCTTTTATAGTTGAAATTCCAGTGTTGTATAGAAGTTCACTGAACAGCTTTAGCCAAAGACAATAGAGACTCAAACTAGGATCATATCAGTAAAAAAAGAAAGTAGAGTAAATTATGAGGTATTATGAATGTGGAATAATCAGGTTTAGCAGCTGGTTGAATGTAGGGAACAAAACAAAATAATTAAAATTATTCCAATTTAGAACTGGTTTGCTAGAAGAATTATAAAGAAATGAGAAAAATCTTGTGCTTTAAAGAAGAGATGAATTCAGTTTTGGACATATAGTCAGTCCATCAGGAAATCCTTGTCAAAATATTCAGCAGGGTGTGCACATTAGTATTAAAAGTGATTACCAGCTGTAATTTTGATTTTAGGTTGGCTTTGTCTATGATCTTTTCTTATATGTCAAATTTATTTTATTTTTTATTATGTTCAATTAACCAACATATAGTACTTCATTAATTTTTGATGTAGTATTCAATAGTTCATTAGCAGGTTTGGTCTATGATCTTAATCACAGATTTTTTTTTATGAATTGAAGATGATGTAAATTAAAGTATAAGTTTCAAATTTCTGTACTGTATGAGGAAAAATACTCAAATGTGCAGTCAGGCTTCAGAAGACTGAAAAAGTAAATTTAAAAATCCATCTGTTCAATGAATCTTGGAACACTGGAAAAAATAAAATAAAATTAGAAACAATTTAAAATACATTAAGCTTAATGATAAAAATAATCCATCTATTCTGAACATTTTTTTAACCTTTCGTTATTTTTGTTTTGTTCACCAGTTTTTAGGCCTTAGCAATCCAGATTATTTATATTTTCATTTCTTGCCAGGATTCCTGGAATTTCTAGAAAACATTAGCAATTGATCTTTATGGGGTAAAATAAATTGGGTGAAATTAAGATTATTATTATAGACTCTATAGATGGGTTTTTGCTGATGCCATCCTACTTGAGACCTTTATTATCTTGCAGCAGGGAGCAATTTTGAAGTTTTAGGTTTAAGAATATATTTTTTTAAAGATTTTATTTATTTATTTGACAGACAGAGATCACAAGTAGGCAGAGAGGCAGGCAGAGAGAGAGGAGGAAGCAGGCTCCCTACTGAGCAGAGAGCCAGATGAGGGGCTCGATCCCAGGACCCTGGGATCATGACCTGAGCCGAAGGCAGAGGCTTTAACCCACTGAGCCAGCCAGGCGCCCCACGAATATTTTAATAAAAGACTGTGAGCCAAGTTATGTTAGTGATAGAGTATTACTGTTTGCGTAGATGTGTAAATTTTATTTTTGTTGTCTCTGGACACCACTCATGAAATGTTGGAGATTACAATATGGTAACAAATCATGTGAAACATAAAGATTTAAGTATTAAAGGATGACAATAAGTAAATAAGAGTATTTTGTTTACTGGGTGACTTCTCTGTGTTAGGCATTGTGCCGCTTTTTATTTGTTCATTTAACTTAATTCTAGCAACAGCCAATGTAATATAGCTTTAAAAATTTTATTTTTATGCCATTCATACACACATATAAAATAATTATGACTTTTCTTCCTTTATTATATGTAATCTCTTACCTTGTGGTATCTCTGACTTGCAATTTATTCACAACTTCTATGCCTGCTGTGGGGAATAGAAGAGGAACTCATTCATTCAACCCAATGTCCATGTTTCATATTCCAGTTTGGACCATCGTCTCCATTTTAACCTCTCCTCTAGACTGTAATCAGCTTTCAGTCTACTGTAACCCATCTGAGAAGGTAATATGGGTGCCTTGTTTTTTATGCTTCTTTCCTCCAAATTATTGACCTCTTGCAATCTTTTTTTTTTTTTTTTCCGCTAAATTTTCTTGCAAAATTTGGTTTCTCTTGACCAGATTTTCCTTGGTGGTGGTGGTGGGGAGAACTCCTTGAATCCCAGATTATTCTGGAATATTTTTTTCCTTGTAATCCTTCATGATGTTTCATATATGGCTTCCTTTTCCTCCTCCCATCCCTGACAATAATCCTATTTTTTTGACATTTCATGTTTTAAACTCTTAATGTCACTTTCTTTTAAATAATGTATTTTATAGTGGCATCTATTATGACTCTTTATTTTTTTAAGATTTTATTTATTTATTTGACAGACAGAGATCACAAGTAGGCAGAGAAGCAGGCAGAGAGAGAGGAAGGAAGAAGGCTGCCCGCTGAGCAGAGAGCCTGATGTGGGGTTCAATCCCCGAACCTCAGGATTATGACCTGAGCCAAAGTCAGAAGCTTTAACCCGCTGCACCAGGTGCCACTATTATGACTCTTTTGATGATTTACAAGTTCTTTTGAGTACCAAATTTTCATCTCAATTGTAGTCTAAGAATTCCTCCTTCCTGCAAGTCAGCTTAACTTAAAATTAGCCATCAATTTAATGAATTAAAGCTAAACAGAGGGGCGCCTGGGTGGCCTAGTGGGTTAAGCCGCTGCCTTCGGCTCAGGTCATGATCTCAGGGTTGGGATCGAGTCCCACATCGGGCTCTCTGCTCAGCAGGGAGCCTGCTTCCCGCTCTCTCTCTCTCTCTGCCAGTCTCTCTACCTACCTGTGATCTCTCTCTGTCAAATAAATAAATAAAATCTTAAAAAAAAAAAAGCTAAACAGAGAAGTTTTTTTAATCAAAATATATTTTCTTAATTCATAAAGCTGAACTGCCATTTCTCCACATGTCTCCTCAACTACTTTGTCCCCACTTATACCATACATTTGTACATGTAAAGAAATGTACTGCATCTTAATTGCATGCTCTCCCAAAGCATATCACAGTAAACTATATAGAATGCAGTCAGCAAATGGACTTTAACTAAATGAACAATGGAGTATGTAAGTTGTCACTTATTAAGAATTATCATTTATGTTTTCTGTGCATCAATCAAATATTTGCTCATTTGTAATGCATTGTGAATGCTTTGAGGATTCAGACCACATCCTAGGGAATTAAAGCAAAATAAACATTTCTTTATCCAAAGTCAAATAGCTATAGTTGGTGGATTTCATAAAGAATCTCTCATATCTCGCAGGTTTCAAATTCTTTGCTTTATAGCAACTTGTATGTCATTATTTTTGGAGAAAATGTCAGTAAATTTTGAAATAACTTCAATAAGCCCAGTGGTATGTTCTTATGACTAACAGGTAATGGATCCAATGCTGGAAGAATGAACATTTTTGTTAGATGTGCATCTGGGTTATTACATATTTCATGGCAAAATGGCAATTACCAAATTTCATGTCTATTCTATTTTTGAAATATATCTTGATCCTAGAAAGTCTCCCTCCATCAGTTCAGCTGCTCTGATTCAGTGACCCAATTCATTTCGCTGATGTCATAGGGATGAATTTAGGCTTATTCTGAGTTAAGGATTTTCCTGTTATGGTTGATATATTACTACATATGAAATAATAACAGGAATTTTTACATCAAAAGTTGAAAAAACCCTGTTTTATGTATAGCATTTATTACATTTCTTACTAGAAATACACTAGTATGCCTAAATATGGCAACTTTCAAAAATTACCAACCCAATGAGCACAGTAAAAAATAAAAATGAAATGTTTGTTTTACAAAAAACACACTATGTTCTATCCCAGAGCACACTGATAATAAAATGAAATTTTAATGGATCAAAATATAAACAGTTTTTTTTTCATCTCTTTTTGACAGAGAGGTCTCCTGGAATTTCAATGCAAAACTCCCTTGATAACCAATTACAGTTATTTGTTGGTTTTCTACTGCTGTGTAACAAATTACCAAAAACAGTAGGTCAGAAATCTAAACAGGTATTATCTGACAATTTCTATAGATCAGAAGTCAAGGTACAACATGATTGGGTTCTCTATTCAAGGTCTCCAAGGTCTGAAATCCAGGGACTGAAAAGGAATTCATTCTTATCTGAGGCTTAAGTCCTCTGCCAAATCCATGGTTTATTGCCAGCATTGAATCTTTTTTATCTCTAGGACTTGATCAGTGCTTTCTTGCTGACTGCCAGAGGCTATTATCAGCTTCTAAAGATTACCATTCCCAAATATGTGGCTCTTTCCAAAACACAGCAGTTTTTAGACTTCTGACATCTGCAACCTCTGGACCCCCTTTTAAAAGGGCTTACCTGATTAGGCCAGACCCATCCACTCTCAAAGGGTGGAAATTATATGCAGTACGCACATCAGGAATAAGAATCTTGAGAGTCATCTTCAGTTCTCATACCTCACTGACTCTAGAACAAGTGAGTTCCTCAGTCTCTGTCCAAGCGTTCTCATGTATCAAGAATGACACATTCACCCAATTCAGACCACTATACATCCTTGTTTTGTTCAGAGGAGAAGCCTAAATTTAAGGGATAAGCAGAGAATCATTTGGAGACATTTAACTTTATTTGAAGTTAAACAGACATATATCAATTCAATTTCCTATATGGAATTTTTTGGGGGTTGTAGATTTTTGAGCAAAATTGCAGTTCCTGAAGTTGTCATAAGATTTGTATGACTCTGCATCACCTAGGATTATTAAATCTAAAAGACCTATCCAAGATGGCCACAGCTGAGTGTCATTGTTACTCAGGTCAGGCATCATCTCCCCTTTCTTCAAATACTGCTTTGATCAGAGTCCAGTTCAGGTCTTTACTGTCTGCTGACAAGATCAGAGAGCAGTACACTTGAATAGCAGTTATGGCAATAATAGATGGGGTCTCAACACTACAGGCACAGTGAACTGCAGTAACTCCCCAGTAATTCTGGGAGAGATTCAGCTTTCTGTTAGCTTTGATCAAAATTTTAAAAAAACCTCATCCCTGGAGGTGAGCAATCTGGTGTCACAGGGTCATTTGGAGTCTTAAACTCTATCAACATCTGACTTCTACAAAAACTCTTTAGGGGGAAAAAAAGATTTTTTGTTTTCCTTTTTAGAAAGAGTTCCAGGCTGAAATATTCCAAAGAGTGAGATTTCCATATAACCGTTTTTAGCTAATTATGTCTTATTTGGGTCATCATTCAGGTTATCTGTGCCTCAAATTCTATAAGTAAAGGTGAGGAAGCGCATTTCACACTCTTAACATCTATTTTGATTCTTCCCCCATTGCAGAAGGCAAATTGGAAAATGAGCAATTGTTATTGTACATTATATATCACTTTCCACTACTACAAAGCTGCTATCCTTGCAGCAAATGTATGTCCTTTATCTGCTGTCTAATATAACTTTGTTACAAACACTTACTAATTTAGGGGAAAGATTCTCCTTTCTGCTATTTCCCTTGTTTTTCCTTCTTTTCATTAAATGTATTCCTAGTCCTTCATAATCTACTTAATTGATCTAGTGTCAAATGTGAACTCCTCTTTGATGACATACTCTTCTAGATTCCTAACATTTGTGTGTGTGTGACTATTTCAGTAAATCTCATTTAATTGGAAGCTATCTTCCACCAAGTATCTCTTGCCCCAAACACATTGCAGGGAACCACACCTTCAACTCTTCAGAGAAGAAAAATTTGAGAATGTGTAGTGGTAATGGTGATAGGCATCTAAGAGACAACCCCCTGTTAGAGCTATCATTCCATAGCAGTATTAACCTAAAGTGCACAATATTCAGTAGGATATTTCATTACCTTTTGAGAAGGTAATGAAAATCAATGGTAAATCAAGATTAGTCCCTGAAACATTACTTACTCTAAAATTAGTTTTTCAGTGGGATAGAGATTTTCTTAAATCTCTGAATCAAGGCTGGGGTGTCTCTAATCCTTCTAATTATAATCAAGTTGACCAAGTTGCATTTCAAAAGGTTGTAAACAAAGTATAACTAAGGTGGTTTCAGTGGCCTCAATTTTATTGTAATGTGTTTTACATAGTTGATGTGTTGTTATAACCAAAGATCATACCATCTATGGAAAAAAGAGCCAATATATAAGGATTTGCCCACAGATATGCATTGTTTGCAAATAAGAGCTCTAATATATTTGGCGTAACTCGTATAGCAGTCTATACTGTGTTTGGCGTCATGTGAGAGAAAACTCAAGTAACTATGACTTAAATAAGTTATGGTCTCAGAGATGCATGATCTTTTTTGTTTATCTGCTTTCTTCTCTACATGTTTGTCAATTGATGGTCCTAAATGGCTTTCCCAGTGCTAGCTTCCATGCCTACATTTCAAACCACAAAGCAGCATTGATGCAGAATGGTGCACCCTTCTCTCTAAGACTGCTTCTCACTAGCTAGACAGAAACATCTCTGCTTCCATCCTGACAACCACCACTTGATCACATGGTCACATCCATTTGAATTTGGGACATCTGGGGGAATGAAGTCTTCTTTCTAGATAGTATATGTTCAGATAATATATTCTGACATTACAGGGGTAGAGGTGGTAGGGAGAAAAAAACAAACAATGGGGATAACCTGTGGTATCTGCCACAAGTGAAGAATTACAAAAATTACCTAACAGATCTCTCATCTATGGCTCTTATGTTTATTTACCACAGCATTGCCTGGTTCTTCTTCCTTGAGTGTTGCTGAAGCCAGTCCCCGAAAATATGCATTCACCAAAACACCACTCTGAATAAACAAAAAGAAAAACAAAAACTAAACACTTTGGCCAAAATAGAATGTTTTATAAGCAGCATACAACTTCTCTAATACCCAGAACTTCCCTTTTGGTATATTAAAATTTTATATGCCTTTCTAACCCTACTGACTTCAATATAGCTTGTTCTGATTAATTTATAACTATCTAGCTCTACGTGGAATACTATGATACCCTGTTTTATTATTGATGTATCATGTTTCCCCTACTTGATTATAAGGATTTTGTAGAACATAGGGTATGACTTATTTATTTTTATGACTTCTACAGTACTGGGCATATCATGCAATACCATTCTATACACATGACAGGTATTCTTTAAATAACGGTTGAGTAACAAAATGGGCTTTTAATTAAAAATAAGTGAATTGGGTTATACTCTACATGTAGATAGTGGCCCATCTAATTTTAATGCCTAGACATATGGTATCTGGTTGTTTGGGAGATGATAAAAGAAGATTATTTTTCAACACATATATACCAACTAAAAACCAACTGAATATAAATTATAAGAAAAATATTTAACTTTGTTTTAGCAGAATTCCTTTTAAGTAAATTTTATATATTTTATATTTCTAACTATCATTTATCCAAATGATTCAAAGTCACATGGCCTTCATTTCTCAAACTCTCTTCAGTTAATAAATAGAATATACTATCTTTCATAAATTAGAATTATACCTTATAAACTTCTGAAGAATTTTTTTTAACCCATCTTTTTTTTTTTTTTTTTTTTACATGTTCATTGTGGTAGGGTGAATCTTTTCCTGGAGGAATTATATTGATAGAAAACTTCTACAACTTATGTGCACTCTTTTTTCTATCCACAGTAAAGAAATGCTTTATCTGACTGGTTATATGAGGAAAGGGGTCACCAAGTACCAATATCTAAGGCATTCATACTTTCCTTTCTGGGCAAACTGTATGCTTCATAGTTTCCCAGGTTGGCCTCTTCTCTTTGCCCAGGCAGACCTTACCCATCTTGGGGAAGCCGTGGGTTTTCAGCCGCTTACTCTACCCCTGTGCATGTCCTTTCAGTTGTGGCGGCAGGAGGGGGAGAGTAAGGAGGACATTTAAACAATTTTCAAGAAATATTCCCAACCTACCTTTAATATGAGCAAACCTGACTCTTAGACTGTTTATTGGCTCTTGTATCTAACTTCCTTGGTTCAGAGCTTAGAAAGCAGTGCAGTATAACTAATTTTCCTCAAGCTTCAGTACATACAGGTAGAAGGGAGTGCTGCATATTCTCCAGACAATTAACATTTTCTACCATACCTACATTTTTTAAAACTTCTTTTGAAGAAAATACTTTTTTTTACAAGATTTTATTTATTTGACACAAGGAGACACAGCAAAAGAGAGGGAACACAAGCAGGGGGAGTGGGAGAGGAAGAAGCAGGCTCTCCACTGAGCAGGGAGCCCAATGCAGGGCTCAATTTCAGGACCCTGGGATCATGACCTGAGCCAAAGGCAGATGCTTAACTACTGAGCCACCTAGGTGCCCCCAAAATACTACATTTCTAGTAAAAAGAAGTAACTTAATTTTTCAGCTTTTTGAGATAAAATAAATAACATTGTAAGATATTTAAAATCTAAAACATGATGATTTAGTATACATATACACCATGAAAGGATTCCCCCATCAAGTAAGTTAATGAACACACTCATCATCCTGCATATGCCTCTCCCCGCTTTTTGGTAAGAACATTTAAGTTCTCTTTTAGGAAATTTCAACTTCTTCTAATGTATTTTGTGCAGTTTAAGGTGGAAAAATATGAAAATAAGCTATATTTGGCCTGGTTATAAAGTTTCAGACTATAAATACACATTTAGTTTGAATCATATGAAATTATCAGTAATTAGCTATTTTATAAAAATAGTCATTTCATAGAGTCAATTTGATAAAATTCATATGGAAACAAACTCATTGAATAGAATTATAAAGGGGAATAGTTTGAAATTGCTTCTTTTCAACGGGAATTAAAATCGTTTTATATTTTACATAATAAAATTACAATTAAGAACTTTCTGCATTCAGTATATTTAAAAAGTAAATCTCTATATCTACATTCTTGAAATTGTTAATATTTGGCATATAAAGTTGGGAATAATATAAATGCATAATTTTATCTAAGATGTTTTTGAGACAAATACAGGCGAGCCAGTCGTCAGCTTATTCATAACCTTTCCTTTCTGCAGGTGTATCATGAATATTTTCTTCTCATTCCTTTTGGTATGCCAGATGTATTATAGCAAGCACCAATATATTTTAGGATGAACTGACATAGAATTAATTGAATGTTTTGTTCCAATTTTTTCCCCTCAGTTATATGGCAATACAATAATATTTTAAAGGTAGTAAAATATTTTTATTGGGTATAAACATCTACACATTCAGTAATTCATCATTGCTGGGCTCAGGAAACAATGAATATTAAGGATCAATAAAAAAAAGATTTATATCAAATTCTGGCTATTTACAAGTATTAAAGTATAGGACACTATAAGCTATCTTTTAAAAAAAGTACAATTTAATATATTCATTTAGTTTCAGTTCTAATAGTTTTAGTAACAAGTGCAGTGGACTGGACTACCCAGGAGAAACAAAACTAAAAAAAAAAAAAAAAAACTAAATGAAAACAACAAAGGAAAATATATGATGGAAAAAAGCAAAAGCAAACAAAACAAAACAAAAACAAGAACAGCTATATGATGAAAAAGAGCAAAAGGAAAAAAAGAATAGCTTCATCATCAGCTGGGTGACTTGTATTGATTTTACTCTTAACACTACTGAGAAACATTAAATTATATTCCTAATTCTAAAGTAAAATGTGTTTGTTTCAGCAGTCAGCATTTAGTAGGCACATTATTTGTTTTTCTCCATGTAGGGCGGTAAACTGGTGGGTAAGTATTCAAGGAATAAAAGAATGTGATCCATGTTCTCTAGAAAATCATGGTCATCTATCGGAGAAGCACCCAAATCGATAGGAGACACATGTAACAGTTTTTGAAACTGTAAATCAGTAGCATTTGAAAGGCACTATATTTGGACCCTAAAGAAAAATTGTGAGTGTGCACAATAGAAATGTCTGTGTGGGAGGTAGATGTTGAGTTAATTCTCCCTAGTTTAGCAGAGCTCGATCATTAATTCCATAGCTTCAGCAGAAGGCAGACCCTGTCACATACTGAAATGGAAACCAGCCAAAAGATAAGGTGATCATGAAATATTAGTCTCAGAGTCACACTTCTATCAAACCTAAAGAAGAAAATAGACTCAATAGCATCTCCAATCCTCATGGCAACAGTTCCCATGTAAATCTTTCAGGAAATGGAATCCCTGGGCTGGTATAGTAAATTTACACATGGATTTAGATTTTAAAATAGTAATTCTAAGTATATTTAAGTAGATGTATAGGGAACCTAAGGAAATCCAAAGAGCAGGTACTAAGCCTGAAATTTGCAACCCCAGAAATTGAAAAAAATAAATAGAATAAAAGGATATTGGACCCTTAAAAAGATACTACAACCTAAGAGAATTACAAATGATTTATAAAAGGGGCACCTGGTTGTCTCATTTGGTTGAGCATCCAACTCGATTTATGCTTAGGTCATGATCTCAGGGTGATATCTGAGTCCCACATCCAGCCCTCTCTCAGCGAGAGTCTGGTTGAGATTCTCTCTCTATCCTTCTGCCCCTCCCCTTACTTGTAATCAATCAATCAATCAATCATCTTTAAGAAAAATAATTTATAAAAGAATGTTTTTTAAAATACCTATAATAGGTAATAAATATTGGACCTTTAGCTTATTTAGCTCTACTTCATGCTAACTCTATCAAATTGAAGAATAATGCAGATTAAGAAATTAAATACAAGTTGAATAAAAAATATGACTGAGTTAAAAGTAGGTATAAAAAAAAAAACTTGGATGAAAAAGAGAGAACCAGAGTTACGTAATAACCTAACTCAAGATTAAAAATAAATAATATAGGATATGAAGATCATGATTGCTACTATAAGGGGGTGGGACAATAAATTATACAGAGTATGTACTGAATAGTCTTTACCTGAAAACAGATGAGTTAATTCCTAAAGAAGAAGATAAAACCTCCAGTGTGGAGACATCATTTGAATAAGGTCTTAGGGATGATGAAAAGGTTTTCTGTAGAGGGAATGGTATATACTAATGCACAGATATATGAGGAAACATGACATAGTCAAAGTACCAGAGACAGTTGATACTGCTCTAGCATAAAGTTAACAATAGGAAATTAGCTCAGTGCATATATGATTAATTTCTTGGTGTCAGACATAAAATTCATTCCAGTTACTTAGAAGAAAAAAATGTTGTTAGAGAAAATTATGTATAACATAATCTTTATAAGGGCCAGGAATAAGGTTTATATGCTAGACAGCTAACCACACAAAAACTGGGAAAATTTACTGGTGGATGAGATCTTCCATTTGAAATGTATTTTTAAAGATTCCTTGGGAGGTCAAAACAGTTTACCTGAATGAGTCAAGATTACCCTTCACTTTAAAAATCCTTTAAGAATAGTTCAATCCCCCTACTAAGGACAGTCCTAGTCCCCTATATCCTCTGGGATCTCCACTGAATGCCTTAGGTGATCTTCTACTCTGGCAGGATGGAGAGAAACATTCTTGTTAACTGGGAATTTCAGTTAGTTTTTACCTAGTTTCATGCAGTTTAATACTCCAAATATGCCATCTTTTATTTAGCAGACTCCAAAAGCAGACTTCTGGGGACACATTTTCTGAATAGCCCACTTTGTTTCTGGAAGTCTGTCCCACAATGACAAGTCACCCTTAACTCCAATTTATATCTTTTGAGATTCCAGAAGGTCAAGATCTGGATGCATCCCTCCTCCCTTGGTCCATCATCCAAATATTGCTGTCAGGGAGAAAAAATACTGTAGGGTTTAGGGGTGCCTGAGTAGCTCAGTTCATTAAATGTCTGCCTTCACTCAGGTCATTGTCCCAAGGTCCTGGGATTAAGCCCTCTATCAGGGACCCTGCTTATTCTTCCACTGCCCCTTCTTGTGCTCTCTCTCTCTCTCTCCTCCCCTCTCCCGCTCTCTCTCAATCTCTGTTAAATAAATAAATAAATAGAGTATTTAAAAAGTATACGGTAAAGTTTATTTCTGTTAGCTCCGTGCTTACAGTCTTACTTTGCTTATTGTAAAATCTCTGAACAAATACGTTTTTTAGTAGTTTTTCCCACTTCTTATAGTTGCTCACAGGAAAGGGTAACTGCGCTTCTTTTTACTGAATCATGGCCTGTATGAAGTAAAGAAGTAAAACTCTTTGGGAAATATTTTAAATTTTTTTGTACCTTAGGTTTAAAACATCAGAAAGGAAGGAATATCTAAAAGCTGATTCCATTGACTGTCTGCTTCATAATTTCCTGGAATGCTTATTGAAATTCAGATTACTCCATTCTACCCTAATCTAATCAAAATTCCCATGTATGAGTTCATAGTGTTTATATTTTTTTGTTTGTTTTTAATTTTTATTTTTTATAAACATATATTTTTATCCCCAGGGGTATAGGTCTGTGAATCACCAGGTTTACACACTTCACAGCACTCACCAAAGCACATACCCTCCCCAATGTCCATAATCCCACCCCCTTCTCCCAAACCCCCTCAACATGGATGGAACTAGAGTGCGTATCATGCTTAGTGAAATAAGTCAAGCAGAGAAAGACAACTATCATATGATCTCCCTGATATGAGGAAGTGGTGATGCAACATGGGGGCTTAATTGGGTAGGAGAAGAATAAATGAAACAAGATGGGATTGGGAGGGAGACAAATCATAGTGTTTATATTTTTAACAAGCTTCCCCAAATGATTATTAGAATAATGATTACAACTCCACAGAATGGGAAATAGGTGAAGATATGTTTTTATTATTTTCCTGTATGTGCAGTATGGAATGTATATAAATTATTTATAAGGATATCAGAGTAAATGAACCTGGATTTTAAGCACCCTAATTGGGGATGGTATAATTCAAAATGCTAGGACCCTCTTGTTCAAATGGCTAATTATGGGATTTAGGCTGTTGTAAAATAACACTTTTGGAAATGTTATAATATGAAAAAAGTTGCAATATGAAATTTTCACTCCATTGTGTGAGACTTGAAATGTGTACTAACATATTCCTATGAAACTGAAAGCAATTCTGAGGGGAAAAAAATGTGTCACGTACAACTTTCTGACTTACGTAAGTAATCGTGAAAGCAAAGGTGCCATAGCAAGACTGCTAGAGAAAAATATTAGGTGTTGCTAGCAGGTAAATTCAGAGAAGGTCAGTAATGAAGAAGGGTAATATATTTGAGCAAAAGGCAAAGAAAGCAACAGAATTGAGGGTTTTGGAAGATGGACATTATTATGCTTAAACTGACTGACTTGAGGTCAAAAGGCCCCAGAAATACCATTGCCTGAGTGGCAAGTTGGTTAAGCATCTGACTCTTGATTTAAGCTCAAGTTGTGATCTCAGGGTCATGTAATCAAGCCCTGCATCAGGTTCTGTGCTGAGCATGGATCCTGCTTCAGATTCTCTTTTCTTTTCCCTCTGTCCCTCTTCTCTCTCTCTTAATAAAAAGAAAATAAAAGAAAAGAGAAGAAAGCCTTGTTTGCGTAACATCATGTTCTAAGGAACACTTGTAAGTAATATGAAGTCATTCCACATTAAGTGAGATGGACTAATATTGAATCATTTCTTCCTTTTAAGAAGAAAGCAGTAAAGAATAATCTTGAGTAGGGGAACATGGGTGGCTCAGTTGGGTAAGCATCTGACTCTTGATCTCAACTAGGATCTTGACTTTGGGGTTGTGAGTTCAAGCCCCATTGTTGGACTCTGGACTGGGCAGGGAGCCTAGTTAATAAAGAAAGAAAAAATATTAAGAAAAGATGAGGAGAATCTGGCTTTGCTCTTTCCCAATATTCCTTTATCCAGAATACTGGTTTATGCCAAATTATATTTAGGAAATATTTTAGGTGACTGCTTCCTGAAAAAACACTTGCCCAAACACTTGGCTGCTTTTTTTTTTTTTTATGTAGGTATATAGATTTTTTCAAAGATTAAATTGGCTATGTGAAATTATGCCATTTTTCAGAATGAAATTTTTCTTCTACCTTCTACCTTGATTGAAGGTAGAAGGCTACAGATTTAAAGGAAATCATAGTGCTACCCACTTTTTCTTTCAGCCTTTTCAGGTTTGAACTTGGATATCTCCACCTGTTAACTGTGAGAAGGAGAAGGTAGAATGGATAGTTTGTTAGCTTAGCCTTTTAGAGCTGTTTGCTGATCATGCTGAGCACTTGAAAATGACTTCCATATAGTAGCCCTTAATTTATTTCCCATCTTTTAACCCACTTGACCCCACATCCATCTGAGGAGCATTGCCTGTGCAAAGATCCCTCACGAGGCAATTTGAGTAAGGGAATGATTGGATCGTTATCAAACTATCTCCATGAATAGGGAAAAAAAATTAAACATGTGCTGTATTTGACCAGAGTCAGCAGCTTAATTTGAAAAACAGTGTAATTTGATAGAGTGGAGAGATGGAGGCTTAGGAGGAGGACAGGTTTGTTGCAGCTTCTTTTTTAGTTTTCTCCAGTGACATAATTTGATGGCTGCGCATTTTAGTTTTGCTTTACCTAAATAGACTTTCTTTATCCCACTACATTCCCCCTACTCAGAACTAGTCATTCTTTATGTATACAGTAAAATTTTAATTTTTTTAAAATAGTTTTAGATTTAGAGAAAAGTTATAAAGAAAACAGAGTTCTGTATCCCTGCACCCAGTTTTCCCCCATTGTTAGTATCTTACGTAACTATGATTCACTTTTCAAAACAAATGAACCAATATTGCTGCATTATTTTTAGGAAAGTTTCACACTTTTTTTTTTTTTGAATTTTAACCTAATCTCTATATTCTGTCCCAGGATTCTCATGTTCTCTTATGCTCCACTAGACTGACAGTTTCTTTTTTTTTTTTTTTTTTTTAAAGATTTTATTCATTTATTTGACAGAGAGAGATCACAAGTAGGCAGAGAAGCAGGCAGAGAGAGAGGAGGAAGCAGGCTCCCTGCTGAGCAGAGAGCCCGATGCGGGACTCGATCCCAGGACCCTGAGATCATGACCTGAGCCGAAGGCAGCGGCTTAACCCACTGAGCCACCCAGGCACCCTAGACTGACAGTTTCTTAAACTTTTCTAGTTTTTGATGACTTAGTCTTGTTTTTTTTTTTTTTAGAGCAGGCATAAGTGGGGAGAGCAGGGGCAGAAGGAGAGAGAATCTTAAGCAGGTTCCACACAATGTGGGGTTCGATCTTACACCCCAGGGATCATGACCTGAGCCAAAATCAACAATTGGATGCTTAACTGACTGAGTCATCCAGGTGTCCCATAGTTATTCTTTTTTGATTGATTGATTAATTGACTGGTAAGAGGAAAAGCCAATAAAATTAAATATAAAATTTAATAAAGAAAATGCAGGGGCACCTGGATGGCTCAATCTGTTAAGTGTCTGCCTTAGGTTAAGGTCATGATCCCAGGGTCCTGGGAAATCCCAGGACCCTGAAATCAAGCCCAGCATTGGGCTCCCTGCTTAGCAAGATGCCTGACTGTTTCTCCTTCTCCCACTCCCCTGGCTTGTATTCCCTCTCTTGCTGTGTCTCTCTCTGTCAAATAAATAAATAAAATGTTAAAAAAAAATGCAATTGACTAAAAAAATATTTGAAATATCCTTGGGTTGATCTCTAGTATATCAAAACTTGGATTTTAGAGAAAATAAAGACAATGCTAAGCACTCATTTGTTTAGTTTCTGAACTATCACTTAAAATACAATTTTTGGCTACTCTATATGTACACCTTTCACCAGGGATAAAAGTCTGAAGACATCAGGTTTTTTTTTTCCCCTCACTGGTCTTTAGGACATGTGAGTTTCCGGGATCACTACCATTTATAGTCATGACTTAACTACAAAGCTTGACCTTGAAAGGTAAGGTATTATTCTGAGAGTAATTTCTTTATGGAAACTATCAAGTAGCACAACACTTTGCATTCTTTCTAAATGCATATTTCTCTACCTACTCAGTTCTAGCAAACTCTTGAGCCAGGGAAAATATCAAAACATTATAATCAGTTCTCCATCAACATGTATTTGCATTTAAGGATCTAATATGATGTTGATACCTCAGTAAGAAATGTTTAAATTGATGTCTATGTGATTGCAGAGTTGTTTGTATTTTAACCTCATTTGCAAATGTAATCAAGAAGTATGTATGAAGAAATTGGTGGGTATAATCAAACGGGGGAAAGGGTGTGGAAGAAAGGAAGCTTAGGCAACAATTGTAATTGCTGCTGATTGTATGGTTTTGTTCCAAGTCTATCACAGGAAAAAAGTATTATGGATACAGTTATTGGACCTATAATTTTCTCTAATTTTCAGATTCTCTTTCAGACTGAGAACTAATATTTTGTCATTCTTACGTTTGGTCCCTTGGCTAAAACGTTTCTCTGAATCTCATTTATTATAAATGCAAAACAGAGTTTCAGAGACCAGCCTCTATGTCACTATGTTGTATTATGGACAGGGTAAAGATTTAGGCACCAGACAGACCTAGGTTCAAGTTCTACTCCTGCTGCTTATTATCTGTTTGTTCATTGGCAACCTCTTTGATCCTGTTTAATATCTGGATCCATAAGTTGATGTATATGATGACCATCCAAAAAAAGGAAATACATTGAAGAATGAATCACAGAATAATTATTCAAATGTAATTTTTACTTTTACTTTTTGTAGGAAAAAATAAATCTAGCTTATCCGAATTCATCCAAACTAACTTAAGTGCTTAATTTAAACTGAAAGGAAATAATACTTAATTTTCTTACTTTGTCCACTGAAGATCTAAAGGATACTAGTATATAAGGCATGCTATTGATTTAATCAAGCTATGCATCATATACTCATGGAAGCCCACAATAGGACATTAAAACTAATTTTTTAAAAAGATTTTATTTATTTATTTGACAGACAGAGATCACAAGTAGGCAGAGAGGCAGGCAGAGAGAGAGGGAGAAGGAGGCTCTCTGCTAGCAGAAAGCCTGATGCAGGGCCAATCCCAGGACCCTGGGACCATGACCTGAGCCGAAGGCAGAGGCTTTAACCCACTAGGCCACCCAGATGCCCCAACATTAAAACTAATTTTAATAAGTATGTTTGAACATATTCCCTTTGTCACCAGAAGCATTACCAAAAAAATAAAGGACAAAGTCCCAAGAAAGAAAGCATGCATGCCCCTCTGCTTGTGTTCATAAAGCTTCAGTTTCCATGTAAACTCTAGTGCCTGAATTATAAATACAGTTTATTAGTATCATTAATGAGTATCTCCAAGTATCCTTTATTAGCTACCAAGTGAACTTTTTCCATCTCTGTCAGCTTTCCATCTTACAGCAACAATTTTCACTTTTCTTTGCAGTGAGATGTCATTGTGGCAAGAGATGATGAATGATACTCAGAGAACTGTTCCCTGAAGTATTTTTGGAAAGGCCATGTGTTCAGTATAGTTTATGTCAAAAGGTACAGACCACAAATCCAGATTCTCTCCATATGCTTGAAGGTCAGACAATGGCAATGAACACAAAAAGAAAGACAAGACACCTCTTGTCATTGCTTCTATTTATGATCTCTTCCTAAGAAAATCTCATTTTAGAGTGCTTTTCTAAAAGTATTTCGTATCAAAATGTAGAAATCATCTGTGAAGTGTTTTTCAGGCTAAGCATAGCATTTGTCCTGCTCATTGGAGAGAGTTTCTTATAAGTCAGGATAAGGTTACTTTCTATGTTTTAAAAGGAAAACTCTTAACTTTATTTAGATTAAGTAAAATCTTTAATCATTAAGTTTTATCTAGTCTAAAATTTCCACATGTACTTCCATTTGCAAATGGATACATCTTTTTATTTTGCATTATTTTCATAAGAAGCTATCTATAGCATATTCATTCAGTGTTCTTTTCTCTATATTTTTTCAGAAATATTAAACAAAAATGGAGAGAGCGAATGACAGAAAGTTTCAGAATATAGTAAATATAATTTATGCCTCTTTTTATATGTCCTGCACTCCGGCAAAGTATTGTATTCTATGGCTTTCCCTTTTATCGGAACTCCAATCCAGATTAAACTCTAAAATATAAATTGATGGAAATTCAAGTTTATAAGGCCAAGTTACTTAAAATATGAAGAGAATGTTGTCCTCAACTAGCCTCTTATAGACCACTATGGAAACCGTGTAACACAAGAGGCTAGACAAGTACCAAAAGCACTCAGAATGTAAACAGTGACCACCTGACCAGTCTTCTTGTGAATGAATAATTTTCCACTAAAAAGAATCTTACATGATGGAGAAGACAGATAAATATAGCACTATAGATTGTGTATAATCCCTCAGTCAAAAAGGGGGGAAAGGTATGGAAAGGAAAAGAAGAGGTGGTGGAAGGTATAGGTTAACTTTGAGAGTATGAAGCAAGTTACCTATTTTTCAGAGGATGAAAATAGTCCACAACTTGTCTTCAAAGTGCTAGAACTGAAGTCTTTTTTTTTTTAAGTACAATTAGCATAAAATATCCTATTAGTTTCAGGTGTACATCATAGTAATTAAATATTTTTATGCATTATGAAATGATCCCCACAAGAAATCTAGCTACATCATATAAAGTTATTACAATATTAACAACTATATTCCCTATAGTGTACATTACATCCCCATGACTTATTTATTTTATGGTTAGAAGACTTAATCAACTTCACCCATTTTGCCCAACCCTCCAACACCAGTTCTCCATACTGTGGCAATCACCAGTTCTCCATACTTACGGGTCTATTTCTGTTTCATTTGTTTGTTTTTTAGATTCCATATGTTAGTGAAATCATATGGTATTTCTCTTTCTCTGGCTATTGCACTTACCATAACAATTCATCCATGTTGTCCGGAGGGGTGAGATTTCATTCTTTTTTTATGGCTAACCCTATATTACAATACCACATTTCTTCTTCCCTTACGCCATACTGAAATTTCCCAGGAAACATTCCAGGGTCTCAGGCAGGTTACTCTTCCTGGAATGTTGTCTCAGTGCATAAATTGACTTGCATCTGCATGATTTCCAGCTACTGTTACATGGGATTTGCCTCCCACTTGTCTTATCTTTTTTTTTTTTTTTTAAGATTTTATTTATTTATTTGTCATAGAGAGAGAAGCGACAGCAAGCACAGGCAGACAGAGTGGCAGGCAGAGGCAGAGGGAGAAGGAGGCTCCCTGCCGAGCAAGGAGCCGGATGTGGGACTGGATCCCAGGACGCTGGGATCATGACCTGAGCCAAAGGCAGCTGCTTAACGAACTAAGCGACCCAGGCGTCCCTTGTCTTATCTTTTTAGGAGCTTCCCTATCTTGCGAAAACAACTAGCATTATTTTCACATGTTTTAATCCAGAGGGGACAAAAAGAAAGTATTTTTTCACTTTAGTCTAGATGAAGTAGGACAGTAGACCATCTGGGATCAGGATAAAAGGAGAGCATTCAATCTTACAGAAAGTCTGTAGAGCAAGTTCAGGATACTACGCATCTTCAGAGGTTAGATTGGTTAAATGTATGGTGACTACCTTGCTCCTCTTCTTCATGGTTATTTAATAGTGTCACACAAAGCTCAAATGAAATTAGCACAGATGCACCTTCAAATCCCTGAACCAAGTCTGCCAGGAATTCTGACTTTTTACCCCAGTGTTGACATTCACCCTAGTGTTGTCCCCTCATCATCCTGAGAAAACATGCCACTTTTTGCTACCTCTTTCTGATCTTTTAGATCAGACTGCTATTACCCATCTGATACTTTCCCCATTGGTCTGTTCATAGTTCTTCCAGATATAAAATTTCTTGATCAGAGCTATGATACTGATACAGATCCTTTATATAAAATTACACAACACATACATTAATATAAGCTAGTTTAAAGAAAAAAAAATCATAGAAGTGTATGGATAAAAAATTAAAATTAGTCCTCTATACAAGTTCACATTTTGCCCATTACTGTAATCTCTGTATGTATGCATACATGTATAAATTTCTAGACATTTAAAAAAACATTTTAAAACATACATTACCTATACCTATTATATCACCGTTGTTTTAGAAATTAAATCATTGCATAGTTACTTTTAAAAAATTAAAAGCACATCTTGAATAGTTTTACAGGTTAGTATCTATAGACTGATCTCAATTTTTACCTGTTGCATACTATAGCTCTGACATTATGTAAACCTTATTTTATGGGTATTTATGTTTTAAATATTTTGTTATTAAAGATAAACATCCCTCTTTTCATTCACATATATAATATGTTGTTAGAACTGACTTGCCATGGTGAAATTGCCTAATCAGTGCATTTGTATACTTTATAATTTGGTAGAAATTTAAATTTCAAACCAAATATATTTTATCAGTATGAAATTCCACTATTAATAAATTATAATTTCCATGTATTTTTCTATTACTGGACAATATCAGTCTTCCTTTTCTACAATAGGCCAAAAATACTTTAATGTTTCAAAATGCATGTGTGAGATTGATTTCAGAATCTTTTAATATGTTTGGACCTTTTATTCTTTCTTGAATTGTATCTTTTGCTTCTCTCTTTATTGTTATGCTTACCAGAGAATTTTCATCTAAGCTTAAGATTGTTTCTGTGCCTAGGTCTGTTTCCATCAGAATTTGTCCCTTCCATAAGATAACCTCACATTTTTTTCAAATGTTTTGTTTATTTATTTATTTATTTATTTATTTGACAGAGAAAGAGAGACAGAGAGGGAGCTCAAGCAGAAGCAGTGGGAGAGGGAGAAGCAGGCGTCCCACTGAGCAGGGAGCCTGATGTAGAGCTCAATCCCAGGACCCTGGGATCATGACCTGAGCTGAAGGCAGTTGCTTAGTGACTGAATCACCCAGGTCCCCTGATAATCTCACATTTTCATGACAGTTTCCCCACTGAGTGCACCACCTAATTCTGTCAAAATGATTTTTTTTTTTAAGTATGGCTATTAAAGTACCAGAGACAATATTTGATATTCTATTTTTTTTATATTTTTATTTTAATTCCAGTTAACATACAGTGTTCTATTTGTTTCAGTGTATCAAACGGTGATTCAGTGATTACATACCTCACCTGGTGATGTATGACAAGTGCACTCTTTAATCCCCATCACTTATTTCACCCAACCCCCTATTATCCACCCCCCCCCTTTGGTAACCATCAGTTTGGTCAGTTTGTTCTTTATACCCTTTATAGCTTTGATCATTTGTTTTATTTCTTAAATTTCACATATAAGTGAAATCATATAGTATTTGTCTTTGACTGACTTAGTTTGCTTAGCAACATACTCCATTCATGCCACTGCGAATGGCAAGTTTTAACTCTTTTCTATGAGGGGGTAATATTTATGAGAAGAGAACATATATATACATATTTATCCATTCATCAATCATTGGACACTTGGACTTCCATAACTTGGCTATTGTAAATAATGTTGTTATAAACATAGGGTGCATCCCTTTGAATTAGTATTTTTTGGGTAAATGCCCAGTAGTGTGATTGCTGGATTATAGGGTAGTTCTATTTTTAATTTTGGGGAGGAACCTTCATACTGTCCTTCATACTAGCTGCACCAGTTTGCGTTCTGACCCACAGTGCCTAAGTGTTCCTTTTTCTCCACATCCTCACCAACATTTGTTGTTTCTTGTGTTGTTGATTTGAGCCAGTCTGACAGGGGTGAGGTAATAGTCTCATTGTACTTTTGATTTGCATTTCCCTGATGTTGAGTGATGAACACCTTTTTAGGTGTCTATCAGCTGTCTGGATGCCTTCCTTGGAGAAATGCCTACTCAGATCTTCTACCTATATTTTAGTTTGATTATTCTCTGGGTGTTGAGTATAAACACACACACACACACACAAACACACACACATTTATGTATTTATATATTTAGAATACTAACCCATTATCAGATATGGCATTTGTAAAAATCTTCTCCAATGGGATAAAGTTGCCTTTTGTTTTGTTGTTTCCCTTGCTGTGCTTTTTGATATAGTTTATTTTTGCTTCTGTTTCCCTTGCCTCAGGGGACCTATCTGGAAAAAAGTTGCTACAGCCAACATCAAAGAAATTACTGCATGCGCTCTTTTCTAGGATTTTTATAATTTCAGGTCTCATATTAGGTCTTTAATCCATTTTGAATTTATTTTTGTGTATAGTGAAAGCAAGTGGTTCACTTTCTTTCTTTTTCATGTTGCTGTCCAGTTTTCCCAACACCATTTGTTGAAGTGATGGTCTTTTTCTCACTGAATATTCTTTCCTGCTTTATTGAAGATAGTTGTAGGTTTTTCTGGGCTTTTAATTCTATTCCATTAATCTATGTGTCTATTTTTTGTGCCAATACCATATTGACTTGATTACTACAGATTTGTAATATGATCTACATCCAGAAATATGATATATCCAGCTTTGCTTTTCTTTTTCAAGATTGCTCTGGCAATCTGGGGTCTTTGTGGTTCCATACAAAATTTTGGTTGCTTATTCTAGTTCTATGAACAATGCTGTTAGTATATTGATGGGGATTGTGTTAAATGTGTAGATTGTTTTCTGTAGTATAGACATTTTAACAATATTGGTCTTCCAATTCATGAACATGGAATGTCTTTTGATTTCCTGTATCTTCTTCAATATCTTTCATTACTGTTTTATAGTTTTCAAAGTAGTGGTCTCTCACCTCTTTGGCTAGGTTTATTTCTAGGTATCTTACTATTTCTGTTACAATTATAATCAGTGTTGTTTTCCTAATTTCCCTTTCTGCTGCTTCACTATTTGTGTATAGAAATGCAAAAGAATTATGTGCCTTGATTTTGTGTACTGTGACTTTATTGAATTTGTATATCATTTCTAGCAGTATTTTGGTGGTCAGATTTTTTATATATGATCCTTACTATATATATTCTCCATCAGACATATTAATTATATCTGCTTCACTTAGGTCTCTTGCCATGGCCTTGTCCAGTCCTTTCATTTGGGACAGATTCCTCTATCTCCTCATTTTATCCAAGTCTCTGTGCTTGCCTCGTTGTGTTAGGAAAGTCAGCCATGCCTTCTGTTCTTGAGGGTAATGATCTATGAAGAAAAGGTCCTGTAGTGCCCTGCCATGTAGTGCCCCTGTTTCCTAGGGCCTGGTGCTTCAGGGAATATCTCCAATGTGTGTTACACATGTTCTGCTGTTGTGTCCTGGCTGCTTTATCCTTCAGGCCAGTCATTTACAGAGGCTCTGTTGACTTGTTCTAGGCACTGTTTGGTTCCTGGCCTGAATGTGGTGAGTTTTCACTAGGTGTACTCTGGTCTGTTTGTGAAATGAGACCTGTCACTACCACTGCCAGAACTGAGAGATACCCAGGTCAGGAGAAAGGGGTTTAGTGGCAGGATACCAGGTGGCCTGGTCTCCCAGAGAAGGAGGCCCACTGCACTGGGACTAAGGCAAGGGTGACCGAGAAGGGCCATTCCCCCTAACCATGGTCGGGGGAGGGTGTCAGGGTTTTCTGCAAAAATTTAGGTAGCAAGTGTCCACACTTGTTTGCCATTCCTTTTTTTTTTTTTTTTTCCAGAACAGTTCCCATGATCTCCAAATGTACCCCAAACCAAGACCACTGACCTTTAAAACTCCAGGTTTTAAGCCCTGCTGGTTTCAAGAATTCACAAAACTCAGTGCCTCTTGCTTTCCAAGTCAATTGCTTTGGGGATTCCTCTTCCCTCTGCACTTCCCTCTGTGCTTGTTTATCTCTTGCCCTTTTCCACAACCATGGCTCTCTCCCCACTGAAGCATCCAAGATACGCTCTCTTTCAAACTGTGTTTTCATATTTTCTATCTTCTTTGATGGGGCCTCTTTTCTACCTTTAATTGTGGAGTTTGTTCTGCCAGTCTTCACATCAATTTCTGGAGTGTTTAGAGTGATTTGATACTTATCTAATTGTATTCCTGGGACAGGGTGAGCTTAGGCTCCTTTTACTCTACTGCCCTCTTCCCCTGCATCTCTGCCATGCAATTCTTAATGTAAGGTAGAAGTATATACGTTAAAATACACATGGCATGCACATTTATACAAAATAAATACAGAGGATAAACATAAAACCTAAAAACTGGATACCTACAAGAGGGAGGTGGGTAACGATTAGAAGGAAAGTAGGAGGGAAGAGGTAGCAGGGGTGAAGAGGAAGTGGCACTTTTTAAATATATCACTTTCAGTGGCTACAAATCTTACAAATGTATTAATATTCCACACAAATGGGGGTGCCTGGGTGGCTCAGTTGGTTAAGCATCTGCCTTCAGCGTGGCTCATCACCTTGGGGTCCTGAGATTGAGCCCTGCATTGGGCTCCTTGCTCAATGGGGAGTCTGTCTTCCCTCTCCCTCTACCCCCTCCCTTGCTTGTGTTGTCTCTCAAATAAGTAAATAAAATCTTTAAAAATATTCCACACAATCGTCACAGATCAAAATAATAATTAAAGCCAACTAAGATGTAGGGGTCACATGGAGTGTGAGTATAAATATTAACAATGAAACTTAATTGTGTTAAAAATGAATAGCATAACTGCACTAGAAATGGTGGGATATAAAGAACTAAGCTAAGTAACCTTGGAAAACAGTACATTGTCTGGATACTGTAAAGCTAAAGAAAAAGCAATTAGTAATAAATTATAAATAAATCATGTAATCTAATGTTTCTCACAAGGGTGTTAGTGATTTTTAAGATTATTTTATATGAGTGCTGTGATTGAACAAAGACACAAATATACTATAGGTAATAAGAAGTTACAAATAACAAAAATGAGAAAAGTAAAATGAGTTCTCTAGTTTGGGACTGAAATCAATAAATGGGCAGACATGCTTGTGTGGGTTAGTATTGCTACATTTGTTTCCTAGCATTGTCTACTAAGAGACTGAGAAGTCATGGCACAGCAATAACAATGAGAACACTTAGTGCCTACCTTTTAGTTTCTATATACCATTCTCTAATAGAAGAAACCAAGGCTCCTTAGAAAAGAGTTTAAGTCTAAGCAGATTAGGGAAAGTAGAAAATGAATTGGAAACATCTTGTGATGTCACAAAGTAAAGAAGCTATTTGGAAAGATGGCGCTTGTTGAAAAAACACAGAAGCCATCCTAAATAATCTGAGTAATAAAATAAATTATAATATCTCTGAACTATAAACCATAGAATAAAAGATCCAGGAATCAATTCTGATATAATAATCAATGAGGCAGGACTCTATCAAAATCCAAAGGAGAGCTTAGACAGTAACTTCTTCAACATTGGAACAGCAACTCTTTCAAAACGTGTCCAAAAGCAAAGGAAACAAAAACGAAAATGAACTTTTGGGACTTTAGCATCAAACGTTTCTGCACAGAAAAGGAAACAGTCAACAAAACAGAGAACAACCCATGGAATGGGAGAAGATATTCACAAATGACACTACAGACAAAGGACTGATATTCAAGATCTATAAAAAAAACTCCTCAAACTCAACACACAAAAACAGATAATCACGTCAAAAAATTGGCAGAAGACATGAACAGACACTTCTGCAAAGAAGACATACAAATGGCTAACAGATACATGAAAAAATATTCATCATCATTAGCCATCAGGGAGATTCAAACCAAAATCACATTGAGATACCACCTTACACCAGTTAGAATGGCCAAAATCAACAAGACAGTAAACAACAAATGTTGGAAAAGATGTGGAGAAAGAGGAACTCTCTTACACTGTTGGTGGGAATGCAAGTTGGTGCAGCCACTTTGGAAAAAGTGTGGAGATTCCTTAAGAAATGAAAAATAGGGGCACCTGGGTGTCTCAGTGGGTTAAGCCTCTGCCTTCGGCTCAGGTCATGATCTCAGGGTCCTGGGATCGAGTCCCACATCGGGCTCTCTGTTTGGCAGGAAGCCTGCTTCCTCCTCTCTCTCTCTCTGCCTGCCTCTCTGCCTACTTGCATTCTCTGTCTATAAAATAAGTAAATAAAATCTTAAAAAAAAAAGAAATGAAAAATAAAGCTACCCTCTGACCCTGAAATTGCACTACTGAGTATTTTCCCCAAAGATACAGATGCAGTGAAAAGAAGGGTCACCTGTACCCCAGTGTTCATAGCAGCAATGGCCACAGTCACTAAACTGTGGAAAGAGACAATATGTCCTTCAACAGATGAATGTAAAGAAGATATGGTCCTTATATACTATGAAATATTATGCCTTCATCAGAAAGGATGAATATCCAACTTTTACATCAACATGGATGTGACTAGAAGAGATCATGCTGAGTGAAATAAGTCAGAGAGAGTTAATTATCATATGGTTTCACTTACTTGTGGAGTATAAGGAATAACACAGAGGACACTGGGAGATGGAGAGGAGAAGTGAGTTGGGGGAAATTGGAGGAGGAGACGAACCACGAGAGACTATGGACTCTGAGAAACTATCTGAGGGTTTTGGAGGGGAGGAAGGTATGTGGGGTTGGGTGAGCCGGGTGGTGGGTATTAAGGAGGGCATGTATTGCATGGAGCACTGGGTGTGGTACATAAACAAGGAAGTTTGGAACACTGAAAATAAAATTTAAATTTAAAAATGCAAGTTGAGGGACATTTGACAAAAGCAACTGATCAACACTTTAAAACTTGAAAGGAAAGGAAAAACTAAGAAATTTTACTGACAACAGGAGTTTAAAAATAAATACAAATGCATTGCAGGATTCTGGATAGTATCCTAGAATGGAAAAAATATATATATACTTGAGGAAAATTGTTGAAATTAAGTAACGTCTTTAGTTCAAAGGTCAGCTGCCTTGTTGCATCTTTGTATATAAAGTTTTATTGTAACATCGCCACATACATTCACTTATATATTGTCTGTGGCTGCTTTCGTTCCTCAATGTCTGGGTTGAATAGTTGCCACAGAGATGGTATGGCCAGAAAAGCCTCTAGGGTATATTGTCTTGTTCTTTATAGAAATGCTGATCCCTAGTTTAGTTAATACTATTTTATCAGTGTTCATTTCTTCCTTTGGTAATTATACTGTGGTAAATTAAGATACTAGCATTAGGGAAACCTGAGTGAGGCATATATGAAAATTATGCTGCATTATTTTACAATTTTTCTGTAAGTCTAAAGTGAGTTCAAAATCAAAAGGGTTTTTTTCATTTTCTTATTTTTACTTAATTTTTTAATTTTTAAAAATTTTTTATATTTATTTTCAGCGTAACAGTATTCATTGTTTTTGCACCACACCCAGTGTTCCATGCAATCCGTGCCTTCTCCAATACCCACCACCTGGTTCCCCCAACCTCCCACCCCCAACCCCTTCAAAACCCTCAGATTGTTTTTCAGAGTCCATAGTCTCTCATGGTTAACCTCCCCCTTCCAATTTTCTTCAATTCCCTTCTCCTCTCTAAGTTTGAAAAAAAAAAAGAGGAAAAGGAAATGAGGGGGAAAGAACTAACATTCTAGTAATCTCACTATTTTAAAGTAGTATGGATCTAATTCCTTTTTTAAAAGTTGAATGATATTCCATGATGTGATTCTGTCACAGTGTGATTAACCATTTTACTATTGATGACCATTTAATCTATTTCATTTCACTACAAATAATGCTGTAATAGAAACAAATGTATGACTATTATATATAAATAACTTCTAGCTAAAGACTGAGTGGTGGCTATCTGTAATGAAAATGAGTTATTTTGAAAAATGTTATTCTAAAGTTTCATTTATAATATTTAATTTTCAAATTTGATTTTTTTTAGATTTTATTATTTATTTGACAGAGAGAGATCACAAGTAGGCAGAGAGAGAGAGAGAGAGAGAGAGAGAGAGGAGGAAGCAGGCTCCCTGCTGAGCAGAGAGCTGGATGCGGGACTCGAACCCAGGACCCTGAGATCATGACCTGAGCCAAAGGCAGTAGCTTAACTCACTGAGCCACCCAGGCGCCCTCAAATTTGATTTTGTCTTTGGTTGTTTCAATGTGATTACAACCTTTACAATGCATGTATGTAAATAAGAGTTTTTACTTAGGATCATGCTAAGCTGTTGATTTGATTTATCCTAAATTACAGAACTATTTACACCCACGTAAGGGTATCTGTAAATGTCAATTTACTTCAAAAAGAACTAACAATAATGCAAACGTAAATTACTTGTGAGTTTGAAAGGCTTTGTATTATAGCTATAGCACAAAGAGGATAAAACCAGATTTCAGAAGGAACGTTGGTATTTCTGGTTCTGCTGCACACTTGCTATATGAAGTTGTGTGAGTTATAAAATTCTGGTGAACCACAATTACATCATCTGTCAAGAGGGCAATACAAACCTCTATTCCTGATTCATAAAGGCCTCAATTCTGTATTGCCAGTTTCTAGAATCAGGTCTGACATGTATCAGAACTTCAGTGAAGATTCACTGAGTGAATAAATGAGTAGGGCATTTGTAGAAACTAAATGAGATAGTGTACTTGAAAGCACTTTGAGAAAATGTGAATAATTTTGGCTGTACTATGTATATTAACTGAACAAATTACCATATTTAAAATCCTTGTGAGAGAACCAGGTTTTGCCTTTAATAGTTTTCCCTTAAGAAAGGGAAAAATACTTTTACCTTAATAGTTGGGAATATCAGAAGAATTTACCCTGGGAAAGATGGAAATGAAATCACAACCCCCACCCCCCCCCCCGCAATCATCTCCTCCAGATTTAGGTAGAGCAGTAAATTTATCTTCTGTACACTAGTTTCCACTTAGACGTCACAAAAAGGAGATGGAATCAGTTAAACATAAATGATGAGGAAAATAATAACCAAAACAAACAAAAAACCCATAGTGACCTTCAGGAACTGAACACCATTGTGATAAGAAATAAAAATGATTATGATTTGGACTTAGACAGAAACCTGTCGTCAAAGCAGAAGATAATGTCTGAAATCCCTGAAGTAATCCCAAGGAAGGTTCATCTAGGTACTGATATCAGAACCAGGTTACACAAAAGAGATGATGCTCAAAGTTAAGCAGCAGCTGTGCAATCCAATTACTGACCAGGCTTCCCTGGACACCAAAATGCAGAATGGTTTTACAAGAACCAGGTGGTGTGCAGAAACTGAATGAGCAGGGCAAGTAAAGCATAAAAACAGACATAAATCACTGGTAACAAGGAAGAACACTGACAAGAGAGGCAGAGCACTCTCTTGACTCTGAGTTTTGTGTGGTTTCTGTTGTGGGAAGAATCAATTCCAGCCTGGCTAGTCTTAGATGAGACAACACTTAGGAGTATTGTTTGGGGTTGTGTGGGTGTGGGTAGAAGCAGAGAAAGTTTGATATCAAACGATGACTATATTGACAAAAATGACCAATTGAGTCTCTCTCAGAGTTGAATTTTTCTAAACTTCTCTTATCTTGCCCCAGGGCTGAACCACTGCATAATAAGCTAAGGTCAGAGAATTCTTTGGTCTCATATATGTGTGGATACCTCTTTGAGAAACTTTTGTATATTAATTCATGTAATGAAAATAATCTCTAATATAGATATATATCATATATATATATAGTGTCTTTTACAAATTTACAAAATGACCCACCCAGATGTTAAAGAACATGTGTAAAGCTACACAGCCAGAAAGCAATGCTAGGATTCAAGTAGCAAATTCAGGCAGGAAAAAAGCAAGTGCAAAACAAGTGCAATGAATTTGAAGTTGCAGGAAAGAGAAAGAAGACTGATGGAGTGGGAACAGAGCATAGGAGGGGAAGAATGCTAGGTGCCTGTAGAGTGCTCTTTCTTTAAAAACCTGAATGTTATTTGATATGTACTCATTTTTTTTTAGATCCCTGTACTTGATTAAATTAAACTGAGCAGATACAGATTTTGACAGCTTTAAATTAGCACTGATAGACACAGCTACATAACACAGAGGTTTTTCAACATGAGTGTGCTCTCTGCCATATTTATGTCATGCTTATACTCTCTTATATCCTTCTAAAAAATACTAGCTTTATCGAAAATCCCCAAAGAGCTTTACTCTTGACTTCACTTCTACATGATTTCCATGTTTGCTTATAATGTTTATAATTGGAGAATTCACTCATCTTTTCAAATTTGTTTATCTCACAGTTGACACTG
The DNA here is from genome assembly GCF_022355385.1 of Mustela nigripes. NCBI lineage: Eukaryota > Metazoa > Chordata > Mammalia > Carnivora > Mustelidae > Mustela > Mustela nigripes. The sequence continues at coordinate 55,354,339 of NC_081561.1, forward strand.
ATCTTTCCAAATTTGTCTGTTTCAATGGTGCCTTTTCTGTGGTATTGTTATGGTTCTATTATAGAATAGGTCATCCTGTTTTGCTGTTTGTTGTTTGTCTTTCTTCAATCTCTTCTATCTAATAATGCCTCTTTTTTCTTCTTCCTTCTCAAATATTTCCACATTAGGAGTTCCTTCAAGGGCACCTGGGTGGCTCAGTGGGTTAAGCCTCTGCCTTCAGCTCAGGTCATCTCAGGGTCCTGGGATGGAGACCCACATCGGGTTCTCTGCTCAGCAGGGAGCCTATTTCCCCTCTCTCTCTGCTTGCCTCTCTGCTTACTTGTGATCTCTCTCTCACTGTCAAATAAATAAATAAAAAATTTTAAAAAACAAGAAGTTCCTTCAATTTAGTTACTATGGGCTCATTTATTTCCTTAACTTTTTTTTTTTTTTTTTTTTTTTTAAGTCAGGCATCATTAAAGTTGGCTTTTGACTCAGCTTCTTGTTAGTCTTTCTGGCTCAGTCCTTTTCTTCCCTTCTAAGTTTATCCTGTATCTTTCTGCCAAATCATCTTCTTTAGGATTCAGTTGCTCCAGTGTATGTATGTATGTGTGTGTGTGTTTGTGTGTGTGTGTGTATTTCAACACATTGAACATAAATACTTAACTAATATCCCTTTACCCTTTACTTGTACTGCTATATATAAGAATGTATAAATTTTGCTATCTGGCTCAAAATTATCTGTTGGGACACAGAGTTCTCATATATAAAAATGGAAATGGATATAATGTTTATATTAGACATGTTTATTTTAAGGATTGAGATGACTTGCTCGGAAATACTTCATAAATATTAAATCAGCAAAAAGCATAGTTATTATGACAGTTTTTTAAAGGTTAGTCCTTTGAAACAGATAGTACTTACTACCTTGTCATCTTTCCTTCTCCCTTCATACCCAACTGTATGATTCATCGCAGGTGACAGAACCTATCCTCTCTCTCTAGAGATCCATTCCCTCCCAGCTTCCCTTGTACTTGGTACATGTGCATATGATGCAGTCCTAGTCAATGGAACCAGCAAGAAAATCTGCAAAAAGAAAATATTTCTGTACAGGTTTTCTTTCTCAACCAAAAGAAATGCGCACAGATAGTATGACCCTTTTGTTTTTCTGTCTTAAGATGGTGTTATGTGAAGATGTGGTACCTAGGGCTGCTGTACCTAGCTTGCAAATGAAGGTGAAGGTGGTAAAATGAAACGAAGAATGGAACTTGATCCCTGATGATATTTATTAGCTAGTGTCAACACTCCTACTGTCCTGCCAGGAGACTTCTTTTAACAAAACAAAATGTATGCCCTCACAGTTTTTAACAGTTAATTAAATATTTTATTATTTGCTGTTGAAAACTTCCCATCCGATATATATTTCCAAGTAGGCATTCTTGATAATGCCTACTGCTGGGTTAAGAAATCAATAAATTATAATGGCTCAATTAGTAATTATTCTTTAAGATTTTTATTTGGGAAATATTAGAACAGCCATCACTTGCCTTAAACAGTCAAAATGGAGAGTCCTATAAGGTGAAAAAAAAAATTAACATAATCATGGACTTTAGCAGAACTCCCCCAAACTAAGGTTTGAATAAAGAAGACTTAAAATTACAGCATTCCTGCTATAAGCAGCAAAGAACACCACTAAAATTTAAAATTGTGATCTAGTACAATGCTTCCCAACTGTGATATGACACACTACGGTAGCAAAATTCCATAGCCTCATGCCTAATATCCCCTCATTCCCTTGATTAATTCCCTTAATTAATACTGTTCAAAATTTTTCTACTTATTTTCATTCCTGTAGGAGGATCACTATATTATAAATTAATTTGCAAATAATGATCTCAAACATTTTAGAAACATTAAAACATATGACTGAATACCCCCATGATATTCTTAAAAAATAGTTCTTTAAAAATTTAATGCCCTTTATTATAAACTTGTGTCATCCAAAGAAAATGGCTCTTTGTCCTTGAGAAGGTTTAACAGTCTATGACCCTAGTAGAAATAGCACCAAATATATTTTACTAGGTAAGAAATAATTTCTGAGGCATTACTTTTCAATATCTTATAGGCCTGCTTTTTAGCTCTCAGGCAAGTGTGAACTTATTGTTGTTTTGACTATTTGATAAAAGACCTTCCCATTTGATTTCACTAAATTTGGTTAAGTTGCTGACAGAAAAGCTGATTGTGTGGCTAAAATAACTTTACCACGAAACTGCTTAGAAGCACAGAAGTTGTCCACATTATCTGACCAAGTTGAAGTTTCACTTTGCAAACACAGCTGGAAACCTTTGAAAGCAGCTTCCAGATGTCATAACAGAGCTTCTTCCTGATTTGGAACAGCTCCTGTCAAAATGACAACTGGGAAACAGGCTCTATACTTGTGGGAAATTGAATTTATTTCTTATCTCATAGTTGCTGATTTCAGTAGTTTCATAACTCAGGACAGAGGTTTGTAGTTATCTATCTGTACTTTGTGACCATCTGGGGTTTTAGAGATTCTGGATCTCATTAGTATACTGACTGTTACTTGAAGTAAAAATGTGAGAGACTCAGTATGCAGAGGTCTGTGTCTCAATTTCAAAGACTGAATAAGCACCCAGGAGATAGGACCCAGGAGTCTGAATTTTTGTTTAACTTTTTATTAACAACTTTATTTTTAGAGCATTTTAATTCACAACAAAGTTAAAAGGAAAGTACAGGAGTTCATATATAAACCTGATCCCTGGACACCTGCAACATCCCCAACTGTCAACATCTTGCACACATTTGTTACAATTAATGAGCCTAGATTGACCCATTATTAATACCCAAAGTCCATAGTTTATGTTAGGGTTCACTCCTCCAGCTGTAGTACATTCTATTGGTTTGGAAAAATGTATAATGGCATATGTCTACAATACAGAATAGTTTCATTGCTATAAAAATACTCAATGCTTTACCTATTTACCCTTCCCTTTCCTCCAAACCCTGAAAACCACTCTCTTTTTCTTTTCCTTGTCTCCTTCATTTTTTTTTTCTTCTAGAACGTCATGTAGTTAGAATCATATAGTGTGTAGCCTTTTCAGATTGGCTTTTTTTCAGTTGATAACATGTGTTTAAGGTTCTTCCTCATCTGTTTATGCCTTGATGGCTCATTTTGTTTTAACACAGAATAATATTCCATTGTCTGGTCATACCAGTTTATCCATCCACTCACCTACTGAAGGGCATTTTGGTTGCTTCTTAGATTTGGCAATTATGAACAAAGCTGCAATAAATATCTGTGTGCAGGTTTTTGTGTGGACATAAATTCTCAGTTCTTTCTTGGTATAAATACCAAGGGGGGTAATTGCTAAATTATATGATAAAAGTATACTTAATTTTGTAAGAAAACAGAAAACTATCTTCCAAAATCTACCATTTTGCATTCCCATTGCCAAAAAAATGAGTTTCTCTTGCTCCGCATCCTTGTCAGCATTCGGCATTGTCAGTGTTTGGGATTTTGACCATTTTAATAGGAGCATCTCATTATTTTAATTTGCAAGTCTCTAATGACATGTGATGATAAACATCTTTTTCATACGCTTACTTACCTTCTCTACATAACCTTTATGAGATGTCTTTTCAAGTCTTTTGCTTATTTTTGAATCAAGTGTTTCTATTTTATTGTCAAGTTTTAAGATTTCTTTGTATATTGCAGAGGAAGTACTGTATCAGATATACCATTTGAAAATATTTTCTTCCATTCCATGGCATGTTTTCTCATGCCCTTGACATTGCCTTTCACAGAGGAGAAGTTTTTAATTTTAATGAAGCCAAATTATCAATTATTTATATCAGGGATCATGACTTTCTGTTATATCTAAAAAGGGATCATACTAAAGTCATCTAGGTTCCTACTATGTTATCTTGCAGGAGTTTTGCACAGTTTTGCATTTTATATTTTGATCTATGATCTACTTTGAGTTAATTTTTGTGAAGGATGAATTAATTCTGTGTTTATATTTTTTTCCCCCTGTGGCTGTCCAGTTGTTTGTTTGGTAGAATTTGCCAGTGAATTCTGGGCCTTGTGTTTTCTGTTTTAAGAGGTTTAATTACTGTTTCAATTTCTTTAATAGTTACAAACTTATCTAAATTGCTTATATGTTCCTGTATGAATGTGGCAGATTATGTCATTCATTAAGTTACCATATTAGTGAGCTTACAGTTGTTCATGGTATTTATTCCTTTATCATCATTTTAAATTCCATGGGATCTGTAGTGACACTGCCTCTTTCATTTCTGACACTCATCGTTCATGTCTCCTGTCATTTTTTTTCCTTTATTTGTCTACTAGAGGTTCATCCATTCTGTTAATGTTTTCCACAAAATTAGCTCCTGACTTTGTTGACTTCCTCTGTCAATTCTCAGTTTTCAGGGGTGCCTGGATGGTTCAGTGGGTTAAGCCTCTGCCTTTGGCTCAGGTCATTATCTCAGGGTCCTGGAACTGATCCCAGCATCAGGCTCTCTGCTTAGCAGGAAACGCTTCCCCCTCTCCATCTACCTGCCTATCTGCCTATTTGTGATCTCTCTGTCAAATAAATAAATAAAATCTTTATTAAAAAATTCCCAGTTTTCAGTTCCCTTGGTTTAATTTGATCTCCTTTTTCTACTTTCCTGAAGTAACAGCCTACATTATTGATTTTTGGATCTTTTCTCTTTTCCAAAAGTCCAATCTGCTATAAATCTCCCTCTAAGCACTGCTTTCACTGCATCCCATAAATTTTGATAAGTTGTGTTTGTGTTTTCATTTTTATTTAGTTCAAAATATTTTTAAATTTCTCTTGGGATTTCATCTTTGAACATATTTTTCATGTGTTATTTGCAAGTGTGTTATTTAATATCCTGTTTTTTGGCCTTTTTCAGCTGTCTTTGTATTACTAATTTCTAGTTTAATTCTATGTGGTCTGAAAGCAAATAGTGTATAACTTTTATTCTTTTAAAAATTTTAAATGTGTTTTTAAGCCCAAGATATGGTCTATCTTGGTGAACATTTTACGTGAGCTTAAAAATAATATGTAATTATTGTTGTGTAAGTAGTCTATAGATTTCAGTTAAATCTAGTAGTTCCTAGTGCTGTTGAGTTCAACTATATGCTTACTGAGTTTCTGCCTGCTGGATTTGTCCATTTCTAATATAGGGGTGTTAAAGTCTCCAAATATGTTGGTGGATTTAATCTATTTCTCTTCACAATTCTATTTATTTTGTCTCAGGTATTTTTCCACTCTGTTATTAGGTACATACATGCTAAGGATTGTTATAGCCCATTGAATTATTGACTCCCTTTATTATGATGTAAGATCTCGATCCATGATAACATTCCTTGTCATGTAGTCTGCTCTGTCTGAAATTAATTTAGCAGCTACTATATTTATGATTAGTGGTAACATGGTATATTTTTCTCTACCTCTTTATGTTAAATCTATATGAGTATTTCAAGTGAGTTTCTTGTTTTTTGATTCATGCTGACAATCTGTCCTTTAATTGATGTATCTAAATCATTGATGTTTAAGGTAATTATTGACATTATTGTGTTAAAATACCATGTTTGTTACTGTCGTCTGTTTATTGCCCTTATTCCTTAGGAACACTTACTATGTTGTCTTGAACACTTACTCTGTTTTTTGTGTGTTTTTCTTATAGTAGTGTTACCTGTGCCCATACACAGTTTAGTATATTTGATCATATTTGTTTTATTTTAATTTTTTATTGAAGTTTAGTTGACATACAATGTTACAACACTTTCAGGTGTACAACTGACTTGACAAGTTTATACATTATTCTATGATCACAAGTGTAGCTACTATCACCATACAATGAACACTATTACAACACCACTGCCTACTTTCCCCATTCGGTAGCCTCTATCTCCATGATCTGTTCACTCCACAATCGGAAGCCTTCATTTCCAGCAATCCCCCCCTTTATTTATTCTGCCCATACCATCCCTTCCCCCTCCGCCACAATCATCAAGTTGTTTTCCAGACTTAAAGGTCTCTTTCCATTTTTTGTTTAGTTACTCTTTTATTTTAGGGTATTTTTGTTTGTTTTGTTTTTTTTTTTTAAGATTTTATTCATTTATTTGACAGACAGAGATCACAAGTAGGCAGAGAGGCATTTAGAATAGAAGGAGAAATGAAAATTTTGCCAGAGAAACAGAAGTTAAAGGTAAGATTTTTAAAAGAGAGAGAGAGGTAGAGAAAAATATACCATGTTACCACTAATCATAAATATAGTAGCTGCTAAATTAATTTCAGACAGAGCAGACTACATGACAAGGAATGTTATCATGGATCGAGATCTTACATAATAATAAAGGGAGTCAATAATTCAATGGGCTATAACAATCCTTAGCATGTATGTACCTAATAACAGAGTGGAAAAATACCTGAGACAAAATAAATAGAATTGTGAAGAGAAATAGATTAAATCCACCTATATAGAATGGACAACAAATGGAAAGATCTCATTTTTTATGGGTAATATTCCATTGTGTATGTGTGTGTGCATGTGCCTATGTGTGTGTATATAGTATGTGTGTATATGTTTGTGTATCTGCACACACGTGTGTGTACATATATGTATATATATATACATATACATACATACATATGCCACATTCTCTTTATCCATTTGTCTATTGATGGAAACTTGGGTTGCTTCAGTATCTTGACTATTGTAAATAATGTTTCAATAAATATAGTGATGCCTTTATTTTTCTGATTTAGTGTTTTCAATTTGAATAAATAATAGTGGAATTACTGGATCATGTGGTATTTCTGTTTTTAAGTTTATGAGGAATCTCCATGCTATTTTCCACAGTGGCTTCACCATTTTTGTTCCCACCAACAGTGCATGAGTGTTCCCTTTTATCAACTTCGTGGCCAATACTGTTATTTCTTATAAATGAGATTGTTTCCTTAATTGTTTATTATGATGCTTCATTATTAGTGTATCCAGCAGATTTCTGTATACTAATGTGGTATACTGTGACTTTACTGAATTTATTGATCAGTTCCAGTGGAGTTTTGGTGGATATTTTAAGATATTCTGTGTATAGTATCATGTAATCTGCAAATAGTATCAATTTTACTTCTTCCTTACTAATTCAGATGCCTATTATTTCTGTCTGATTGCTATAGCTAAGACTTCCAGTACTATGTTAAATCAAAGTGGTGAGAGTGGACATCTTTGTCTTGTTCCTGATCTGAGAGAAAAAGCTTTCAGTTTTTCACCATTGAGTATGATGTTAGCTGTCGGTTTTTCATACATAGGCTTTATTATGTTGAGGTATGTCCGCTCTGAACCCTACTTTGTTGAGAGTTTTTATCATGAATGAATGTTACACTTTGTCAATTACTTGTTTTGCATCTATTGAGATGATCAAATGATTATAATTTCTCTTGTTAATATACTATATCACATTGATTTTTCAATATTGAACCATTGTTGTCTCCCTGGAACAAGTCCCACTTGATCACGATGGATGATTTTTTTGATGTATTGTTGAACATGGTTTTCTAATATTCTCTTGAGGGTTTTTGTATCTACATTCATGGGAGGTACTGGCCTGTAGTTTTCTTTTTTTTGTATTGTCTTCATCTGGTTTTAATATGAGAGTAATGATGACCTTATTGGATGAATTCAGAAGTTTTTCTTCTTCTATTTTTGAAATAATTTGACACAAATAGATATTAACTCTTTTTAAAATGTTTGGTTTCTGGTTCCATGTTTTTTTTTTTTTTTTTTAAGATTTTTATTTATTTATTTGACAGAGAGAGTTCACAAACAGGCAGAGAGGCAGGCAGAGAGAGAGGAGGAAGCAGGCTCCCTGCTGAGCAGAGAGCCCGATGCGGGGCTTGATCCCAGGACCCCGGGATCATGACCTGAGCCAAAGGCAGCAGCTTAACCCACTGAGCCACCCAGGCGCCCCTGGTTCCATGTTTTTATTTCGTGGGGGGGTTTTTTGCTTGTCAATTTATTTCCATTACACTAATCAGTCTGTTCAGATTTTCTATTTCTTCCTCATTCATTTTTGGGAGATTTTATGATTCTAGAAATGTATCCATTTCATCCAGGCTGTTCAATTTGTAGTCATATAATTTTTGCCACAACATTCTCTTATAATTCTTTGTAATTCTGTAGTGTCAGTTGTTATTTCTTTACTTTTGATTTTATTTATTTGAGTAATCTTTTTTTTCATGATGAGTCTGTCTAAAGGTTTATCAATTTTGTTTATCTTTTCAAAGAATCAACTTTTAGTTTCATTGCTTTTTTATACTTTAAAAAAAATCTCTACTTCATTTATTCCTATTTTAATCTTTATTATTCCATTCCTTTGATCTTTGATTACCTTTGGGATTTTTTAAAGCTCATTTAAGTGTACATTAGATTGTTTATTTGAGATTTTTCTTGTGGGATTTTTTTTTTTTTTTTGAGATAAACCAGTATTGCTACAAATTTACCTCTTAGAACTGTTGTTGCTGCATTCAAACTTTTTTGATCATTTTTTTTTAAATCTTCATTTGTATTTTTCAAATTTTCTCTTTGATTTCTTGGATGACCCATTCATTGTATAATAACATGCTGTTTAGCCTCCATATACTTGTGGGGCTTTTTTTTTTTTTTCTTTTAGTTGATTTCTAGTTTCATAACATTGTGGTAAAAAAAATATGCATGATACGATTTTAATCTTTTTAATGGTTTTGAGACATAGATTTGTTTTGTATCTAGTATGTGATCTACACTGGAGAATGTTTCATATACACTTGAAGAGAATGTGTATTCTTCTGTTGTTGAATGTTCTGTATATGTCAGGACACTCTTGTCTAATGTGTCATTCAAAACTGTAATTTCCTTGTTGATTTTCTGTTTGGATGATATATCCAGTGATGTAAGTGAGATGTTAAAATTCCCCACTATTTTTGTATTACTGTGGATTTCTTCCTTTATATCTATTAATATTTGCTTTATGTACTTAAGTGCTCCTATATTGGGTGCATATATATTTAAATTGCTATATCCTCTTGGATTGATCCCTGTATCATTATATAGTGTTTTTCTTTGTCTCTTGTTACAGTCTTAATTTTGAAGTCTATTTTTTTTTTCTGATACATGTATTGCTAATTTGGCCTTTTTCCCCCTTCTATTTGCATAGTATATATTTTCCCATCCCTTCACTTTCACTCTGTATTTATCTTAAGTCTGAAGTCAGTATCTTATTGACAGCATATAGATAAGTATTGTGGGTTTTTTTGTTTGTTTGTTTATCTATTCAGTCACCCTGTCTTTTGGAGTGTTAAGTCCACTTATATTTAAGTGTTGCTAGGTATATATTTATTACCATTTGTTAATTTTCTTATGTTCTTGTAATTCTTCTGTTATTTTTTTCCACTACTCTCTTTCCTTGTGGCTTGATGGCTTTCTATGGTAGTATGCTTGGATTCCTTTTTCTTTACATTTTTGTATCTGTTATAAGTTTTTATTTGTGATTACCATTAGACTCTTCTGTGACATTTTATGTATATAGCAGTATATATTAAGTAGATGGTTGTTTACATTCAAACATTTTAAAAGCACTACATTTTTTTACTCTGCCTCTATGCTTATGTATATGATGTCATATTATGCATCTTTTTATTTTGTGTATTCCTTGACAGCCCTGACAGGACCTAACACTATTCTTTTTTTTTTTTTTTTTAAAGATTTTATTTATTTATTTGACAGAGAGAGATCACAAGTAGGTAGAAAGGCAGGCAGAGAGAGAGAGGAGGAGGAAACAGGCTCCCTGCCGAGCAGAGAGCCCGATGTGGGACTCGATCCCAGGACCCTGAGATCATGACCTGAGCCGAAGGCAGCGGCTTAACCCACTGAGCCACCCAGGCGCCCGACCTAACACTATTCTAAAGTGACTCCTGCTCTGAGGAGAAGGGGAGTTCAATCAACACACCAGCACCTGCATTTCCACCATCCTGGCATCTTAGTTAGCTGTGCAGGGAGCAAGCACATATGCTTTTCCTGTATGTGCAACTATGGTAGAGAGGCAAACTGCAGACACTTTTTCTGTCTGTCAAAACTGCCCATCATTGAGGCCTTAGTGGCCTCAGATATGAATCTCTATAGTCTGGAATCAAATCCTCTCCAGTGCACCAACAGTAGGCAAAGTGGGTATTGCAGCCACCTAGGCTGAGGCAAATGTAGCTCAACCACAACAGTAGGATACACAGAGTCCACATAGGAGATTCCCCAGGAGTGTTTGGTTTTGTTTACCAAGGGGGATTATGCTACAAGGTACCGCAAGACCTCTTCTATGCAAGGCTACTTCTTTCAAAACCAGGAAACATAGCTGACCACCTTAACACATAGAAACAGATACAGAGCATTAGACAAAATGACGAGACAAATGAATATATCCCAAATTAAGGAAAAGAACAAACCACAGCAAAAGAGTTAAATGACACAGAGATAAGAAACATGCCTGATAAGAAATTCAAAACAATGGTCATAAAGATACTCACTGGGCTTGAGCAAAGAGTACATAAACTTTGAATTTCAATGGAAATATAGAAAATATAAAAGAGAACGAGTTTGAGATGTAAAAATTCACTAACTAAAATTAAAAAAAAAACAAACTAGAGAAGATAAGTGGCAGATTAGAAGATACAGAATAGATCAGAAATCTGGAAATCAGAGTAATGAAAATCAACCAAAAAGAACAGCAAAAAGAAAAAAAATAATAATAAATTAGAGTACATTGAGGGAACCCAGTGAAATCATCAAGAATAATAACACTGGCATTATATGGATTTGAGAAGAAGAAGAGAAAGAAAGGGGGTCAGAAAACTTATTTGAAGGGATAATAGCTGAAAACTTTCCCAAAATGGGGAAGAAAAGAGACATTCAACTCCAGAAAATATAGAAAGGCCCCAAGAAGGTAAACACAAGGAGGTCAAAAACAAGACACATAATAATTAAAATGTCAAGAAGCAATGATAAGGAAAATTTTAGAAGTAACAAGGGAAAATAGTTACATACAAGGGAACCACATAAGACTATCAGCTGATTTTTCAGCAGAAACACTGAAATCCAGAAGAGAATGACATGATATGTTCAAAATGCTGAGGAGAAAAGAGCAGCAAACAAGAATACTCTACCTAGAAAGTTTATCATTTAGAATAGAAGGAGAAATGAAACTTTTGCCAGAGAAACAGAAGTTAAAGGTAAGATTTTTAAAAGATACAAATACTAAATGCATCAGAAAATTTGATATTTATAATTGACAGCAACAATAGGGGAAAATACAACATTTTGGCTTTTTTATGCTTGAATCTGAATTTTAGTTTCTCTGATTTTGGCTTTCTAATCTTTAAAATTACAAGCTTGGACACCATATTCTCTGATTTTTTTCCCATTAGTAGGAACTGAAAAATAACATCAGGGAGTAGTTGACTTAATATTCCATGCAGATTCAAACTTTTTTTTTTTTAATGATTTTATTTATGGATTTGAGAGAAAGAGAGCAAGCAAGCAAGAGAACATGAGCAGATAGAGCTGCAGTCGGAGGGAGAGGGAGAAGTAGTCTCGACTCGGGACTTATTCCCAAGATTTTGTGATCATGAACTAAACTGAAAGCAGATGCTCAACTGACTGAGCCAGCCAGGTGCCCCTACACGTTCATATCTTGAGAAGCATTTTGCTAAAGATGCTGATTTGGCAAAGGAGAAAAAAATACATCTAAACAATGTAAAATGTTTTGTAAATATTTGTAAAATGTGGTTCTTACATAAATCCTAATCTGCAGGTTCTCTTGGCAATCCTACTGCTCTGATGGATGTTTCCCTTAAACTGAACTGTATAATTTTCTAATTGGAAAAGACAGATATCTTCTAAACAACTGCCTTCTGTATTGTAGATCCATTTATTAGATTTACATGCTAACTTGGTCCAGGTAGCATGTGTGCATAATTATTAGAAAAGTTCTATACTTGTTGGATCTCATACTGTTATTTTTCTCTTTTCTACACACCAGTTCTCTCCATGTATCAATGTCTCCATCTATCAGTTGTCAAGTAAATTTTACACAAGAATGCAGTGAACTGTTGTTTAATCCCATTTTAATGAAAAAATTTATTTGTATAGATTAAATATTAAAGAAGCCTGAAATTGAGGTCACATGTTTTTAGTCCTTCCAAATACTTTTCTACAAAATATTTGTATTTTTCTGAAGACTTTGTGACATTATATAACATTTGTCATTTACTGTAGTGTAAAATACTCTGTGTAGGAAATATTTAAACCAGATAAAACTGACTACAATATTATTAGTACCTCTTCATTGGTATTCTTAGTATTCTTCTTTTCAGAAAAAAATACTGAAAATATGAAAGACTATTTACTCATTATAGAATCTAAGATTATAAATTTAACTCTTATAAACCTAGGTAAATCACTTCATTACTCATTGTATCCATTTCTTAAACAAAAATGATAAAGATAATGGTTTGTAGAATTCTACATAATGCAAAATTCTAATGAAACTAACAATTGCCTTTTAGCTTTCATTTTAAATACAGAAACAGCTAAAATTAAGAAAGAATAAAAGGATTCTTTGTGAGTGCACAAAATATGCTATTCAAGTACCAATGTTGTCAAGTATTTTATGAGAAAAATTGTTCCGTTGTTAAATATTTGAGAAAATATTGTTAGCCATATTCCTTTCTGAGGAGATTATACCATGATTAGCACACTAAGGATAGTTTTTTTATTTTTTTTTTCTTCACTTTAAGGATTCTAATAAGTCCTGTAGTTAATCCAGTTTTTCCCAGGTGTATTTGATCTTCAAAAACTTTCTCCTCAAGTAATACATATTTAAAATAATTGGAAAAATATCTAGTTGTCTGAAAGAAGTATTGTTACTCTGGCTTTCTTTTGACATCTATTTAAATGAGAAATATTTTTTCATCCCTTTGCTTTTGATCTGTAGGTGTCTTTAGGTAAAAAATGAGTCTCTTGTAGGCAGTATATAGATAGGTTTTTTGTTTTGTTTTGTTTTGTTTTTTTTAAACCCTTGTGACACCCTGTCTTTTGATTAGAGCATTTAGTCCATTTTCATTCAAAGTAACTATTGATAGATTTGTATTTATTGCCATTTTATTACTTGCTTTGTTATTGTTTCTGGAGATTTTCTCTGACCCTTTCTTGTCTTTGTCACATTTGGTCTTTCCTTTGCACTCAAAGAGTACCCTTTAATGTTCTTGCAGGTTGATTTAGTGGTCATGAACTCCTATAGTTTTTGTTTGTCTGGGAAACTATCTCTCCTTCTATGCTGAATGATAGACTTGCTGGATAGAGTATTTTTGGCTGCAGAGTTTTCCCATTCAGCACTTTGAATATATTGTGTCACCCTCTTCAGGATGCCAAGTTTCCATTGAAAAATCTCCAGTTAGTCTTATGGGTTTACCTTTGTAAGCTAAGGACTTCTTTTATCTTGCTGCTTTTAAGATTTTATTCTTTATCACTATATTTTTCAATTTTAATTAAAGTATGTCTTGGTATTGGTCTTCTTTTATTGGTTTTGCAGGGAGTTTTATGTGCCTTATGAATTTGGGTATGTTTTCTTCCCCAGATTAGGAAAATTTTCAGCTATTATTTCTTCAAATTAATGTCCTGCCCCCTTTTCTCTCTGTTCTTCTTCTGGGACTCCTGTAATACAAATGTTATTACATTTGGTGGAGTCACTGAATTCCCTCTGCATATTCTCATGTTGATTTTTTTTCTTTCTTTTGTTTAGCTCCATTATTTTCCATTATTTTGTCTACTAGGTCACTAATTCATTCCTCTGCTTCTTTCATCCTTCTGTTCATTGCATCAAGGCTGTTTCTAATCTTGCCCTCTTCATCTCTGATTGATTCTTTTTTAACTCTTTTATCTCTGTGGTAAGGGTCTCACTGATGGTTTCTATTTTTTTCTCAAGCTCAGCTGGTGTCCTTATGATTATTGCTTTAAATTCTCTACCAGTCATATTACTTGTGTCTGTTTTGCTTAGATATCTGGCCATGTCCTCATCTTGTTCTTTCATTTGGGATAAATTCCTCCATCTTGGCATTTTGTCTAAGTTTCTGCCTTCTTCTTTGTGTTAGAAAGGCAATTTATGTCTCCTGCTCCTAAAAGTTTGAAAAGGTCATGTAGTGCCCAGATCCTGATGTTTCAGGGAATGTCTCCAGTGTATGGCGAGTATGCTCTGCTGTTGTGTTTTGCCTGGTTTTTGTTTAAGGCAAGTTGTCTGCAGAGGCTTTCCTTGCCTGCTGTGAAAAGTGTTTATTCCCTGGTCTGAATGCAGTGAGATTTAATTAGGTGTGCTCTGGTCTGCTTGTGAAATGAGACCCGATGCCAACTCCACCAGAACTGAAGCCCTACAGAAATCTCTGATTAGGAGATGTGGTGTGGGCAGGGGTTTGTGCTGATCTTCTGGGGGAGGGGCCCACCACATTGGGACAGAGGTAACCTTTACTGATAAGTGCTGTCCTACCAGAACACAGTGGTGTGGGACCTAGTATAAGCAGGTTAGGTGCCCAGTGTCCACACTGATCTACTTCCTTCTGGTGGTTCTTCATTAATGCTGAGGAGCAGGGAGGAAAATGGTGCCAGCTAACTCCTTTGTTCCACAAGAGGTGTGTCTGTGAATTCTGTCTCTCAGGAGGATGCTCCAAGAAAGGCAAAACATCTCCCCACTGTGTGCTCCAGGTGCTTTTTGGATCTCTCTTTCCACACGGTCTCTGAGATTTTTTTCCCCCTGATTTCTCTCCCAGTGTAGCACATTGCTCTCTGTCTCTATCCCAGCCAAGCCTGCTGACCTTTAAAACACCAGTCTTTAAACTCCATTGGCTGCAAGTACTCATTAAATTCAGCTCCTCTCATTTTCTAAGCTGATGGCTTTGGGTAAACATCCCTTATGCACTCCTCTGTGTGCTTCGCTCTTTCTTACCCTTCTCCATGGCCACACCTCCCTCCCCTCCACAGCATCTGTAATCCATTCTCCCCTACATAATGCCTTCACATTTCCTAATTTCTTAGATGTGTCCTCTTCTCTCCCTCTAGTTGTGGAGTTTGTTCTTTCAGTTTTTAGGTTAATTTCTGGGATATTTAGGATGATTTGATATTTCTCTACTTATGTTCATGAACGAGACAAGCCTAGGGTCCTCCTACTCTGCTTGTAAAATGTTCTTGTATAGTTTTCATCCTGGTTTGGTATCAGAGTTAATATCAGCCACATAGAATGATTTTAAATATGTTCCTTCTGTTCTATTATTTGTAAGATTTTGGTTTTTTTTCATGAGGGGGAGGCAGAGGAAGAAAGAGAGAATTTTAACCAGGCTCCATGCTGGGTATGGAACCTGATGCAAGACTTGATCTCATAACCCTGAGATCATGACATGAACCAAAATCAAGAGTTGAATGCTTAACCAACTGAATCACCCAGGCACCCTTGTAAGATTTTGTTGAAGATTTTCACTAATTTTTTTTTTAAATGTTTGGTAGAATTCATGTACTCTTTGGCTTTTCTGTGCTGGGAGATTTTTGATTCCTAATTCAACTTTCATTCTTGTCATTGGTCTAAGACTTCCTATTTCTTGAATTCCAGATTCATGATTCAGTCTTGGTAACTTGTGCATTTTTAGGAATTATCTGCCCTCTCCCCCTAAGTTTTCTGATTTGTTAGTATGTAACTGTTTGTGGTAATATGTTATCACACTATGTATTTCTGTAGTATCTGTTGTATTATTTTCTTTCCATTTCTCATTTAGATTTTTGAGTCTTTTTTTAAAAGCTGTTTGTCAATTTTGTTAATTTTCCTGGGAAACCTTGTCCTTACTTGCAATGTTGTGTTATTCATTATTTTGTTATCTATTTATTTCTCACTTTTCTTGTTATATCCTTCCTCTACTAAACTTCTGATAAGTTTATTCCTTTTCTAGTTCCTTGTGAAGCAATGTTTATTTGAAATTTTTTCTTAATATAAGCATTTATAATAAAGAGAGAATATATTAAAATAGGAAAATGAAAATAAAATTAAAAAACAACACAATAAAACAAAAATAAAACAGAAACAGGCACATAGATACATGAAACAAACTGTTGGTCATCCGAAGGGGGGTGGTTTGAGGAGTCAGTGAAATAGGTGAAGGATATTAGGAGGTACAGACTTCCAGGTACAAAATAAATAAGTCATAGGGATGTAAAGCACAGAATAGAGATTATAGAAGGCAATATTGTAATAAGTTTGTATGGTGACAGATAATAGGTAGACTAGCAGATATATTTCAAAATGTATAAAAATAGAAAATAAATATATATACCTGAAATTAAGAGAATATTGTATGTCAGCTATACTTGAGAAATAATTGAAACATTCCAAAATAAAATGAGACATCTAATTTTAAAACAATTAATGGGCTATAATCTATTTAAGGTAATTATCAAATGCCATCCAGAATCATTAGGGATATTACTACATATTTGACTGAATCATATAAAATTATTGATATATACATTTAGTATAAATTGGGCAATCTGGAAATATGTACAAATTTCAGTCTTTCAAATACTTACTATTTATTGATACTTAGTATTATTTTTTTTAATCTGTGAATCTGGAATACTCCATTTATTTAGGGTCTTTAGTTTCTTTCAATGACATGAAATTTTCAGTGTATAAGTCTTTCATATCTTCCATTCAATTTATTCAATAAAACATCTTATTTTCAAATAGTTAAAAAAAATGTGGACAAAAAAACCCCACAAAAAGCCCACAGAATAATCTTTGTAAAATTATCTGCTAGATAATACTTGTTCTGAAGTTCCTTGAGTTTTAAAAAGTTGAATTATATAAAATGTCTCTATTATCACAGAATTCCTATAAAAAGGTTGGTTGCATCAACAGTATTTCTCACCTTTGGCTATATATTCAGAGATAAGTGGTTTCACAGTATGGTTATGTGCTCTTGATCCCTATTTTTAACATAAAATTAATTCAAGGAACATTTTTTTTTCTAACAGAAAATAAACATCTTGGAAATATAAGATTAGTAGATCTACAGTCATTCTAGACAACAGCACAGTTTTATTTCCAACGGTAGCAGATGGACCTGAATATCACACAGTATTTTATTCTGTTTATCTGGGTTTTAATTATGGCCTACACTGAGAACTTTGTGCAGAAAAATAATATTGTTCACACTATTGTATTTGGTTATAAACTACAGTCCTTGACATGACTTCAGTCAAGAAAAATCTCTATTTATATGACTCCAAAAACATTCAGAAGTCAATAAGCTAATAAAAAATTCATCAAGTTTGATATTTTCCCTCTATTCCTTCTCTGTATATTGAACTCTGACATCGAGATGAAAGTATTTTAGTTTGGCGATTTCTCCAAGTTCATGTATATATTAATTTTAAGGTTATTTATGAAAAAACTCTTTAAATGTTATAGTACTTTATATCAACATTAACAGACCAGTCTAATGCATTTTATTTTTAACATTATAAGTGCATATTTATTTCTCAGAGGAAAAGGTAACATGTTAACTTTTGAATCTTATAAATTATTAATTAATTTTCCTTCTGATGTTTCCCAGCATTGGTTGGTGTATTGTGCCTTCACCACTAGAGAACTTACATTTTGACCTCTCCATGCCTTTATCTCTCCATTCTTATTTTTTACCTCTTATTCTTAAAATTCCACTTTTAAAAAAATTATGAAGTGACAATAACTCATACTTGAAAAATTATATTATTCCAAAATAACTTTCACAGTTTTTATTATCAGCTTTAACTTTAGTTTCTAATTTTGTGACTCAAGGAAGTACAATGTTACCTGAGAAATGTCTGAATTAAATGATACCGTTAACTCAATGAAACATTAATAATAGGTAAAGCTTTGTCTATAAAATAATAGGAAAAATATTTGTTAACCAACCTTATTATAGTGGTAAGCTGGAAGAAAACAACTTTGAGACACCTATGCTAATGTTGACAACATATAGTCTATGGATGACTATGTCCTATTTAGCAAGAAGAGCTTGCATGCATGCTGGAGATATGGGTGAACTTCATTAAGGATGTAGGAAAAGATGAATGGGGATTCTGCCTTCATAACATCAGATGAGAATACTTGTTAGCCAGCTCCTGCTATTCTCTGGACTGGCAAGTGATATGATGTTAATTAAGTAACCACATTTGGAGAAGCGGCAGTTTAAAAGAAAGAACATATATAAGGTAGACATAATTTTATGGTCAAACCCCATAAAAACTGAATAAGTATCTGAAGGCCAGGAAAGTTACAATAAAGATTTTGCTGATAGAGTTTTGAAATAAATAGCAAAAAGACACACTATATTAAAAAAATAACAATTAGGAATATTTTGCCAGGTACAACATATTTTAGAACAGAATGAAACATTAAATAAAATTACTCAGCTACAGGTATGAATAAAAGCAATATAATCACTGGAATGTAAATGAGAGGAACATAACCTTGAGGTTTTGACAGGAGGATCTTCTCCCCTCCCCCCAAGCCTTGAAAAGCTTTGGTTTAAAATAAATAAACTGTATTGAATTTCAGCCTAAATTTTTTTTCCACCTATAGGCTTATGTCATCTGACAAACTTTAAAATGAGTGTTAGCAAATGTATGAATAAATGCTTAATTATATCTGAATACATCCACGAATGGATTATAAATTATTCAAACTCAGTAATTCACAAAAATTCAAAATAAGATCCAAGGACTGCTTCATGCAAGCTTCTGAGGTTGGTAACATAGGTTTCTCCTATGTTCTTTTTCCAAGTTCACTTTCCCAGTTCCTTTCCAGAGGGAATTTATTTTCAATTCCTTTTGAGGAGTATTATCTTCAAAGAAAGTAAAGTAAGATTCATTTTGTTTATGAATTCACTGATTCAGTCATTCATTCAAACTTTGAAGTTCCTACCAGCCAGAACATGTAAAAACCTAGCTTAAGAAGTTGGGGCGCCTGGGTGGCTCAGTGGGTTAAGCCTCTGACTTTGGCTCGGGTTATGATCTTGGCGTCCTGGGATTGAGCCCCACATCGGGCTCTCTGCTCAGTTGGGAGCCTGCTTCCTTCTCTCTCTGCCTGCCTCTCTGCCTGATTGTGATCTCTCTGTCAAATAAATGAATAAAAAATCTTTAAAAAAAAAAAAAAAGTATGTTCACCCAATGTTGTATAGACAGCATGCTTCACTGGTTCTTTTTGCCTCTCTCTTGCTTACCCATGTATCCAATGTGCTTGCTAGCTCTTCCTGCTAAATGAGTTGTAGTTACTCAAAGACTTTGTTTTTTCCAAGGGAATAATGGGGAAAACATAAACACTTGGATCCAGACTTTACTGAACTTTCATTCTAGGATAGGAGATAGTTATATGGAGAATACAAAGTGTTCTGCTTTTTAGAGGCCATGTATGAGTGAAATCTTATGGTGTTTGTCATTGTCAATCTGACTTATTTAGCATAATATCCTCTAGTTCTATCCATGTTGTCACAAATGTCAAGACCTCATCCTTTTCTATGGCTGAGTAATATTCCATTGTATATATATCATACTTTTATCTATTCATCTATTGGTAGACAGGTGGACATAGATTACTTCCATATCTTGGCTACTGTAACTAATGCTGTAAAGAATAATAGGGGTGCATATATCTTTTTGAATTAGTTCTTTTTTTGTTTGTTTGCTTGTTTGTTTGTTTGTTTTCTTTGGGTAAATACCCAGTAGTAGAATTATTAGATCATACACAAATGAATAAACAAACAAAAAGCAGAATCATACCTACAAATACAGAAAACAAGCTGATGGTTGCCAGATGGAAGGGAAGCAAGGGCAAAATGCATGAAAGGGAGTGGGAGACATGGGCTTCCAGTTATGGAATGAAGAACTCATGGAATAAAGGTATAGCGTAGGGAAAGGAATATAATCAATGATATTTAATAGTGTTGTATGGTGACAGATGTTATCTACACTTGCGGTAATGTATGGAGATTTCAATTACAATGTTGTACACATGAAAATCATGTAACATTGTGTGAACTATACAATGAATAAATAATCATTTGATGCAGATTTTTTAAAAATGGGTGCTGTGTTTCAAGGGGATAGAAGAATTCCCTGAATGGGAGTGTGTTAAAATCTTAATGAATTGGTTGGGGGGTAGTGATAGTTGTGGGAACTTGGGGAGAATATCTTAAGAAAAAGAGACGCATTGGAATATATACATATGTGTGTATATATATATATACACACATTATATTAATATATATTATATAGATATTAAGATTGGAAAATAAATATATATAATATTTATAAATATATTTATATGTTATACCTTTTATAGTTTATTATCATTACCATTATCATTCTAAAATCAGTATATAAGTAAATTTTCATTCTAAAGTTTTCAAGGAAATTTAGTACTAAGACAGAAATATGAAAAATGTCCACTTACACCTGTTTATAGATAAGAGTTTGGTATGTGTCATTTCATTTCTCTAGTTAATGCTTCATGGATGCACATTCAAATACATGTAAACAGACACATAAACACATTTTAAATAAAGTGACTTAAAAAAAAAAATAAAGTGACTTATATAATACACGTGGTTGATTTGGCTGAGTAACTATATTTTGGAGCACTTCCCAAGAGAGTACACATAGGCATATCTCCCTTTTAATGATTGCTTAATTTCTTGCATTACATAACTTTATCATAACTGCTTGACCACTCTCTAAGAGATGGATATTTACATCAATTTCATGTTGTTCTGTTATAAACAAATTTGTAATGAACATCTTTAAATATTTAGATTATAATGCAAGTATTCTTTTTAGGTAGAATTAGAAGCACTGTATTAAATACACCACATTTTATTTTCTGATATATACTGTCCATCTACTAGCTATTTTCCAACTTTTACTTTGTTGACTGGTGATTCTATAAATCTTGAAACATTTTCTGTTTTATATTAGATAACTATAAG
Source organism: Mustela nigripes (assembly GCF_022355385.1). Lineage (NCBI taxonomy): Eukaryota > Metazoa > Chordata > Mammalia > Carnivora > Mustelidae > Mustela > Mustela nigripes. Next base: position 55,375,440 of record NC_081561.1, read on the forward strand.
GGCTCAAATCAAAGACCTTTAGGAGTCAGTCATATAAAATAAATTTTTGAACAAGTAAAATAAAATAGCAGAGTGGTGGTGAGCTTGGCAAAAATATGCTTTACTACATTAGACACTGAAATTTAGACATTGGAAAATACTCTGTTCACCAAATAAGAGAACACTGTGTCTTGAGGAGCCTTGATTTGAAACATTGCTCTACAGGAAGTAATTCTGTGGGAAGAAAAGAACAGAATTTGTTGTTTCCCCAGTTTCAGACTCTGTCCTCCTGCATGTATTCTCAAGGTCGGTCCTTGTCAGTGCCGACTCAGAGAGCCATATGGGAACATACTATTTTGAGGACTGAGGTGTGAGAGAATCATTCTCGGTTACCTTATTATGGGGTGAGTTATTTCATAGTCTGTAGAAAAGTTATTTCTCACAGTCAGAGTCCGTATGACAAAAGATAAAGCATTTATAAGAAATGTGACATGTTTTCTGCTCTTTTCACGCAGAATATGCAGTTTGCTGCAATAACTCAGCTTTTTAAAGGCACCAGTTACCTCTCTAATGAAACCATGAGTTTAAAGCTTTCACCCATCTCTACTTTTTCATTCCTTACTTCTAATGCATTGCTGAAAGTTGTGTAACCAGAAAGTCTTATTTTAAAACTACTTATTTTTTTCCCTTTGCAGCCACTTGACTTAATGTATTTTTTTAAAGATTATATTTACTTATTTATTTGACAGAGAGAAACATAGCGAGTGAGGGAACACAAGCAGAGGGAGTGGGAGAGAGAAAAGCAGGCTTCCCACAAAGCAGGGAGGCCAAAGCAGGGCTCTATCCCAGGACCCTAGGTTCATGACCAGAGCAGAAGGCACATGCTTAACAACTGAGCCACCAAGGCACCCCTCAACTTAATGTATTTTAAGTGGCAATGCTGTGCTATATTAATTGGATTGTATTAAATTGCATTGTAGGGCAGTTTTTATAATGTAAAAAAAAATTTTTTTCCTATGTATTTTCCCAACATGACAAAAGTCCCTCTACTTACGGTACCCAGATGGGCGGTTATGTATCTCATGGTCATGAGCCTGAAGACTATCTCTAATTTTCTTTGAAGTTATTTCTAGCTTTTATCTGAAAGTCAGTTTTAATATTCAAGAGGTACTGGGTTGAGGAGTCTGAAAACTGTCATGATTTCAGTGGGCAAAGAACAGTTACTTTTCCAAATTCAGCATGCATCTGCTTTAAAGAGCTCACTCAGCTGCTCGCCGCTCTAGTTTCCTTGGGTTTGCAAACATGTGAATGTGGTAAAAATTCTTGCAGAATGGATTTTATGATTCAAGCCCAAGTCAGCCCCTAGCCGAGTAATAAAGTAAGATTAAATGACAAGGGTATTTGAAAAAATCTCTGAGTATCAGAACTGAAAATACCTGCTTTAGACCTCAAATTGGACACATTTATAGCGTGAATTCACAGAGTGGGTTCCTGTAACATGCAAAAACATCAGTTTCCTAATAGGTTGTACTGGAAAAACTTGCAGTTCACCTTCTGTGTGTCTCTTTACTTTCATACGGATGACTTCAATTCTGACACTTTCTGTCACCAAATGTGTGTGTGTGTGTGTGTTTCCCCCACAACAAGTAATTCTCTCACACAAGCTAGGTGTCTATTTAACTCAGTTCTGATGTGGAGGTTAAGGGCTCCATTCCATGAGATGCACCCGTCCCCCTGCTTCAGATGCCAATTATAAAAGTAATAAATGCCCAGGTTAACCACAATATCTGTCTGACTTGGCTACAAAAAAGTTCTCGTGACCTCTTCTCCTTGTATTTGATTATTTGCTAAAACAGGCCACAGAAAGCTGAAACCCTTACTTATGTTTACCAGCTTATTAAAAGATATAGTAAAAGCTATAGGTGGGTGGCCATATGAAGTGATACATAGGGTAAGGTCTGTGAGAGATCTAAGTTCAAGACATTCTGTCCCCATGGGTTGGTGTATGTCACCCTTTCGGTTGTGGATGTGTTCACCAACCTGGAAGCTCTCCAGACCGCCTACTCTTGGGATTTTATGGAGGTTTCCTCACATAGACTTGATCAATTATTAACTTCATTTCCAGCCTCTCTCTCCTTCCTAGAGCTTGGGGTGGAGGTGGGCTGAAAATTCCAATCTTCTAATCCTGGTTTTGTCTTTTGGTGAATGACCCTCATCCTAGAGCTCTCCATAAGCTTCAGAGTTACCTCAATAGAATAGAATATGCTCCTAGTGCTTTATAATTTAGAAAACTACAAGGGTTTTAAGAGCCTGTGTCAGGGATGGACATTAAAGACCAAATATTAGAATAAAACGTGCTCTTATCATTAGAAAATTACAAGTGTTTTAGGAGTTGTATGCCAGGAACTGGGGAAAAAGACCAATATATATATTTTCTATTATTTCACAGAGGTAAAGTGGTACTTCCTTAGGTTTTCTGAATTAACCAAGGTGAGGTATATTTTAGAAATCATTATGCCAGCTCTGGTCTCTCAGCAAATATCATTAACTGAGAAGAGGCATTTCTTTCTTTCTTTTTCTTTTTCCTTTCCTTTTCTCTTCTCTTCTCTTCTCCTTCCTCCCTCCATCTCTCTCTCTCTCTCTCTTTCTCTCTTTCTC
>NC_081561.1:55378086-55386891 GCF_022355385.1 Mustela nigripes
TCTTTCTTTCTTTCTTTCTTTCTTTCTTTCTTTCTTTCTTTCTTTCTTTCTTTCATAATTACCGAACCATGTTATATTAGTTTTAGATGTACAGCATAATGGTTTGACAATTCTGTACATTACTCAGTGCTCATTATAATAAGTGTGCTCAAAATCTACTCTATTTCACCCATTCCCCGGCCCACCTCTCCTTTGGCAACCACCACCTTGTTCTCTGTATTAGTCTAATTTTTTGTCTCTTTTTTTCCTTTGTCTATTTTGTTAATTTCCACATATGCATGAAATGATATGGTAGTTGTCTTTCTCTGTCCGACTTATTTTACTTAGCTGTGTATGCCTTATGTTGATCCATGTTGCCACAAATGGCAACACATCATTTTTTGTGTCTGAGTACTATTCCAGTGTATAAATATAAGACCTCTTCTTTATCCATTTATCTATGGATAGATACTTGGACTGCTTCCATATTTTGAATATTATAAACTAGCACTGCAATAAATATAGGGGTGTATATATCAGTTCAAATTAGTGTTTCTAGTCTCTTTAGGTAAATATGTAGTAGTGGAGTTACTAGATCATATAATAATTCTATTTTAAGTTTTTGCACAAACTTTGTACTGTCTTATGCAGTGGCGCACCAGTTTGCATTCCCACTAACAGTGCATGAGGGTTCTTTTTACTCCACCTCCTTGCAAACACTCATTATCTTGTTTCTTTTGTTCTAGCCATTATGACAATTTTAAGAGGGCATCTCATTGTGGTTTTGATTTACATTTCTCTAATTACCAGTGATGATGAGCATTTTTTGAGGTGTCTATTGACCATTTTTATGTCTTCTTTGAAAAAATGTCTATTCACATCCTCTGCCTATTTTAATCAGATTATTATTATGAGGGGAGGGTTTGAGTTGTATGATATATATATATATATACATATATATATATATATATATATAATATAATTATGGTCTTAAACTCTTGTTGGATGTGGCATTTGTAAATACTTTCTCCCATTAACTAAGCTGCCTTATTATTTTGTTGATAGTTTCCTTCACTGTGCAGAGGCTCTTTGATTTTTGCATAGTCCCAATAAATTAATATTACTTTTGTTTGCCTTCCCTGAGGATACAAACCTAGAAAAAAATGGCTGTATAACTCATGTCAAAGAAATTATTGCCTATGTTTTCTCCTAGGAGTCTTATAGTTTCAAGTCCCACATTTAGGGCTTTAATCCATTTTGAGTTTATTTTTGTGTATAAAATTAAAAAGTGGTCCAGCTTTATTCTTTTACATGTAGCTATCCAGTTTTCTGAGCACCATCTATTGTTGATTAATTTACCATATAAGCATTGGTTTATTTCTGAGATTTCTATGCTTCTCTGTTGACCTATGTATCTATTTTTGTGCCAGTATCCTACTGTTTTGATTATTATAGCTTTATAATATAATTTGAAATCTGAGATTGTGATATATCCAGCTTTGTTCTTCTTTCTCAAGATTGCTTTGGCTAATCAGGGTCTTTATAGTCATATATAACTTTTAGCATTCTTTGTTCACATTCTGTGAAAAATGTTGGTATTTTTATAGGTATTGCATATAATCTATAGATTTCTTGGGTAATATGGGAATTTTAACAGTTAATTGTTCTTTCTCTTAATGTGCATGGAATATCTTTCCATTTGCTTATGTCATCCTCAATTTCTTTCATCAAGGTTTTATAGTTTTCAGAGTCAAGGTCTTTCACCTCCTTGGTTAGGTTTATTCCTAGGCATTTTATTCTTTTTAGCACAGTTGTAAATGGATTTTTTTTCTTAATTTCTCCTTCTGCTTCTTCATTATTAGTGTATAGAAATACAACTTTCTGTATATTAGTTGTATATCCTGCAACTTGACTGAAATCATTTATTCTTTCTAGTAGTTTTTTGGTGGTGTCTTTAGGGTGTACTGTATATAGTATCATGACATCCGCACATAATGGATTTTACTTATTCCTTACCAATTTAGATGTGTTTTATTTATTTTTTCTTGACTGATTGCTATGGCTAGGACTTCCAGTACTATACAGAAAAGAAGTTGTGAGAGATGACATTCTTTTCTTATTCCTAATCTTAGAGAAAACAGTCTCAGTTTCCACCATTGAGTATTATGTTAGTTATTTTTTTTCCATATATGACCTTTATTATGTTAGTTATGTTTCTTCTAAATCTACTTTGTTGATTGAATGAATGAATGAATGGATGTTGTAGTTCTTCAAATACTTTTTCTCCATCTATTGAGATAACCATATGGTATTTATTATTTCTCTTGTTAGTGTGATGTATCATGCTTATTGATTTGTAAGTAATGAACACTTTGCATCTCTGGAATAAATCTCACTTGAATGTGGTGAGTAATTGTTTTAATATATTGTTGCATTAGGTTTGCTAGTATTTTATTGAGAGTTTTTGCATCTGTGTTAATCAGAGACTTTGGTCTGCAGTTTTGTTGTTGTTGTTGTTGTTTTGGTAATGTCTGTCTGGTTTTAGTCTGAAGGTAATGTTAACCCCATAGAATAAATTTGGAAGATTTCTTTCCCCTTTATATTTTTTGGAAGTCTGAAAAGAATAGGTATTAACTCCTCTTTAAATATTTGGCAGAATTCACCTGTGAAGCTATCTTTTTTTTTTTTTTTAAGATTTTATTTATTTATTTGACAGAGAGAAATCACAAGTAGATGGAGAGGCAGGCAGAGAGAGAGAGAGAGGGAAGCAGGCTCCCTGCTGAGCAGAGAGCCCGATGTGGGACTCGATCCAGGACCCCGAGATCATGACCTGAGCTGAAGGCAGCGGCTTAACCCACTGAGCCACCCAGGCGCCCCCTGTGAAGCTATCTTATCCTGGATGTTGGTTTTGGGAGTTGTTTGTTTGCTATAATTACTCAATTTCATTGCTAGTGATTGTTATTTCAAATTTTCTATTTCTTTATGATTCAGTTTTGGGAGATTGTGTGTTTCTAGAAATTATCCATTTCTTGTACATTGTCTAATTTTTAGCATATAATTTTTTTATAATATTCTCATAATTCTTTGTATTTCTGTGGTACCCATTGTTATTTTTCCCCATTTATTTCTATTTTCTTTAAGATTTGTTTATTTATTTTACAGAGAGAGAGAGACAAAGAGGGGGAGAGAGAGAGCATACATGTTCAGGGGAGGGGCAGAGGGAGAGAGAGAATCCCTAGTGAGCATGGAGTTTGACTAGGGCCCAATTCCATGACCCTGAGATCATGACCTGAGCCAAAATCAAGAGACAGAAACTCAACTGATTAAGCCACCTAGACACCCCATCTCCACATTTACTTCTGATTTTATGTATTTGAGTCCTCTCTTTTTTTCTTGATGAATATGGTTAAAAGTTTATCAATTTTCCATTTCTTTTCAAAGAGCCAGGTCCTTGTTTCAACAATCCATTCTATTTTTTTAATTAGTCTCTAATTCATTTATTTTTGCTCTAATCCTTATTATTACCTTCCTTCTACTTGTTTGGGCTTTCTCTGCTCCTTTTATAGCTCTTTTTGGAATAAGGTGATATTGTTTGAGATTTTTCTTGATTCTTGGGGTGGGCATATATTGCTATAAACTTCCTGCCTAGAACTGCTTTTGCTACATCCCAAAGACTTTAAACCATTGTGTTTTCATTTTCATTGTAATTTCATTTCAGTTTTAATTTCCTTTTAGTTTATTTTTTAGTATTTAACCTCCATGTTTTTGTGTTCATTCCAGATTTTTTCTTGTGATTAATTTCTAATTTTATACTATTGTGATCAGAAAAAATATAGTTGATATTATTTCAACACTTTTAAATTTATTGAGAATTGTCCCATGGCCTAACATATTATCTTCTATGAAGAATCATGTGCACTTGAGAAGAATATGTAAAGTACTGTTTTTTAGTGGAATGTCCTGTAGATCCAGTTGGTATAACAAGTCATTCAAAGCTGTTGTTTCCTTACTAGATTTTGGCCTGAATGATTGATCTATTGATGTAACTGCAGTGATCACTTTCCCTACTTTTATTGTATTACATTCAATTTCTTTACTACTGTTAATAATTGCAGTATGTATTTTCTTGTTCCAGTGCTGGGTGCATAGATATATATAGACATCATATCTTCTTATTGAATTGTTCCCTTTATCATTTTATAATATCTTTTTTTTAATATTTGCCTCATTACGGTTTTTGTTTGAAAGTTTATTTTGTCCTATACAATCTACCCCAGCTTCCTTTTCACTTTCATTTGTATGTCAAATATTTTTCTGTCCCTTCACTTTCCATCCATTTATGTTCTTAGGTATGAAATGAATTTCATGTAGACAGTAGTTTTTTTTTTTTTAACCATTAAGTCACTCTGTCTTTTGAGTGTAATATTTATTCCATTTACATTCAGAGTAGTTATTAATAAGTATGTATTTATGCCATTTTCAATTAGCAATAATCACGCCTCGGATAAACTTCATTGACTACGATACTACCACTGTGCAAAGCTATTTATGCCATTTTGATACATGTTTTTTGTTGTTTTTGTAGGTTGTCTCTGATCTTTTCTTCTCTTTCTCTCTTCCTTTGTGGTTTGGTTGCTTTCCACAGTGTTATATTTGGATGCTTTTCTTTTCTTTCTCTTTTTCTGAGTTTTGATGTACCTATTATAGGTTTTGAATTTGCAGTTACCATTAGGTTCATATATAACATCATATGCATATAGTGGTCTATATTAAGTTGAACCCAACTTAAATTGGTCACTTAAGTTTTAACCCATTCTAAAAACACTAAATTTTTATTCCCTTTCCTTGATTGATTTTTGTAGGTAAGATGATTTTACTGCTTTGCATTTTAACCTCCATACAGGTTTCATAAGTGATTACTACTTTTATTATATGTTTGCATTTACCTATCCTTTTTTTTTTCTTTCTTTCTTAATTTTCCTACTCCTGATTCTGGCCTTTCCTTTATACTCAATGATTCCCTTTACCATTTCTTATAAGTCTTCTCTAGTGGTGTGAACTCTTTTCCTTTTGTTTTTCTGGGAAACTCTTTACCTCTTTCTATTCTGAATGATAATCTTGCCAACTAGAGTATTCTCATTTGCAGGGTTTGTTTTTGCTTTGTTTTGTTTTTTTGTTTTTCATTTCAAATCATGCCACTTTCTTCTGGTCTGTAAAATTTCTGGTGAAAAAAAAAATAAAAACAACTTATAACTTTCTGTGGTTTCCCTTGTATGTAACTCTTTTCTCTTCTAAAATTCTCTCTTTGGTAAACCTGGGTGACTCAGTTGGTTAAGCGACTGCCTTCAGCTCAGGTCATGATCCTGGAGTCCTGTGATGGAGTCCCACATCAGGCTCCCTGGTTGTCAGGGAGTCTGCTTCTTCCTCTGACCCTCCCTCTTCTCATGCTCTCTGTCTCTTTCATTCTCTCTCTCAAATAAATTAATAAAAACTTTTTAAAAATAAAATTCTCTCTTTATCAATCCTTTTTGCATTTTAATTATTATGTGTCTTATTGTTGACACTTTGGGCTTCTTCTTCTTAGGGGCTTTTTGTGTTTCCTGGACCTGAATGTTTGTTTCCTTCCCCAGATTGAGGAAGTTTTAAGTTATTATTCCTACTAAATTCCTAATTCCTAATAAATTTGAAAATTTATTCAAATAAATTCTCTAAGCCCTACTCTCTCTTTACTTTCTGGGATCCCTATAACGCACATGTTATTCCACTTGATTTCACTGAATTCTCTTAACCTATTCTCATTTTTTTAATTCTTTTTTCTGTGTGCTGTTCAGCTTGGCTGGCTTCCATAACCCTGTCTTCCAGATCACTGATCCATTCCTTTGCATACTCTGATCTGCTACTGATTACCTCTGGTGTATTTTCTGTGTCAGTTATTGAATTTTTCATTTCTGATTGGTTCTTTTGTATAAGGAAAGGGATTTCTTAATTGTTTCCTTTAGTCTACTTTCCTCATGGATAACAAGGGTTGGTTCAATTGTTCTGGCTCATTAGGCAGGTGCTCATTCTCTCCTTGGACTTCTGATGTTTCATGATGAGCTGCTTAAGTGGATGGCCTATCACAATATAGAAATCCTTAACTTATTAAAAGCGTGAAAGAACTATCACACCACACCTGCAGCTTTCATGTTATACAGTTATGCTTATAGCATCTCCTTCTTTCTCTTAATATACCTTCTACTATTCATTAATTAACACCTGCACCCACCAAATTATCCTCTGTCTCAACCTCTTGAGCTCAAAGCTAAAATACTTTTTATTCCTTTATGACATTCACTAATTTATAATATTAGTATTGTATTCTATCTTCCTTTGTACACCTGTTTTATATATGTAACTGGATGATAATTGTTTTCTTTCTCCAAACCTCACCCCATATCTCTGAGCCCAATTCTTGCCATTCTATATATTTTTTTCACAAATTTAACTGCTCCCTGCATTCATTAACTCAACATTTTGCTCCACTTGTTTTCTTTTTTTTTTTTTTTGAAGATTTTATTTATTTATTTGACAAACAGAGATCACAAGTAGGCAGAGAAGTAGGCAGAGAAGGGGGAGAAGCAGGCTCCCCGCTGAGCAGGGAGCCTGATGTGGGACTCGATCTCAGGACCCTGAAATCATGACCTGAGCCGAAGGCAAAGGCTTTAACCCACTGAGCCACCCAGACACCTCCGTTTTGCTCCTCTTAACTGCACCTTCTGTATTGGTTTATTTAATGTCTTTCCACCGAGCAGTGACTGTTTATGTTATGTTATTCCCCAAGCAAGAAAGTTTAATGTTTTTAATGTTTTGGCTCAAGTTTTGATCTGTGTGTGTATATGTGGATGTGTGAGAGAAAATATGTGTGTGTGTGTGTGTGTGTGTGCAGGACAGAGAGAGAGATCTTTACTCAGTTCTTTTATCTATTACTTTAACATACCAAATTCAGTTAAATATATAGTTTTATAATATATTAGTTGAGACAACCCTCTTGACCTGACCAAACATGTAGTAGCACTTTTAAAGTTCATCATACAGTATAATTTGACTTATTAAAGCTTCTGCTCAAACAAAAAGTGTGCTGCCTGCTTTTCTAGTTATCAAAGCAAAATCCTTATAGACTGAATATATGTCAAATATATAAAGCTCAATATTTTGTTAATTAACTTGTCAGTGTAATGTCAGTGTAACTTGATATTGCATGAATGATGACATTATTCCCCTATGTATTGATAATTTGGTTGACGTTGGATCACCCTATATGTTGCCCAGAATTTCTATAATGTCCCTGAGATGATTCAAAGGTAGGTGTCCTTTAATATCTAAAGTAAATGTTTAGTTATTTTTAAATACTTTATCTTTATCATCAATACAGAAGATAGTCTACTATGTAAAAAAAATATAGTGTCCTTAAAAATTTAGGAGACATTGACTTTATAATTAAAACTTGTTGATCTCCATCTGGCTGAGAATAGACTGCCAGAGCCATCTGATTATCAGTCCACCTAGCTTCCCACTTTTTAGTTGTCATTACCTGCAACCAACTCTCCTAGGACTTCTAAGAAGCCTTTGCATTTCTAATGTCAGGAAGATTCCAAAGCAGGTGAAATCCAGATGGTTAATCAGGTGCATATTGAGATGGACCAAAAATCTTACTGAAGTTGCTAACATGAAAAAAAAAAATATGTAAGGAAAGTCAGCCATTCAAAACAAGTGACTTTAATCATTTTGACTCTATTAAATGCACTAAGATATCCACAAGGAGGTACCTAATCATTGTATGTTAGAAAATGCAATGCTATACATTTGGTAGTGGATTCTACACTGTTATGATTCCAAATCCAGAAATGACACAGAAACAATTTAGAAGCTGACACTTCCATTCCAGGCATAGTTTTTTTCACTACAATGAATTTAGAACTTATAATAAACCAGCCATTATTGGGGAAAAAGGATATTTTCATGGTGAAAAATAATGCCAGATAAATGAAAAAATTGAGATAGTAAGTTAAAGAAGCTTAAGTTTTTTTTTTTTCTGCTGAATACTTGTTTTTGATGAAACACATATAACCAATGCCAACATTTTTAAATCATACTGGAAAGAAATTTCTCAGAATGAATTCATTGATGTACCTTAACCTTTCTGTACCTCAGTCTAGTATTCAGAAGCAACATAATCGATCCACAAAGATTTATTCAGAAAATAATACCAATATGGCTATACATTGGTTGAAAATTAAACTCTGGAGAGCTTTCAAAAATACCTATTAATGGACTTTGCCAAAAAAACAGTTTTTTTTTTGTTTGTTTTTGGTTTTGTTTTGTTTTTTTCTTTGTGTGGCATAAACATTAAATATTTATCTCTCACAACTCTGGAGGCCAAGAAGTCAAGTTCAGGGTGCCAGCAGATTTGGTGTCTGGTTAAAAAAAAAACAAAAAACAACAAAAAAACAGTTCTTAGACTGTACACAGCAGCCTTTTCATTTTATCTTCACATGTCCAAGAAGTTTATTTTTCTTGTTTCTCTTTTTTTTTAAGTTTTAATTTTTTATTTTTTATAAACGTATAATATATTTTTATCCCCAGGGGTACAGGTCTGTGAATCGCCAGGTTTACACACCTCACAGCACTCACCAAAGCACATACCCTCCCCTATGTCTATAATCCCACCCCCTTCTCCCAATCCCCATGCCCCCAGCAACCCTCAGTTTGTTTTGTGAGATTAAGGGTCACTTATGGTTTGTCTCCCTCCCAATCCCATCTTGTTTCATTTATTCTTCTCCTACCCAC
>NC_081561.1:55386991-55387657 GCF_022355385.1 Mustela nigripes
TCCTCCCAGCAACCCTCAGTTTGTTTTGTGAGATTAAGGGTCACTTATGGTTTGTCTCCCTCCCAATCCCATCTTGTTTCATTTATTCTTCTCCTACCCACTTAAGCCCCTATGTTGCATCACCACTTCCTCATATCAGGGAGATCATATGATAGTTGTTTTTCTCTGCTTGACTTATTTTGCTAAGTATGATACGCTCCAGTTCCATCCACGTTGTCACAAATGGCAAGATTTCATTTCTTTTGATGGCTGCATAGTATTCCATTGTGTATATATACCACATCTTTTTTTTTTTTTTTAAAGGAATTTATTTATCAGAGAGAGAGAGGGGAGAGAGCGAGCACAGGCAGACAGAATGGCAGGCAGAGGCAGAGGGAGAAGCAGGCTCCCCGCCGAGCAAGGAGCCCGATGTGGGATTCTATCCCAGGATGCTGGGATCATGACCTGAGCCGAAGGCAGCTGCTTAACCAACTGAGCCACCCAGGCGTCCCTATACCACATCTTCTTGATCCATTCATCTGTTGATGGACATCTAGGTTCTCTCCATAGTTTGGCTATTGTGGACATTGCTGCTATAAACATTCGGGTACACGTGCCCCTTCGGATCACTACGTTTGTATCTTTAGGGTAAATACCCAGTAGTGCAATTGCTGGGTCATAGGGCAT
>NC_081561.1:55387757-55401040 GCF_022355385.1 Mustela nigripes
GCTTAACCAACTGAGCCACCCAGGCGTCCCTATACCACATCTTCTTGATCCATTCATCTGTTGATGGACATCTAGGTTCTCTCCATAGTTTGGCTATTGTGGACATTGCTGCTATAAACATTCGGGTACACGTGCCCCTTCGGATCACTACGTTTGTATCTTTAGGGTAAATACCCAGTAGTGCAATTGCTGGGTCATAGGGCAGTTCTATTTTCAACATTTTGAGGAAAAACAGTTTTTTTTAGAAAATGGTGGTTAATATCCCCACACTAGTTGTTCCTACTGTTGTTTTTTAAACTCCCAGATGATTTTAATGTGCAACCAAGTTTGAAAGACACAATATGTACCTTCAATGTTAGTAATTTTCTAATGACCTAGAGTTTGCCATGATTTCCGTTATGGTATTTAACTGTATTAGTTCAGAATTGCATCAAGTTGGGTGTAATGGAAACAAAGTAAATATCCTCAACTAACAAGGGAAAAATTAGTCACTTCACTGGTTCATCAATACATTAAGTCCTTTAATTTTTCTCTTTTTTTTTCTGGTTTTTCCTTTTAGCCCCCGCTGTATTACCAGAAAAGAATAGAAAAATTAATAACAAGCTAGAAAAGATTACATTGTCAGAAAAACGCTGTGCTCAGCAACCCCTACTGACCTATTGCCCAGAACTTTAGCCACACAAAAAAACTGATAAAACTTAGGAAGTACATAGCAGTAATTTTTTTTTCTATTTTTACTAACATCAGTATTGTTCTTACTTTGCATTTCCAAACTATGTATACAATTTTGATATTCTTGGTTGCCTTACAATAGAACATAGGTAAAATTAGGTACCTATTTCCAAAAGGAGAATAATTTTTCATGAAAAATATGAAAGATAATATTCTTAGTGGTGATGCCAAATATATGTGATAAAATTGTACTGCCAAGAAAATTATATAAATGTTTTATTATTATTATTACTTTTACTATTTACTATTAATCAATTTTTAACTACTAATTATTATTAATCAACCTTTGCAATTTTCTATTTGATCAGTCCACATGAAAGTTATTTTTGATTGCCTGGAAAATCATGTCTAACACTTATGACTATCTAGAAATTCAGGTGGTGTGAACTTTGTCTTGTATTCTAAATATGAAGAAAAAAATTCTCATTTTAAGATTTAAAAGTTTTAAGTTTGAAAGTTTCAATTATAAATATAATTGCTATGGACATTAACTATATTATTATATGGTTATCCCTTAACATTCACTGCTTGATGAATTCCTTTGGGATGTTATTTCAGAAAAAAGAATATATTAAGAGACAAACTTCCCAGGTTGATATATTTCACTTACAGAAATTCCACTTGGTAATGCAGAGGACATAGACAAAATTTCAATATTTATTCCTCCCCTGGTAGTCAAGATCCAATCAGAAGACAGAAATCACACAGTACTCTGAAAAGAGAGTGTTCAATATAAAGAATCATTAATGATAAACAGGGATTTTCTATAAAGGATAAAAAGGTAATCTAAAGAATACCCATCCTGGGGCTGAGGGAGAATACCCTAAAAAGAAGGTAAATCTCAATGCTTGAATTCAAATCTCATCGGAGAAGGCATGATTACAGACCTGTGATAACAGAGAAGATGGGTGGGGTAATCTAGGTCAGATCTTGTCCACAGTTATTGAGAAAGCAGGAAAAATCAGAGTTCAAAAGAAAACCATGGCTAGCTAGTACAGACAAACAGGAAATAATACCCTTTTGAATTGCTAGCACAGTGAGGCTGGGAACCAACGATTGGCACACAGGAAATCTCATTGGCAACTCACTTGAAACATACCACTGGATATCAAGGGGAAGCAGTTCAAAGGGCTGCTTTGATGAGGGTGATATAGATGGCCATCTTCTCACTGTGTCCCCAAATGGTGGAAGCAGGAAGAGAACTCTCTAGAGCTTCTTTTATAAAACATTAATCATACTCATGACTGCTACACCCTCACAAACTAATCATTACCCAAAGCTCCTACCTCCAAATACCTTTTCACATTGGAGATCAGGCTTCAATATATTAATTTCTCAGGAGTGGGATACAAACATTAAATTTAAAGTATTCCACCCCTGGCCCCCTAACTCCATGTCATTCTAACATGCAAAAAATACTCATTCCATCCGGATAGTTTCAAAGTCTTAAAATATTCCAGCATCAATTTCACAGTCTAAACGCAAAGTCTCATTTAATATCATTTAAGTCAGATATGGGTAAGACTCAAGGCACAATTTAGCTTGAGGCAAATTTCTCTGCAGCTGTGAAACTGTGAAATCAAATATATTTTTTGCTTCTAAAATGTAATGGAAGAGGAATTGGCTAGATATTGCCACCAAATGGAAGAGCAGGAGAAGAAAAAAGGAGTAACAGGTTCTGAGTAAATCCAAAACCCAGCTGGGCAAACTTTAATAGACCTTAGGTCATGAGAATGATCCTCCTTTGCTCAATGCTCTGTCCTGAAGGTCCAATGGCCGTGGTTTTGCCTTTTCAGATTTGCTGAACAGGGTTTGGGTCCTTAAAGGTCCAGGTGGCCCTGCCCCGCCAGTTTTGTGGAACAGCTGCACAGGGGCTCTCTACCTTGGTATTCTTTGAAAACTAGGTGGAGGCAACTATACTTCCATAGCTCATGTACTCTGCATGCTGGCATAGATGGCATAGCATAAGACACTACCAGTTTTCCATCTGTGGTCTCCAGAAGAATGGTGACCGTGACCTGTGCTTCACTGGGACCTACTGAAGCTACACCTGGGGCAGCTAAAAATTAGCACCAGACTTGGGGTGGGCATCCCTCCATGCCAGGTAGTTGTAGACAGTGAGTTGGGATCCTATAGGTGCTGGTGATCCCTAAGTGCTACATACTTTCATTTTCTGGAACAAGAACTTGTGGTTTCTGTTAAAGTGGTTAACTAATGTTATCAAAATGTCTTTTTGCCATACCCTTAGTATTCTCTCCTGAATAGCCTTTCTTATTGTTTACAATAGGGATTGGCTGAGAGTTTTCCAAATCCCTTCTTGTCAGCATTTAGATCTTTAAAGTATTTCTCTCTTCTCAAATTTTTCTGTGGTAGTCAAGAGTAACCAGAACTCAAGGTGCTTAAGTGGCTCAGTTGATTGAGCATCTGACTTTTGATTTCAGCTCAGATAATAATCTCGGGGTCCTGGGATTAAGTCCTGAATCAGTCACTGAACTCAACTCAGAGTCTGCTTGGGATTCTTTCTCTCCTTCCCCTCCCTCCCCCACCCCAGTCCATGCTCTCTCATTCTAGAATAAATAAATTAAATATATTTTTAAAAGTAACCAGAGCTCTCTTCCATCACATTGTTTAGAAATAGCTTCAGCTAAATATCCAATTTCATCTCTTACACATTCTGTCTTTCACAAAATACTAGGACACTAACAGAATTCAACCCTGTTCTTTCCCACTTTATAATTCAAATTGTCTTTCTTTCAGTTTCTAGTATCTTTCTCATTCCTCCCTGAGACTTTGTCAGAATGACCTTTACTGTCCATATATCTACTAATATTCTGTCCTGGATTACTTACATATTTTCCTAAAATATGGAGGCTTTGTCTACAGCTGTCCTTTTTTCTAAATCCTCACAAGAATTGTCCATTCATCACAATGCTGGCTTTTTCTATAGCATGCACTTCAATACTCTTACAGTGTCTAACAATTACCCACTTTCAAAGCCACTTCCACATTTTTAGTTACCTGTTACCGTATCAAATACGTGTTAGAGTTCCCCAAAGAACCAACCAGAGATCTAGATCTATCTGTATCATCTATATCTACATCTGTACCTACAGATTCTTGTTCTTATGGAGATCAAGAAATTCTATGACTTGCTGCTTGTAAGCTGGAGAATCAGGAAAGCAGGTGGTATAATTCAATCTAAGTCCTAATGCCTGAGAACCAGGGGAACTAATAGTGTATGTCCAAGTCTGAGTCCAAATTCCCAAGAACCCAGAGCAGGAAGAAGATAGATGTCCCAGCTCAAGCAAAGAGCAAATTTGTCATTCTTCTACCTCTTTACTCTTTCAGACCCTAGGCTGATCATATGATGCCCATCTGCAATCTTCATGTCTTAGTCTACTAACTCAAATGCTAATCATTTCCAGAAACACAGAGATACCCAGAAACAATGTTTTACCTAGTTACCTGGGCATTCATTTTCCTGTGTAAGGTGAAATACAGTTAGGTATCACAATATCATTTTAATAAAATTGTAAAACATTTCATAAAATTTAACATGTATTTATGATTTGATGACTTAAACTCTCAGCAAAATAAGAATTAAAGGTGGTCTCCTTAATCTGATAAAGGATATATTTTAGAACCTATAGAAAATGTCATAATTGCTGGTAAAATAATTATTTTTCTTGATGTGGGGCAGAAAACAAGAATTACTTCCCTACCGAGCATTATGCTGGAAGTCATATATACTAGAATAAAACAACCAAAGGAAATTAAAAAAATATAAGTACTGAAAAGAAAGAAAGAAAATCATATCACATTTGATTTGCCTATGTATATAGGAAATCAAAAGAATCTACAGAAAAACTGTGGTGTTAATCCATACTAAAATTTTGATATTTGAAAATATTTACCTGCTATAAAAGCAGTTTCATGTGATTTAACCTAAACTAGTACTGGCCTTGATAGGTGAATTTAACAAGATTTCACATACAGTATAAATACACCAAAACAAAACAAAAAATCCTGTATTTTCAGATCTGGAAAAAAAATAAATTAGAAAAGAATATTTAAATTTCTACCATCAAAATGGCCTTATATGAATAAATACAATTTATTCAAGGCCTCTAAAAAGAACAAACTAAAATGTGTTATTGAAACAATTAAAATTTAAATGAATATGCCGGTATGCCATGGTCATAAGCTGAGATACTCAATATTATAAAGATGTCAATTTTCCATAAACTGAGTAATGTTATAATTGAAAAACTACTTATATACCAATATTTTCTGGTTTATAAAACCATTTTTAAACTTCACCTGGAAATGCAAAAGACCAGGTATTCCTGGTCCTAGTGAGGACACTCTTGAAGAATAAAAATGATGCATAGGCTTTATAAAACTACAGATAGAAAGACCAATAAAGAAGTATGAAGAGTCTACAAACAGAACTACATACATATGGTAATCTAATCTTTACTAAAGTTGCCACTGGAATTTAGTAGCAGAAACATAATTCTTTCAAAAATGGTCTTTAATAAACTGGTTGTCAGGGGCACCTGGGTGGCTCAGTGGGTTAAGCCTTTGCCTTCGGCTCAGGTCATGATCTCAGGGTCCTGGTATCTAGCCCCACCCACATCGGGCTCTCTCCTCAGCAGGGAGCCTGCTTCCCTTCCTCTCTGTCTGCCTGCCTCTCTGCCTACTTGTGATCTCTGTCTGTCAAATAAATAAATAAAATATTTTTTAAAAAACCGCATGAAGAAGATACAAAGAATTCCTGCAAATCGTTAATAAGAGAAGAGAGCATCCAGATAAAAATTTTCTAAAGATGGAATACTATGCAGCCATCAAAAGAAATGAAATCTTGCCATTTGCGACAACATGGATGGAACTAGAGCATATCATGCTTAGCGAAATAAGTCAAGCAGAGAAAGACAACTATCATATGATCTCCCTGATATGAGGAAGTGGTGATGCAACATGAGGGCTAAAGTGGGTAGGAGAAGAATAAATGAAACAAGATGGGATTGGGAGGGACACAAACCATAAGTGACTCTTAATCTCACAAAACAAACTGAGGGTTGCTGGGGGGAGGGTTTTTGGGAGAAGGGGGTGGGATTATGGACATTGGGGAGGGTATGTGCTTTGGTGAGTGCTGTGAAGTGTGTAAACCTGGTGATTCACAGACCTGTACCCCTGGGGATAAAAATATATGTTTATAAAAAATAAAAAATTAAAGTTAAAAAAAAAATTTTCTAAAGAGATGAACAAACACTTCTCATAGAAAAAAGTCCTGAATATTTAAGCAACTCATGAAAAAGATAAAACAAACAAATACCTCAAGGTATTCATTAAGGAAATTCACTCTAAAATTAGAATAAAATGTGGGTGCCTGGATGGCTCAGTGGGTTAAGTGGCCAACTCTTGGTTTCGGCTCAGGTCTCAATCTCATGGGGTATGGGATGGAGCCCCATGACAGGCTTCCTCCTTAGGGGGGAATATGGTTGAGATTGCCTCCTTCTGCCCCTTCCCATACTCATGCTTTTTCTCTTTCTAAAATAAATCAGTCTCTTAAAAAATTAAATAAAATCACAGTAAAATCCCGTTGAACTTCCATCAGAATACGTAATATTTTTTAAGTGGCAAAACCACATATTTACAAGAAAGTGGAGTAGTTGGTATTCTCATACGTTACTGGAGAGTATATGCATTTGTACAAATACTTTTAAAAACTGTTTAGACTATAATGGCTAAATATATATTCAGTAATTCCACACATAGAAATAGCCTCGGGACGCCTGGGTGGCTCAGTTGGTTGGACGACTGCCTTCTGCTCAGGTCATGATCCTGGAGTCTCGGGATTGAGTCCCGCATCGGACTCCCAGCTCCATGGGGAGTCTGCTTCTCTCTCTGACCTTCTCCTCGTTCATGCTCTCTCTCACTGTCTCTCTCTCAAGTAAGTAAATAAAATCTTTAAAAAAAAAAAAAAAGAAATAGCCTGAATAGTAAGGTATGCATAGGGGTATCTGCAGACTTATGAATAAGATTTATGACAATATTATTCATAAAGTTGAAAATTTGGAACAACCCAAATGTACTTCAATATTTTAGCAAAAAAAGAAAGATATTGGTATACACATGTAATAGTATAATTAATATAAAACAATGAAAAAATTCCAACTCCAACTTCATGAAACAACACAGATAAAACTCATAGGCATATTATTCACTGAACAAAGAAAATTATCATGTTCATTTGTACAAAATTTTAAAAAATGATTCTGATAGAAGTCAGAATAGTGGTTAATTTGGAAAAGATTAATAATAATGATATGGCAGATTTGGGAGATCTATGTAGACATATAGGTATGTTCATTTCATGGAAATTCAATCTGATATTTAAAATTTGTATACTAAATATATATATTTCAATTAAAATATTAGATTTTAAGAAAAATGTATTGTTTGACACAGAAAAGGAATAGCAAAAGAAAGAAAAAAAAGTTGGCTTCTCTTTTATTCTCTTTCCTCCCCATCACTGTGAAATGATATATCATTGTAGGTTTGATTTGCATTTCCTTGATGATGAATGACAATGAGCATCCTTTCATGTGTCTGTTGGCCATCTGAAAGTCTTCTTTGGAGAAATGTCAGTTCATGTCTTCTGCCCACTTTTTACTTATTTATTTATTTATTTATTTGATTTTTTTTTTTAAAGACTTTATTTATTTGATAGAGAAAGATCACAAGTAGGCAAAGAGGCAGCCAGAGAGAGAGGAGGGAGCAGGCTCCCTGCTGAGCAGAGAGCCTGATGTGGGACTCGATCCAGGACCCTGAGATCATGACCTGAGCTGAAGGCAGAGGCTTTAACCCACTGAGCCACCCAGGTGCCCCTTCTGTCCACTTTTTAAATCGGATCATTTGTTTTGGGTGTCAAGCTGTATAGGTTCTTTGTATGTTGGAGATATTAACCTTTTATCAGATATGTCATTTGAAAACATCTTGTCCCATTCTGTAGATTGCCTTTTTATTTTGTTGTTTCCTTGACTGTGTAGATTTTTATTTTGATGTAGTCTCATTACTATATTTTTGTTTTTGTTTCCTTTTCCTAGAAAAAAGTTGCTATGGCCAGTGTCAGAGAAATTACTATCTGCACCTTTTTCTAGGATTTTTATGGATTCATGTCTCACATTTAGGCACTTGATCCATTTTAAATTTATTTTTGTGTATAGTGAAAGAAAGAAAGAAAGTGGTCCACTTTCACTCTTTTGTATGTTGCTGTCCAGTTTTCTCAATACCATTTGTTGAAGAAACTTTCTTTTTCTCATTGGATACTCTTTCCTGCTTTATTGAAGATTAATTGATTATATAATTGTGGGTTTATATTCTATTCTATTGATCTGTATGTCTATTTTTGTGCCAGTACCATACTGGCTTGACAGCTTTGTAATATATCATAAGTTCAAAATTCTGATACCGCAAGCTTTGCTTTTCTTTTTCAAGATCGATTTGGCTATTCAAGGTCATTTGTGGTTCCATACAGATTATAGAATTAGTTCTAGCTCTGTGAAAAATGCTGTTGGTATTTTGATAGGGATTACATTAAATGTATAGTCTAAAGTAGCCTATACATTTAACAATATTTATTCTTCCAATCTGTGAGGATGGAATGTCTTTCCATTTCTTTGTGTCATTTTTAATTTCTTTCACAAGTGTTTCATAATTTTCAGAGTCAAAGTCTCTCACTTCTTTGGAAAGATTTATTCCTAAATATCATTATTTTTGGCATATTTTTCTTTCTTTTTGTTTTCTGATTGTTGTGGCTTGGACTTCCAAGTATTATGTTGAATGAAAGTAGTGAGAGTAGACATCCTTGTCTTTTTCCTGATCTTAGAGGAAATGTTCTCAGTTTTTCTCCATTTAAGATGATGTTAGCTGTGGAATTTTCATATATGGCCTTTATTATATTGAGGTGTGTTTCCTCTACACCTACTTTATTAAGGGTTTTTATCATGAATGATGTTGTACTTTGTCAAATGTTTTTTCTGCATCTATTGAAATGATCATATAGTTCTTATCCTTTCTTTTATTGATGCAATGGGTCACATTGACTTGCAAATATTGAACCATATTATCAACTCAGGAATAAAACCCACTTGATTGTGGTGAATGATTGTTTTTAATGCATTGTTGGATTAGTTTCCTAGTATTTTGTTGAGGATTTTTACATCTATGTACATCAGATATATTGGTTTGTAGTTTTCTTTTTAGTGGAGTCTTAGTCTGATTTTGATATCAGGATAGTGCTGACTTCATAGAATTTGGAAGTTTTCCTTTACTATTTTTGGAATGATTTGAGTAGAATAGGTATTAATTCTTCTTTAAATGTTTGGTAGAATTCCTCTAGGAAGGGATCTGGTCCTGGACTGACTGTCTTATTTATTTATTTATTTTTGGCATTTTTTGATTACTGATTCAATTTCTTTGTTAGTTTTCAGTCCATTTAAAATTTCTATTTCTTTCTGTTTCAGTTTTGGTAGTTTATATATTTCTAGGAATTTATCCATTTCTTGTAGATTGCCCAATATGTTTGCTTATAGATTTTCATAATCTCTTTTAATAATGTATTTCTGAGATTGGCTATTATTTCTCCTTTCTCATTTGTGATTTTACTTATTTGAGTCTGTTTTTTTTTCTTGATAAGCCTCTCTAGCAGTTTATCAATTGTAATGATTTTTTTCAAACAATTATATCCCATTTTTTAAAATCTGTTATTTTGTTTTGTTTCTATATCATTAAATTCTGGTCTAGTCTTTATTATTCCCTTCCATCTGCTGGTTTTAGTATTTGATTTTTGTTTTCTTTTGTTTTTTACTTCCTAGCACCTTTACATATAAGGTTAGGTTGTTTATTTGAGTTTTGTCTTGCTTCTTGAGGTAGACCTATATTGCTATACATTTCCCTCTTAGAAATCCTTTTGCTGCATCCCAAAGTTTTTGAACCATTGTTTTTTCATTTTATTTGTTTCCATGTACTTTTTCATTTCTTTATTTCCTACTTGACCCATTCATTGTTTAGTACCACTTTGTTTAACTTCCATGTACTTGTGATCTTTCCTGATTTTTTCTTGTGGTTGACTTCATGATTTTATAGTATTGTGGTCAGAAAAGATGCATGATATGACTTTGATCTTCTTGAATTTATTGAGGCTTGTTTTGTGGGTAAATAAGTGATCTGGAGAATGTTTTGTGTGCACTTAAAAAGAATGTGTATTTTTCTGTTAAAGGATGGAATGTTCTGAATTTATCTGTTAAATTCATCTGTTCCAGTGTGTCATTCAAAGCTACTGTTTCCTTATTGAGTTTCTGTTTAGATGATCTGTCCATTGATGTAGGTGGGGTGTTAAAAGCCCCTACTATTATTATGTTATTATTGATTCGTTCCTTTATGTTTATTATTAACTGTTTAGTGTATTTGGATGCTCTCATGTTGGATGCATAAATACTTACAATTGTCATATCTTCTTGTTGGATTGTCTCCTTTATTATTGTGTAGTGTCTTTTGTCTGTTATAGTCTTTGTTTTAAGATCTATTTTGTCTAAGTATTGCTACTCTGGCTTTCTTTTGACATCCATGATAAATGTTATGATAAATGCATGATAATGATAAATGCATTATAAATGTGCATGATAAATATTTCTCCATCCCCTCACTTTCCATCTGTAGGGTCTTTAGGCCTAAAATGAGTCTCATGTAGGCAGCATATAGATGGGTCTTTTATTTTTTCTTAATCTACTCTATCACCCTATTTTTTTTATTGGAACATTTAGTCCATTTACATTCAGAGTAGTTATTGATAATATGTACTTATTGCCGTTTTGCTACTTGTCTTGTGGTTGTTTCTGAAGATTTTCTCCGATCTTGTCTTATCTTTTTCTCTTTTTCATTGTTGATTTTCCTTCGTGATATATTTGTATTTCTGTCTCCTTATTCTTTGAATATTTATTAGTAGTTTTTGGTTTGTGGTTACCATTAGAATATCTTTTGCACATAGCAGTCTATATTAACTTGATGCAATTAAGTTTGCACCCATTCTTTACTCCTCTCCTCCCTACCTTTTAAATATATGGTGTCATATTTTACATTCTTTTATTTTGGAAGTTTCTTGACTGATTTTTTACAGAAATATTCATTTTAACTGCTTTTTTTTTTTATCTTCATGCTGCCATTTTTATCTTTCCTTTTCCACTCAGAGTGGAAATATTCAGTGAGAAATGTTTAATATTTCTCATTGGATTGATTTAGTGATCAGGAACTCCTTTAGTTTTGATTTGTCTGGTAAACTCCTAATCGCTCTCCTATTTTGAACAATAGCCTTGCTGGATAGAGTATTCTTGCTGCAGGATTTTCCCATTCAGCACTTTGAATATATTATGCCAGACCCTCTGGCTTCAGAAGTTTCTGTGAAAAATCCACTGATCGCCTCATAGCATTTACTTTGTATGTAATGGGGGGGGGCTGGTTTTGCAATTTTTTATTTATCACTGTATTTTGCCAGTGTAATTATAATGTCTCTTGGTGTGGATCTGCTTTTGTTGATTTTGTTGGGGTTCTCTGTCTCCCCTGGATCTGGGTGTCTGCCCCACCCCCAGATTAGGAAAGTTTTCAGGTGTTTTTTCTTCAAACAAATTATCTGCCTCCTCTCTCTCTCCTTGTAGGACTCCTATAATGTGAATGTTGTTATGTTTGATAACATCAGTGAGTTCCCTTTGTTCTCATTTTGCACCATTCCTTTTTCTCTCTTTTATTCAGCTTGATTACTTTCATTACTCTTATCTTCTAGGTCATTAGTTCATTCTTCTTCTTCTAGCCTGCTGTTCATTCCATCAGATGCATTTTGCATTTTGTTTATTAAGTCTTTTATCTCTGCTCTGTTATTCCTTATCTCTTTTTTAATGGTCTCACTGATGTCTTTCACTCTTTTCTCAAGTCCAGTGGAGTATCCTTATTATCAATGCTTTAGTTTCTTCATCAGATATATAACTTACATCTGTTTTGCTTAGATTCCCTGCTGTGGCCTTATTCTCTTCTTTCGTTTAGGAAAATTTTTCTATCTTATTTTGTCTAAGTCTCTGTGCCTATTTCTCTGTGTTAGTCAGTGATGTCTCCTGTTTGGAGATAACAAGTTTATGGAGAAGAGGTCCTGTAGGGCCCTGCAGTATAGTGTCCCCTGTTCCTCAGGGCATAGCACTTTTGAGACTATCTCTAATATGTGCTGCATGCACTCTACTATTGTACCCTGGCTACTTTATCTTTTAGGCCAGTCATCTGCAGAGACTCTCTTTGCCTGTTGTGGGCAGTTTGGTCCATGGGCTGAATGTGGTGAATTTTAGCTAGGTATGCTTTGGTCTACTCTGAAAGGAGGCCTGTCACCACTGCCACTAAAACCAAAGCCTCACGAAACTCACAGGTTAGGAGATGTAGTGATGGCAGCTATTTGGAGTGGTCTTGGAGAGGCAAACTGCTGCACTGGAACTGAAGTAAGTGTGACTGGTAAGGCGATTTCACTAGAGCTGGGAGGAGGGCACTTGGTGTAAGCATGTTAGGTATTAAGATTTTGTGCTATACTGGTTCTTACAGGGGTTTTGTATTTATACTGAGGGATGGGGAAAGGAAAAGCCACCAGGCTTTTTGTCCCAGGAGGGTGTCTCTGTAAAACTGCCTCTCTTGGACACCCTCTGATACAAGCAAATAACCTCTCCGTTGTGTGCCCCAGGCACTCTTCAGATTGCTATTTTCATTCTGGATGTTCCCAGGTTGTTTCCCTGCTTTCTGTCCAAGAGCAGCCCCAATGCCTACAGACTCTTCACTAGCCAAGACTACTGAACTATAGAACTTAAGGCTTTAAGCCCTCCTGGTTATAAGAATTCATGAAATTTGCCCCCTCTTGCTTTCTAAGCCAATTTCTATGGAGATTTGTCTTCCCTGTGTGCTCGTCTATCTCTAGCTCTTCTCTGCAACCAAAGTTCACCACAACCACTGTACCCAAGATCTATTTCTCTCCCAATTGGTGTTTCTGCATTTCCTGCTTTCTTTGGTTTAGTCTTTTCCCTTCCTGTACTTGTGGAGTTTGTTCTGCCAGTCCCCAGATTGATTTCTGGGGCATTTAGGATGGGTGATTTGATAGTAATTTAGTTATATTTGTCGGACAAAGCAAGACTAGGGTCCTCCCAGCCCACTGCCACCTTCCTCTCCTCTCTGAGGATGTTTTAATTTTTTTTTTTTTAATTTTTTATTTTTTATAAACATATATTTTATCCCCAGGGGTACAGGTCTGTGAATCACCAGGTTTACACACTTCACAGCACTCACCAAATCACATACCCTCCGCAATGTCCATAATCCCACCCCCTTCTCCCAAACCCCCTCCCCCCAGCAACCCTCAGTTTGTTTTGTGAGATTAAGAGTCACTTATGGTTTGTCTCCCTCCCAATCCCATCTTGTTTCATTTATTCTTCTACCCACTTAAGCCTCCATGTTGCATCACCACA